>NC_057712.1:85038929-85089783 GCF_004010195.1 Chiloscyllium plagiosum | reverse complement strand
GTGTGCAATTCTCATCGCCCTGTTATAGGAAGGATATTATTAAACTGGAGAGGGTTCAGTAAAGATTTACCAAGATATTGCCAGGAATGGAGGGTTAGATTCCCTCTATTAGACTCCCTACAGTATGGAAACAGGCCCTTCGGCCCAGCAAGTCCATACTGACCCTCTGAAGAGTAACACACCCAGACCCATTTCTGATGAATGTACCTAACACTATGGGCAGTTTAACATGGCCAATTCACCTAACCTGCACATCTTTGGACTGTGCGAGGAAACCAGAGCACTCAGAGGAAACTCACGCTGACACAGGGAGAATGTGCAAACGCCACACAGACAGTTGCCTGAGGCTGGAATTGAACCTGGGATCCTGGTGCTGTGAGGCAGCAGTGCTAACCACTGAGCCACCGTGCTGCCCCGAGTAGTCAAATTTAGATGTAAGGCGTGAGGAGTTAAATGGCAGACAGCCTACTATTCATTTTTAGATTAGATTCCCTACAGTGTGGAAATGGGCCATTTGGCCCTACCCATCCACACCAACCCTCCAAAGAGTAACCCACCCAGACCCATGCACAATTTAGCATGGCCAATCCACCCTAACCTGCACATCTTTGGACTGTGGGCGGAAACCAGAGCATCTGGAGGAAGCCCACACAGACACAGGGAGAATGTGCAAACTCCACACAGACATTCACCCAAGGCTGGAATTGAACCCAGGTCCCTGGCGCTGTGAGGTAGCAGTGCTAACCACTGAGCCACTGTGCCATTCATTTTGGGCTTTTCCGCTCAATTGGAAACTGTTTTCCAGATTAACAGCCCCAATCAGGGAACTCACATCCTATGAGGTCCACACAGTTCACGATGTTACAATCACTACACCAGTGAATTCTGGGGTATCCATTCTTTAAGCAAGTGCAGATTGAGTTTAGCTAAGGATAATGGAACAACTTCAAAAGTATATGTAAGAATCCCACTACTGCCATTTCTGCCGATAAACTCAAACGCTGCAGCACCGCTGTATTTATATGGGCGGCATGGTGGCACAGTGGTTAGTACTGTTGCCTCGCAGCGCCAGAGACGAGGGTTCAATTCCCGCCTCAGACGACTGACTGTGTGGAGTCTGCACATTCTCCCCGTGTCTGTGTGGGTTTCCTCCGGGTGCTCCGGTTTCCTCCCACAGTCCAAAAATGTGCAGGTCAGGTGAATTAGCCATACTAAATTGTCCGTAGTGTTAGGTGAAGGGGTAAAATGTAGGGTTGTAGGTTGGTGTGGACTTGTTGGGCCGAAGGGCCTGTTTCCACACTGTAAGTAATCTAAACTGAAGTAAATACATGAAGGACCAGTCTGCATAAGTAATAAGTTTCATATAATAAAAAAGGATAAATGAATTCTTCCAGCTACAAGGAGAGAAAGGTGTACGAAGAATACAGCAACCTATGGGCACATAGCACTGTGGAAAATGGCACTTGGAGATAAATCTGGAATCAACTACAAATGTTAAAAACATCAGTAGAAAAAATGTTTCCAATGATATGACCACAAGAAAAATGTGAGGGAAGAAGTGAGAATTGTAATGGATATTGACAAGGACAAAGCAAAGACAAAAGCCTTCGAAATCCTCAATAGTAAGTTTTGTGAAGTATTCAAAGAAGACTTTAACACTTCAACTTCAGTAAAGAGGATAAAAGTATTCATGTGTATTTCAACATAACTAGACAAAATGTCTGGATGGAGAAAGTGAGGACTGCAGATGCTGGAGATCAGAGCTGAAAATGTGTTGCTGGAAAAGCGCAGCAGGTCAGGCAGCATCAAAGGAGGAGAATTGACGTTTCAGGAAGAAGAAGGGCTCATGCCCGAAACGTCGATTCTCCTGCTCCTTGGATGCTGCCTGACCTGCTGCGCTTTTCCAGCAACACATTTTCAGCCAAAATGTCTGGATGGACTTGAAGGAATTTCTTGATCATTTCGAGGATGCTAAGAGATAAAGTGACTTCCAATTCATTTAATATCACTGATCTGTCAAATTGTATGAGCCAAGTATGCTGATCACTATATTGTTCATGGAGACAGTTTGTGCATCACGTGTCCACATATGGGTCAGGCATTGAGTGTTTTGATTATAAATTCAGGGCCTAACTCTGCATTCAGTCTCCTTCCTAGAATTCGGCTCCCTTGACGGCAACCTGTTGTATTCAGGATAACCTGGTCTGTGTGTCTTCTTTTCGATCTATCCAGTAACATAGTGGACACAGTTATATAACACATTTCAGAGATAATTGCCCATTAAAGATTCACTTAGGACAACTAGGAATGGGCAATAAACATATTACTAGTAATTTTAAGATCTTAGGTTTTTTTTACCGTGTTAAGCATTCATCCACAAATATCAGAAAGTAAATTCGCGGCTTCTTTTAAAAAAAAACACAACATGCACGATAATGCATTTGGGAAATTTTTTTGAAGTTGGAAAATGGATAGGAGAACTGTCCTTCATTTTTCCCATGATGGAAGAATGCATTTCTGTCAAATGAACGTGAGTAAGTTTGCATTTTTTGAACATCTTGATTTTAAGAGTGAAGTAGAAACAAACGACAACTTTAAAATACTGAGTAGAGAATATTTTTTCTTATTTTCTACTTCCAATTAAAGAACTGGACTGAAGACTCACACATAACATTTATCAGATACCAGTAAAACAATGGGAAGAAAAATATCCTTCTGGCGTAAATATTAGGGCTGTGTTTTTCTGATATCAAAAGATATCTCAATATCTAGTCTTTTCAGATTTAAGTAATTGGAATGTGAGAATGGCAAAACAATGGTGTGTCTAACTACCAGGCTGGAAAGAATAGACAGTCCTACTGGGCTGGGGGGAGGGGAGAGAGGACATGGTGATAGAGAACGTAACAAGTAAAGCTAAAAGAAAGGGAAGAAATGGGAGTTGGTTCACACACACCCAACCCCAACTGTACCATAAATGTTGCCTCTCCACACTTCAGCTCTGATGAAGGGTCATCTTAACTCAAAACATTACCTTGCTCTCTCTCCATAGATGCTCTCTGACCTGTTGTGATCTCCAGCATTTGTTCTTTTCATACAATGGTTGATCCATTTAACGTAGAGTCATAGAGATGTATAGCATGGAAACAAACCCTTCGGTCTAACCCATCCATGCCGACCAGATATCTCAACCCAATCTAGTCCCACCTGCCAGCACCCGGCCTATATCCCTCCAAATCCTTCCTATTCATGTACCCATCCAAATGCCTCTTAAATGTTGCAATTGTACCAGCCTCCACCACTTCCTCTGGCAGTTCATTCCATACACATACCACCCTCTGTGTGAAAAAGTTGCACCTTATGTCTCTTTTATAACTTATTGAAATGTTACTGGCAAATGCAGGCACAAAATGAGTGCCATTCTGTTAAGGCATCTCATTTTGAAAGTCTAGTTTTAGCCTGCATTTTAGGGGCTAATTGATCATTATCATGATTTAAACTTGCCTGCAGGCAGGAGTATAGACAACAATAGGTTTAGCCCTCAAGCACTGATTAAAAGCAAGAGCTGTATGTGTAATCTCCACACATCCAATTCTACTGACACTATGGAATGCTTAAAGCTTGCACAGAGGGAAAGGTTCTCAGGTGCAGAAGTGTAGATCCTAATGGAGAATGTTTAGAGGCAAGGGGATGTGTATTGATCCCCAAAGAGACCTTAAAAAGTAATCACAACCAACTCCCAATGAAAGGAATTGATGGTAAGATTTCACTCTTTAAAACTTTTACTGTCACAGTGAATCCCTCAATCAACATAAAATGAAGCATGCATCAATTGACCAGTGCTAAAATAAATTTCACTTTAAATAGTCAATACAACAAATATCCATCTTTCAAAACTACAAGTACTACCTGCCCACTTGTAGTACTTTGTGTAGTTTGAAAATTCTCATGCTTGGCTTGCAAAACATAGGATCTCTCACTTTTCCCACTTAATCGATTTGACCCTTGCATTCACTGATAGCTATATACTGACATCTTCTAATATGGTTAACAGACAAGTCCATGTCCATAAAGTATTTTGATAAAAACAAAACTCTGAAGGAGGGTCATTTGATTTGAAATATCAATTCTGTTCTCACTTCACCAGATGCTGCCGAACCTGTTGAGATTCTCCAGGAATTTCTGTTTGTTTCAGCCTGGCAGCCTCCTTAGTTCTTTACTGTATTTATCTATAAATCCTTTCTTCCTTGGGTCATGACAGTCCTGATGATGTAACTTTCCATAGTTACTTTTTAACTGATGAACCAATGCCCTTTGTAGTCTGGCCATCTCTGAGACAAACTTTCAGCTCCTTAGCATGGCTGAACTATTCACATTACTTTTAATAGTCCACTCAGAACTTTGGAATTCTATTTGCCTTCTTAGTGGCAAATGGAAAAAAATGGCCTTTTTGGAGAAAATTTGTTTACTTTCCTTCACATTGATTCTGTGTCCTGCAACTTCTTGGCCACATCAGAACAAAACACAACACCACCCCGATTAGCTTTAATTGGCTTTTCTTCAGCTTTCACCTCCACAGCAGTCTCAACCAGAATTCCTCAGAAATGGTATTATGTCTGAGAAATGAATTATTATCTCCTTTTCAGAAATCTTTTCAGTTTCTCTTTGGATTTCAAGAGATCGTTCACAATTACAAGCCAACTGCAAAGCAGAAATCTCATTCCAGTTGAGTACCTGCCGAGGGAAGGACTCCACCTCACCCTTCTGTCTGTCTCGACTGAAGCAGTTCGGTTTTCCTGGCTTCATGCCTTCCTTACACTCCTCATACATAGCAAAGGGATGCCTAAGCAAGATGCCCATAACCATGAATTTGTTTTGTCCAGGGACTCCTATAAGGTAGAATACCACAGATGCATTCTGCTTAGGTGAAATTCTAAGAATCTCTGGAGAAGGTGTTGATTGAATATGGGTGAATTCTTGGCAATGTGCCTGAGAAAGTTTTTGCCAAATCTCAAAAGTCATCTCCAACCTCCAGCAGTAATTGCATAGTGAGTATGCCTTTTAGTTCCTTTGTTTATCCCTAATCAACCTATTCAGAGATATCATTATATGCCTCTGGAGTAGGTGGGATTGAATGCAGGGCTCCTGGCTCAATGGTAGAGTGATGCACCACAAGACCCTTATAATAAACTAGTGTTCCTTAGCAAGTTTAATCCTTTTCAGGTGGTCACTATTTGGAGGACTCATTAAATGCAGCGTTTATGGTTAAAAGGCACTGTAGTCTCAATAATACACTCTAGCAGGCAGGTTACCTGTCAATCTGAACCCCAATGATTGGCTGGGAAGCTGCATACACTTCAAATGCTTTACCAATAGGCATTCTGTGCTAAAGGCAGTTAAATAGGTTTTACAGCTCAAGGCCCCAGATAAATCATCATACAGCCTCTCCAGAATCTGAATCAGATTTTTGGGAACACCATTATCTGCGCATTATCCCACAAATCACTTAATATCCTAATTTCATTAACTATTTCATTGTTCCTTTACTTCACTGGGTCAAAGTCCTGGAGCTCCTTAATAGCTCTGCAGGGATACCTACACCACATGGATATGATGGTTCAAGAAGATGATGAACCAGCATCTTCTCACAGAGCCATATTAGATTGTCAATAAATGCTGACTTTTCCAGGGATGGTTAAATCCCATGAACGAAATAAGTAAAATATCCAGACAAAAAGGCCACTTAGAATTCTGGTACAATATATACTGTGATCATTTTGGAGAACTCCTCAATCACAGATTATAGCAGAATTATAATTTTTTGATATTGAAACTGTTTCTTGTGCATTTTAATCTATAAGATGTCTTCCTACTCTTCCCAGTGTTAATATCGTTGCGAATACCATTTATGCTATTAATGTTACCAAACCTCACCAAACAAATCAGTGTGGACTTGGAATTAATCTCTTTGTGTCACAAATCTCATTCTGCAAGATCGCCAAAAGTTCTTGTTCTTTTACTTCACTAACTTAAGTCGAACTACTTTCCATTTCCTTTCACTGAACAAGGATTCAAGAATGAATGTTAACATATAATCGTTGACTGAGCTGAGAATAATTCCTGAAGAAGGGCTTATGCCCGAAACGTCGATTCTCCTGTTCCCTAGATGCTGCCTGACCTGCTGCGCTTTTCCAGCAACACATTTTCAGCTCTGATCTCCAGCATCTGCAGACCTCAATTTCTCCTGAGCTGAGAATAACAAAGGTAGCTGCAGAGTTGGCTGTTTCTGATCTGTGTACCCTGTCATTGCCAAGTATTATTCCTACCCAGCAGACCATTAAAAGGAGTTTACATTAAAGTGGAGGTTCCAAGTTTGAGCAATACTCTTGGAAAACAGTGCCTTTGTGGAATGCATTGCTGGTGAATTTTCTCTTTGGGTGGGTTGATTGTGTTGGTACTCCTTAATTCTGATCACATCAATTTTGTAGTGACAGGAACACTTTATAATATAATAGACCACACCACAAAAGCATACTACTAAGAAACAATAAAGTTGGCATAGCCCTGCTCCTTCATTAGAAAGACAGAAAGAGTTGCAGGTGGTTTATCTTGAGGGTCAATAATGTTTCAGGTGAAGGGGGAGATTGAGAAAGAGAAATCTTTTATGGTAAGCACAGCCAGTGTGAAATTTAAACCTATGCTGTTAGTATCAAGTCTTCATTGCAAACCAGCTGTTCACTCAACTGAGCTAACCAGCTCTCAAATAATAGAGAAGGAGCAATGCCTTGTGCCTGTTGTGCCTTTCAATTATGTTGTGGCTAATCTATGCACCACATGACTTCATAGATATTTTAATCAACTTGTTCAGATGTTTTATGACACATTTTTGGAGTAAGTAGGATTTGAATTTGTGCTTTTGGGCTCAGAGGTAATACATAGTCTCCGTGCAACAAGAGTCTGGTTCACTGATTCATTGGTCCAAGATGGCGGTGAAGTAGGACACTTCAGCTGGATCTCGACCACTCCATCCATTTAGATTAGATTAGTTTAGATTACCTACAGTGTGGAAACAGGCCCTTCGGCCCAACAAGTCCACACCGACCCACTGAAGCACAACCCACCCATACCCCTTCACCTAACACTAGGGGCAATTTAGCATGGCCAATTCACCTGACCTGCACATCTTTGGACTGTGGGAGGAAACCGGAGCACCCGGAGGAAACCTACGCAGACACGGGGAGAATGTGCAAACTCCACATTCTCATTTCTCATTTCTTTTTCCCTTTTCTCTTTTTTCCTTTTTCTCTTAGTGTTTCTACCCAGTGTCAGTGCAGACCCAGCGAGGTGGGTCTCAGCCTATCTCTTGGCAGCTCATGGCAGTGTCTTGGCCTGGTCTCTCAGGCACGTGGCAGTGTCTCGGCCTGGTCTCCCAGGCTCATGGCAATGTCTCGGCCTGGTCTCCCGGGCTCGTGACAGTGTCTCAGCCTGGTCTCTTGGTGGCTTGTTGTGGTGTCTCAGCTCAGTGTGCAAGTGGGTCCTGTCCGGGTATGTTCTGGAGCCACTGGTGGGGAGGGTGGGTGAGATCAAAGAGGCAAAAACTTCAGCAGCAGTGATGACATTGTGGCCCAATGTGGGAAGAGCAAATGGTGAGGGAAGATACCCCCCTAGTATCATGTGGCAGCAGTCCTGGAGAGTGAGCAAAGTGGAGGACTCACCAAAGACTGCTGAACTTCTAACTTGATTCCTTTATTTTTCCAGTTTAAATTAAGAAAAACTTGAATGTTATTTTTTTATTTTTCTACTTTATCTATGAAGGTAGTAGTTAACCTTTTAACTCTGTTTCGCTTACTACTTTGTACCTAAGTTTTTTGTGCTCAGGTACTCTCATAGTCTCATAAGATGGTGCTGTGTGTGGCAACATTGTACACTTTTCACTGTACTCTTGAGTACACTTGACAATAAAATTTAAATCTAAAGAGTCCTTAAACTGTGTACTTAATTCGTACAGTGGGCTTGAACTAACAAGCTTCTAGTTTAGAGAACACTACACTAACAAGTGAACCACGATATAATTTGATTCCCCTTACCCAATAGCCATGATTAGTTCAATTAACTTAGTTTGCTACAATTCAATATCTCAAGAAGTGTTTCTCATTTTACTTATAAATGACCAGATTAAACATTTATAATAGGAGAAAGTGAGGTCTGCAGATGCTGGAGATCAGAGCTGAAAATGTGTTGCTGGAAAAGCGCAGCAGGTCAGGCAGCATCCAGGGAACAGGAGAATCAACGTTTCAGGCATAAGCCCTCCTGAAACGTCGATTCTCCTGTTCCCTGGATGCTGCCTGACCTGCTGCGCTTTTCCAGCAACACATTTTCAGCGCTAAACATTTATAATATGTCACCTTGTTCTGGATTCCATCAAAATAAATATTTTCTCTTTGCATATACTCTATCAAATCCTTTTATCATTTAAAACACTTTAATTAGATAAAAATCAAAAGAACTGCAAATGCTGGAAATCAGAAACAAAAACAGAAATTACTGCAAAAGCTCAGCAGGTCTGGTAGCATCTGTGGAGAGAAATCAGAATTAAAGTTCTGGGTCAAGTGATCCTTCCTCAGAACCTAACATCCTTCAGTATTCTATATTCAACAGAATAAAGCTAAAGGCAAAGTTGGACCACAGGGTTAGGATTATTTATCTCTCATCAGATAGAGATGACTGGTGGTGGTTTAATCTGAGGGTTGCCACACCTTAGGTGAGCAGTGAGACTGAAAAGGTGGTACCTTCATGGTAACTACAGCCAGTGCAGGAATTGAAGCCACATTGTTGATATTATTCTGCATTACAAACTATTTATTGAGCCAACTGAGCTAGCCAAACCCAAATGCAAAAGCATTCAAGCCAAATTTATGCAACTTGTCCCCATAATAACAAGAACATTCCAGTGTACCCAATTCAAGGCCAGGAAATATTTCCTAAGATGAAATGCCCAGAACTGAATGGGAAGTAAATATTGATGACTAGGCTGGCATATATTGCCCATCCGAAATTACTGCAGAAAGGGTGATGGTGAAATGCCTTTTTGAACTGATGCAGTCCTTAGGGTATAGGCCACATCAACAATGCTGTTGATAACAAAGTTCCAGAATGTTGATCCAGTGACAGTGAAAGAACAGCAATATATGGTGTATGCTTTGGAAGACAGCTTGTAGGCGGTGTGTTCCCCTGCTTCTGCTCCCTTTGTCTTTCTAAACAGTTGAGATTGTAGGTTAGGAGCCTCACTGAATTACTGCAATGCATTTGTAGATGGCATCACGGCTGCCACTGTGTATTGGTGGTGCAGGAAGTAAATGTGGTAGAGAGTGCTAGTCAAGTAGGCATCTTTGTCCAGGATGTTGTAAAATTTCTTGAGTGTTGTTGGGAGACAGGAAGTGTGTTACTCACCACAGAATTGCTAGCATCTGACCTGTTTTTAAAACCACAATATTTAATGACGAGTCCAGTTCATCTTCTGATCAATGATAACCTCGACAGCCTGCACAGTTAGGGATTTAATGATGGTGCTACCAGTGACTATCAAGGGTTTAAATTCTCTCTTTTTGGAGATGATCGTTGCCTAACACTTAAGTAGCAATGAAAATTTCTGCCAAACATCAGCCGAAGATTGGATATTGTCCAAGTCTTTCTTTGTAAGAACATAAACTGATTCAATATCTGAGGAACCCCTGGAAAATTTATCTGGGAGATATCTATGGAGATCAAGGAAAAGGCAGGGGAGTTAACCAAATATTTTGCATCAGTCTTTTCAGTGGAAGATACTTCAAGATATTCAGATACTAAAGAGGAGGGGAGCCACAAAGTACCATCAGCATCACTCAAGGAGTTGTATTAGACAAAATAATGGGGCAAAGGCCAGGTAAGTCCCCTGGCCCTGATGATTTGCATTCAAGCTTCCAAAAAGTAGTAGCTAGGGAGATAGTGGATGCATTGGGGTTGTAACTTTCCAAATTCCTTGGATTCTGGAGAAGTACCAGGGGATGGAAAACTGCAAATGCAACACCCCATTCAAAAAGGCAAAGAGTCAAAGCTTTGACAAAGGGTCAGTTAGACTTGAAACGTCAGCTCTTTTCTCTCCTTACAGATGCTGCCAGACCTGCTGAGATTTTCCAGCATTTTCTCTTTTGGGAGGAGATAGATATGTTGTGTTTGGACTTTCAGAAAGCTTTTGACAAGGTACTTTAGATAAGGTTAAGTCAGAAGATAACAACCTATGGTGTTGAAGGTAGTATATTGGCATGGATGGAGAATTGGCTAATGGGTAGGAAACAGCAAGTGGGGATAAGATGTTCTTTTTCAGGTTGGCAACCTGGAACTAGTGAGGTTTCACAGCAATCAGTGCTGGGACCACAGATGTTTACAACAAATATTAATGACTTGGAGGAAGGTTGTTTATGTATTGTGGCCAAATTTGCAGATGTCACAAAGAAAGGTGTAAAGGCAGTTTGAAACAGGTATACAAACACTTTACAGAGATATTGATAGATTTAGTAAGTGGGGACAAAGTTGGGAAATGGTGTATAATGTAGGAAAATGCAAAGTTGTTAGTTTTGGAAGGGAGAACAAAAGAACACTATTATTGAAATGGAGAAAACCTGCAGAAAGCTGCAGTACAAAGGGACTTTAGGGAAATTGTGTGTAAAACACAGAAAGCTAGCACCCACAGGTGCAGCAGGTAATTAGGAAGGCGAATGGAACGTTGACCCTTATTTAGGGGGTTAGAGTATGAGAGTACAGTCATCAAATCATCAAATCCCTACAGTATGGAAACAGGCCCTTCAGCAACAACTTCACACCGACCTTCCGAAGAGTATCCCACCCAAACCCATTACTGAATGTTTATCCCTGATTAATGCACCTAACCCACACATCCCGGAACACGATGGGCAACTTAGCATGGCCAATTCACCTGATCTGCACATATTTGGATTGTGGGAGGAAACCAGAGCACCCGGAGGAAACCCATGCAGGCATGGGGAGAATGTGCAAACTACACACAGACAGTCGCCCAAGGCTGGAATCGAACCTGGGTCCCTGGTGCTATGAGGCAGCAGTGCTAACCACTGAGCCACCGTGCTGCCCAAAATTTGTCTCCCAAAATTTAAATGACTTAAGGCAGATCCAACAACCCTCACAACATGCAATAGACCATCACTCAATGACAAAATGACAGAACAACAGTTTATTTTCCTTCTCTTTTTAAAAGAAATAGACTAAGAACATATATATATAAAAAAAGTAAGATCATATGGGGCAACTGAGATTTTGAGAAACTTGAACCATGAAGCAGAGAAGAGTCTATCCTTCATCCTGCTGTCATTTTGGTCTCACTATGAAAATGCATTCACAGGAGGTTTACTGGGGTCAGTCATAGAGTCATACTACACTGAACAGGCAACCCAATCTGATCTAGTCCCATTTGCCAGCATTTGGCCTATATCACTCTAAACTCTTCCAAATCACATACCCATCCAGATGCCTTTTAAATGTTATAATTGCACCTGCCTCCACCACATCCTCTGGCAGCATGTTCCATAAATGCATCACCCTCTGTGTGAAAAAGTTACCCCTCAGGTCCTTTTTAAATCTTTTGGGGAGACAGGACGCCAACTCGCAGAATATCTCTGAGAACTCAGAGAACATCTCTGAGAACTCAGGGAACATTTGTGAGATGCATGCACCAAAATAACGCCACCTATGGCTGACCACTTCAACTCCCCCTCCCACTCTCTGAAAGACATGGGCATCTTCCACCACTAAATCAAAGCCACCCAACGCCTGGAGGAGGAATGCCTCATCTACTGCCTTGGGACCCTTCAACCACAAGGCATAAGCATCGACTTCACCGGTTTTCAAATTTCTCCTCCACCCACCTCATCCCAGACTGAACTCTCCAACTCGGCACCACCATCTTGACTTGTTCTACCTGTCTATCTTCCTTCCCCCCGTCCCCAGCGACCTATCACAATTACCCTCCATCTACATCTACCTATTGCCTTCCCATCTACCTTCCCCCCTGCCCCAACCCCACCCCTCTTTTTATCCCCCTTCCCACTCCACATTCCTGATGAAGAGTTTATGCCAGAAATGTTGACTTTCTTGCTCCTCGGATGCTGCCTAACTTCTTGTGCTTTTCCAGCGCCACCCTTTTCAACTTACAATTTGGAATACTATCAGCACTTTTGCCCCCCTTAAGGAAAGATATTATTTCACTAGAGGCAGTTCAGAAGGAGTTCACCAGGATGTTTGCCAGTATGGAGGGATTGTCTTATGAGCAAAAATTGGAAATCTATTCTTTAGAATTTAGAAGAATGAGAGGCAATCTCATTGAAACATACAGGATTCTCAAGGGACTTGACAGAGTAAATGCTGAGAGGGTATTTCCCTTCACAGAATATAGAGCATAGAATAGTACAGCACAAGAATAGGCCCTTCATCCCACCATGTCTATGCTGACTATGACCCTATTCTACATTAATCCCATCTGCATGCATACGATCCATATACCTCTATTCTCTGTCTGTTCATGTGGCTGTCTTAAACTTTGTAATCATATCTGCTTCTACTACCTCCCTGACAGAGCACCATAGGTCACAGATCTCCAGTCAGATAAACACCCCTCCAAAACTACCCCCTGTCTTCGATGACCAAACCAATTTTGTATCCAATTGCTAACTCATCAAGGATTCCGTGTAATTTTAATCTTCCACACCAGCCTACCAATAGGGACCTTGTCAAAAGCTTTACTAAAATCTGTGTGGACAACATCCACAGCCTATCCTCATCAATCATCTGTATAAATCCCTCAAAAAACTCAATCAAATTTGTGAGACAAAACCTCTCCTGCATAAAGCTGTGCTGTATTTTCCTAATCAGTCCATCATTCTCCAAATGCAAGTAAATTCTCTACCACTGATGTAAGGCTGCTGCTGATGGCTTACAGCACCTCCTAAATGTCCAGACTTAATTTGCTAGATCTGTTTGAAATCTATCCCATTTTAGCACAATGGTAGTGCCACAAACATGATATCGTACCTAGGGTTGAATTTATGAATACCTCCTTCCAGTGCAGAAATTTGTATTTTGAGATTTAGATATATATTGGAAATTTGACAGGGAAAGTTAGTAGATCACCGAGTTATTTGGTTCATTAATTTTAATGGATGGAAAATCCTTTTAGGTTATTAGGGTCTACACAGAGAACTTCCTGAGAATTTTCTTGAAGGTAACCATCAGATCTCAAATTTGTAATAATTTCCTCCATAGTCCATGTTCACATCTTACTTGCACAATGTTCTACTAAACCTGAGATGACACTCGTGTTTTGCGGAGTCTGAACTCTATTTTCCTGTTTATACATTTATATGAATTGCAGCCTGCGCATGTTTTGTACACAATGTGTTTGGATCGTCGGCAGAGTTCCTAGCAAAAGCATGAAATGACTGACTTTGTTGTTAGGATTCAGGCAAGGTATTCTGTCAGGTCATTGTTACATGGTCACCATCTACTGCCCTAGACACAGCTACCTGAAAATGGTCAAAGATATTTATAGATCAGGAACAACATTCCATCAATCTTAATTAATCAAATCAGAGAATTGTTAACTTCCACATGTCCCACCCCAAAATTCACAAATTCAAAGGTAGACTGTGCAGGGGTCACTCCTCCAATATTGTCATGGACAGATGCACCTGTGGCAGATAGATAAGTGAGGATGAGCTCAAATACGTTTTTTCCTCTTGTTGGTTTCCACATCAGTACGTGACAATACTATTATGGTAATATGGTACACGATCACTTTGACATATTATTAGAATTAACCCCTTATATAATAGCAATGATATGAATCGTTTACATTTGACAGTATTCTTCTCAGATGTATTTTTCACAATTGTTTTGTTTGAGTTTTCTTTAAGCTTGGTCAGATGTCAGTCTGATCACTGATCATGCGTTTTTTTTATCTTCAATATATCTTTGAATTAATTCCAGTTTTCTTTACAGGTGATAATGTCTCTAGGTGGGGGGTGGGAGTTGGGTCTGGGTGGGATGATCCTCTTTGGTGCGTCGGTGTGGACTCGATGTGTCACACAACCTGCTTCCACATTGTAGGGATTCTATGAGAATTGGCTTTCTGAAAAAGTTGTGCGAACGTCAACAGCTTTGATTTCATTGGTCAAGTATTCCAGGTGCTAGTCATGCTACCATCATGGAGCTAAAGTACGCTTTAACTCTTAATTTGAGCCTGGTGTCTTGCAAGAGATAATCATGTATCTTAGATGTAATGTAAGTAGACAGAGAGTAATATATATTAAACCTTAAACAAAAATAGAAATTGCTGAAAAGGCTCAGCAGATCTGGCAGCATCTGTGGAGAGAAATCAGAATTAAGGCTTCAGGTGGAGTGATCCTTCCTCAGAACTTCTGCAGTTCTATTGGTTTTTATGTCTTAATCCTTTGCCATTTAATGAAGACAGAGGCCAGATTCTGCCAAAGGTGTCATGTGGCTATCCTTCCCCACATGGCATCAGCAGCTTGGCTTAAAGCAGGAAGCAGGTTAGTGATGACATCTACTCAAGCTGTTTCAAACAGTTCTGGCAGAAAATAACATTTACAATACTTTTCATTGAATTACCCATTTTGTTGACAATTATGAGTTTAATTAAATAGCAGCACCTATAGCCACTTCCTATAAAGAGCAGTTGGACAGCTTTTGGTAAGCGAGCGAGATGACATTTCTGATAGTACAGCTATAACCCTCATAACAACTGTTTCACCTAATACCTACAGTAATTTCCAGGTTTGCTTTGTTTCTGCAAAGTCTATCTTAATCTGCTCCAAACGCAATTTGAAGCAAATTCCATAGCTCAGTTGATCTCAGTCAAATTTGCTGAGTGTCTGCAAAGAATTGTCCAGTTTAAGCTGGTGGGTCAAAAATTGCAATCATTTGGGCAACAGCTCGGCATTTCCTCATTTTGACTTGTCAAATGTAAAACTAATTTTTGTACTGCTAAACACATCTTTGATAACAGATAATGCACCAAGCAATTAAAATCTTTAGCAGCAATACATGACAAGAATGGTGGATCAAATTTTGCATGCCATGGATGATAGAAGACAGCACACAGGATTACAACAGGCCAAACAAATTATTCTACTTGATGCAATGTTTGTGCTGAATATTGCCTGGAGTACAACGAAACCTCCAATGATAAGAAACCGTATTAAGAAAATCTGGCTTTGCACCTATAATAGATAAGAAAACTATTGGAGAGCGTGGAGCTGCCAACAGCAATGATGACGAACTAATGCATCCAGCTGGTTGACTTGAAAAGCACTGCAGAAAACAATGGACACTCCAGAGTATTGAATGCTTTATCAAAATAGCCAAATGCATTGTATAAAACAAAGCTTATAGTCCAGACAAAATTCTACCACAGTGCTGAGCTTCAAAAATAACCATTCTTCCAACCGAATTGTTCCAATATAGCTACAAAAGTAGCATTTGCCTGACGACAAGGTAAATTGCTTAGGTATGTCCTGTCCACAGAATTATTTCAGGATCAAGATGAAAAATCTCCACCGATTGGAGTCAGAAAAAGGTGGTGGTGTTTGTTGGAGGCCATTTATCTCAGGACCAACACAGTTTCGTATGGCACTTCAGATATTTTTAATTGACCTGTTCAGATGTGTTATAGTACACTTCTGGAGCTGTTGGAAATTGAACCCAGGCCTTCTAGCCCAGGAGTAGGAACATTACCACTGTAGCACCCTAAGCCCAATTGTCTTCACATCAAAGACATGTCCTCGATCACAAGGTTTAAAGTGTGCATGTATTGTGAATACTTATATAGTATACAGTATGAGTTGCAACTCCTCAAATAGTAAAGCAGCCCATCTGAATATTCAGAAAGACCTGGACAACTTTCAGACTTGGACTAAAATTGTGCCAAATAATTTCAAGCCATTGACAAATTACAACAGGGCATCAAATGATCTCTCCTTGATATTCAATGCACTACCATCACCAAAATCCCTACTGTTAATGTTCTGGGGTAACGATTTGACCAGAAATGTCACTGGACAGGCATATAAACATATCAACAATAAGACCAGATTGGAGGCCACAAATTCTGCAGCCAGTAATTCACCTCCTTTGTCCCCAAAGCATGTCCACTATGCAGAGGCCAGAAATCAGGGGTGTGATAGAATATTCTTTCACTTAGCTGGATTGCGTAGCTCCAACAACACTTTTCAAGACAGAACAGGCCACATGATTGGTAATCCATCCATTGTGACAACAGTGTGCACCATCAGAAGATGGCAGCTCACCAAATCTCCTTAGACAGCAATTTTCATTCCTGCAGTCTAGAAGTACAAGAGCAATGCACTGGTCTGAACACCACCATTAACAAGTTCCCCTCCATGTCACACACCGTTCTCACTTAGAACTACATCCAAAATCCTGGAACTAGCTTCCTCACAGTGCTACGGATGTACCTACACCAGATGAACTATGATATTTCAGAAAGGTGCCTTACTATCACCTTCTCAAGGGCATTTAGTTAAGGGCTCTAAATGTTGGCCTTGTTGCCTGTCATGCCTTCATTTTCAGCTGAATTGTGGAAGGTTCACAATGAGAATTTTAAATGAGATGAAGAAGGCGTGGAAGATGAGATACCCGAAGTAGGAAGTGCCAGAGGTGTACAGACATGATCAAAGATGTTAACTGCCACAATAACACACTGAAGATTTGAATGGGGCAAATGATCAAATTACAGGCATGTTTACAGGATTTAAAATAGAGCATGGTGTTACAGACATGATATCACTGCAATTATCCAGCAAGTTTGGGAAATGTCAAAAGTTTTGTTTGCAAATGAATAGGTATTTTGGAAGGAAAGGATGAGGAATCCTGATTGTTAATGAACTGGAAGATTTCAAGACAGCAGTGCTGAATGAGGTGAGTTGGCACGTGAATGAAAATGTTGGAGGAAAATGGAGTAGCTTGAGTTGTTGCTTTTGAGCTGACAGTGGCAAGTGCCTTGATAGCCCCTTGTTATACTCTCAAGAAAGGCATAAAGGACAACAGATCCTAACAGCATAGTGTAGACTTAAATGAGGGATTAAATCTATAATGCAAAAAGGAAGGGAACTAATGATTGGTAAGGATGAGGTTTAAAAAGCAAAACAGCAGAGAAGGCAGACATTCGAGCTCAAAAATGGATCCCAAAAGAAGAGAAGTCAAGAAAAAAAATTGAAGCTGTAAGTCACTATCTTGGATCCGCAACAACATTCAAAATGCACACATAGTTGAGTTGATTTGATTTATTATTGTTGTCACATGTACCTAAGTACAGTGAAAAGTTTTTATTTTGCGTGCAGTATGGCAGATCATAATATACAAAGACACAAAGATAACAGGGTGATTAAACAGAGCAAGGAATACAAAGTTCTACACCTCGACAGAGGGTGTAGAAAAAGCAAACTCAGCATTAGACTTGAAATTTGAGAGGTTCGTTCAGAAGTTTAATAACAGCGGAGAAGAAGCTATTAAATGGACTGAGCAAATTCATGTTTGATAGGTCTAGTACATACTTGAAGAGAACTGTCCTGATCATAAATAGAGAGGGAGATGAGCTGATATGAACAGTAATAGAGGCTTCAGCAGCAGCACTGCTGGAATTGTCCTGCAGAATGCAATGGCTAAGAATAGATAGCTTTGTTTTGTGACTTAAGTACCCAGTTGGACTATTGGCCTGATGTTTGATATTTTGGTGTATGAGGAGAAAGTGAGGTCTGCAGATGCTGGAGATCAGAGCTGGAAATGTGTTGCTGGAAAAGCGCAGCAGGTCAGGCAGCATCCAGGGAACAGGAGAATCCTGAAGAAGGGCTTATGCCCGAAACGTCGATTCTCCTGTTCCCTGGATGCTGCCTGACCTGCTGCGCTTTTCCAGCAACACATTTCCGATTTTGGTGTATGAGCTGAGTTTGAGCTGCAGGAAAGGGAGGGTAGTTACAATTATCAACAATTTGTCCAGGTTACAAGGAAGGGAAAAATAATCAGTCACATATGTTAGCCCTAATTAGTGGCTAATGATTTACAAGTGGCAAATAGTAAATTAAGATTACCTTGGGATTTTCTTTTGTAACCTTGTTTTAATCTACAAGATGTCTGCAGCAACTTGCCAACAGTCCTTTGTCAGCATCTTCCAAAATCACAATCTCTGTCACCGCGTCAACGGACAAGGACAGCAGACATGGTAACACCATCAAATGTAAAGCCCTTCTGATGTGATTGTTAAAAAAAAATCACACAACATCAGGTTATAGTCCAACAGGTTTATTTGGAAGCACTAGCTTTCAGAGCGCTGTTCCTTCAGCAGGTGGTTGTGGAGTATAAGATCGTAGGACACAGAATTTATAGCAAATGTTACGGTGTGATGTAACTGACATTATATATTGAAAAAGACCTGGATTGTTTATTAAGTCTCTCATCTTTTAGAATTAGCACGTTGGTTTCTGTTCTTTCATATGTAAATCCAAGAACCATTTTTTAAAGTCATATTCTCAAGTGAACTTTAACAATAGGAGCCATGTTGGCCCAGATAATACATTGAAGGTGTGAAGTGCCCTGTGTGAGGCTGTCTGTGCCTCAGTGTTCAGACTGATACTATTTCTATAAAAGGGATTGACAGAATCTTACATGGATTCATTTAGTTTTTGAGCAAAATAAAATGTAATCCTGCAAGTACAAATTCAACCCACAACCATATATATGTGTGTGTGTGTGTGCATGTCGGTGTGTGTGTGCACGGTTGGGGGGGGGGGGGGNGGGGGGAGGTGAGTGTCTGTGAGAAAGCATGTGCATGTGTATGTGTGTGAGTGTAAAGTGGTAAAAGTTTGTCAGAGGGTGCGTGTGTGGGTGTGCATGTATGAGCGGATGACAGAGAGCTTGTATGTGAGTGTGTGTGTGTGTGTGTATAGTGCAGTGGGGTCACCTGTAGTGTGACATGAACCCAAGTTCCCAGTTGAGGCCATTCCCATGGATACCGAACTTGGCTCTCAGCCTCTGCTTGGCCACTTTTCATGTTGCCTGTCCTGAAGTCTGCCTTGGAGGATGGTCACCCGAAGGTTCAAGGTCGAATAGCCCAAACCGCTGAAGTGTCCTCCGACTGGGAGAGAACACTCCTGTCTGGTGATTGTTGTGTGGTGTCCATTCATCCATTGCTGTAGTCTCTGCTCGGTCTCGTCAATGTACTATGCCTCAGGGCATCTTTGCCTGCAGCATATGAGATAGACAATGTTGGCTGAGTCACATGAGTACCGACCACGTACATGGTGGGTGGTGTCCCCACGTGTAATGATGGTATCCATATTGACACTCTAACACGTCTTGCAGCATCTGCTGTGAAAAGGTTGTATGGTGTTGCCCTGAAAGCTGGGCAGTTTGCTGCGAACAATGATCTGTTTGTGATTCGGCAAGCATTGTCTATCGCAAACGCTGCAGGAATGGTACGTTGGTGAGACCAAGCAGAGGCTACAGCAACAGAAGAATGGACACGCAAACAATCAACAGACAGGAGTGGTTCTCCCAGTGGGAGAAAACTTCAGCGATGTGGGACAGTTGACCTCGGACCTTTGGATGACTGTCCTCTAAGGCAGACTTCAGGACAGGCAACAACATAAAGTGGCCGAGCAGAGGCTGAGAGCCAAGTTCGATACCCATGAGGATAGTCTCAAAGGGGACCTTGGGGTCATTACATGTGGCCCCACTGCACTATACACACACACACACACACACAAGCTTGTGGGGTGAATTTGTACTTGCAGAATTACATTTTATTTTGCTCAAAAACTGCATGTATCCATGTAAGATTCTGTAAATCCTTTTTTTAGAAATAGTATCAGTCAGAACACTGAGGCACAGACAGCCTGACACAGGGCTTTAATGCATTATCTGAGCCGATATAGTGCCTATTGTTAACATTCACTTGAGAATGTAACTTTTAAAAAAAGTTATACGATTTACATATGAAAGAACAGAAACCAACATGGTCATCCTGAAATATGAGAGACTTAATAAACAATCCAGGTCTTTTTCAATATATAATTTCAGTTGCATCACACTGTAAACTTTTGTTATAAATTCTGTGTCTTATGATCTTATTCTCCACAACCAGCTGATGAAGGAGCAGCGCTCTAAAAGCTTGCGCTTCCAAATAAACCTGTTGAACTATAATGGGGTGTTGTTTGATTTTTCACTTCGTATACCCCAGTCCAAAACCAGCATCTCCAAATCATGATGTGATTGTATTTTTTCTATGTCTTAGCCCAAGTAACACATACTGCAGAGACTCAGGTTTGTATGCAGCCAGATTTCTGGGAGTTTTCATTGACAGAAGTGTTGGTGACCAGTGGACACAGATTTAAGGTAATTGGCAAAAGAATCAAGGATATTAAAACTCACACTTCTTTATGCAGTGAATTGTTTTAATCTGGGATGCACTACCTGAGTGAAAGGTGACATCGGCTTCAATTGTTAATTTCGAAAGAGAATTGGCTCACTCCTTGAAAGGAAAAAAAATCAGGAATCCAAGGATAAAGCAGGCGAGTTGACAAATTGAAAAGTGCTTTCAAAGTGCCAGGAAGTAGTCTCTCTCTGTGCAGTGCAATTATAAGACTTGATTATTTTGCTCCAAAAATGAATAAAAATCAAAACACATTCCTGTGATTAGTACCTCATGAATAAAAAACGTAACGTAGCAATTTCATCCGGTCTGATGTTTACAAGAGTGGAACTTATTCAGTGACAGTAGTTAAAAGGAAAATCGATATGAAACAATATAACATGTCAATATTTGCGTTATTAAATTGCAAAATACTTCACATAATAGTTGAATGAGGAAACTGGAAACTTATTGCTAACAGTAAATTAATTTTGTATGGTTTGTGATATGATTTCTTTCATTTCTAAAGTAGTTTTTAATTTTTTTTGTTACCATTGGAAATAGTTCAATGCTGGATATGAAAATTTATTTCTCTTTTGATATCCAGTGTTAGCAGGGCTTTTCCCAAGTTGTGACATCCCTGTCCAATGCAGTTTATTGGCAAACTACATCCAATATTTTGCAGTGGATTCATACTTACCAGAACTGAGCTGAAACTAGTATTGTTTTAAATTACAAAAGTTTGGGGGCAAAGGAAAGAGAATGAAACAATAGATGCTTCAATCTCCTTTTATTCCTTTTCCACCTCATAAAGTAACTCTTAACTTTTTGAAACTTTGTTTTCTCTTTACAGATGCCAAAGACTCAATGAGTCTCTTCTGTATTTTCTGCTTTAATTCCAAATTGTCACCATTTACAGATTCTTTTCACTTCCTTTTCTCATAATGAACGAAACTGGTCCAGCACATTTTCATCCCAATGATACCGACTAGTCTTAAACTCAGATATTAAGCAATCTGCTGTCCCCTGTGTTCATGTGCTTAAATAACCCATTAACTGCAGTTGTACATATCTGTAGTTCAACAGGAGTTTAAAATCAACTTCAGTAGAGATGCAAGACAGAAGGTAACAGTCAGGCACCTATCATATACTCTGTCAGTTTAGATTTTTCAAATGTCTATAAAAGAAAATCAGGCAGAATATGTAACAGGGGACTCATCTGCTACTGCCACATTTAGTGCCTCAGCTATAGGCACATTTGTCACCAACATTTCTACGCGTCAGTTTTCAGATTATCACAGGTATTACCATCACCAACAATGTCATAATAAACTTTTGTTTCAATGAGCTGTGCCAAATACAACAAAACTGATTAATACCTGCAAAGCTGCATGTAGTAACTCCATGTTAATCAGTAAGCAATTTACCTTGCAACTTACCTGGCCTGGAAAATTTAGGTGACAAAGTCAATTAATAAATCTTAAATGGTTACGAATTAGGATCTGACTCCAGGATATCAGCATATAACATTGAAACAAAACTAAGCAAAACACTGTCAGATTTGCTGATCTCCAATTAAGGTTTTAAATCGAGGGCACATCTGCTTCTTGACATTAAATATTAAGAATGCAAAAAGCTGAGCTGGCCAGAGTTTCTCAGAATACCCAAAATGAAACAATGTGCTAGTAGTAGCCCTTTGCTGTTCAAAAGCACACCTTTTTTCAGTTATCAATAATCATGAAGTACATAATTTTATATAATTTATAAACTAATTTTAGCCAACTGAGACTCTATAGAGAAATCTAAGAAGGCATTAACTAAATGCATGATTTACTACTCATCTTCCTCAGGCAGGTTATAATCATGGAAAAAAGGAAACTTGTACGAAAGGAATCGAAATATTGCTTTCATAACTGATGTTTTTTAAAAAACACAATATATATCCAATGGGGAAGTATTTTATATTGCAACCATGTAGAGTTATAAAGTCACAGAGCTGTATCCATGCCAACTTATCCATGCCAACCAGGTATCCTAAATTAATCTAGTCCCATTAGCCAGCATTTGGCCCACATCCCTGTAAACCTTCCTATTCTTGTACCTATCCAGTTGCTTTTTAAATGTTGCAATTGTACCCACCTCTACCACTTCCTCTGACAGCTCATTCCATACACACACCACCCTCTGTATGAAAAAGCTGCGCCTTAGATCACTTTCAAATCTTTCCCGTCTCACCTTAAACCTATTCACTTTAGTTTTGGACTCCTCTACTCTGGGGAAACGACCAGTTATCCTATCCATGCCCCTTATGATTTTATAAATCAGGTAGAAAATATTCTATTTCTCAATGCGACCTCCTGTTATAAACCTATTTTCAAATGAAGGCAATCGAATTTTGTTTGTATTCTTTGAGGATGTACTATTGACATGACCATACTTTATTGCCCATCCCTGATGTCTGGAAGAAGGTGTTGAATTACCTGTTTCCTTGCAGTACTGTAGTCCATGTGATAAAGATATTTTCACATCCAATTAGGATGAGAGTTCCAGAAAATTCACCTCACAACCATAAAGGAATGGCAATAAATATCCAAATCAAGATGGTGTGTGCCTTGGACGAATATTATAGATGATGGTGTTCTTGTTGTCACCTTCCCTTGTTGATTTAGGTGGAAGATGCTCAACTCCAGAGGTTAAAGACTGGTCAGGTAGAGTCCAGGTGTATGTTTTTCTCGTCAAAGTTTTATTTCAACAGATATGTCACAGACTTCAAACACAGTGATTACTTATTCTCCTTATGTATGCACCCAATTCTCACCTAATCACCCTCAGTTAGCATTACATGCTCCCCAGTTCCATATATTCTCAAGCAGAGACACCTGCCAGACCCTACTGGAAGATAATAAGGCTCCTTTCTTGTCTTTTTTCAAAAAATAAATCAACATAAATAAAAATAAAACACAAATAGTACATAAGGCATTGCAAATAGTAGTAGATACTGTGCACACATTAGTGAACACACCATTTTGGAAATGTCAGAGAAACTGTCAATGAATATTTAGCTAAACATAGTTGGGCATAAGACATGATGTGAAAAATGTCTCAGTAATTGTATAAGCTGACATAATTCATCTCCAACAATCACAAAAAATATCAATTGTGCAGAGACAAATGTATTTTGATGCCAAGTCCAGTTAAATACAATCTTAAGTCAATGGCATTAATTTTCATCTCACTTCTTGAGTTCAGCTCTTTTGCCCATCATTTGACTAAGACTGAATGAAGACGTCAAATTTAGTAATTTGACAACATCAAACCAATGAAATAATCTGATATTTGGGTATAAAACCGAACATTTTGAACAGTTAGGGAGAGAACTGCCAAGAAAACTAACAAGTATAGATTGCTAGCCGAATAGCTCTCTAAAAGGTACCTGTTCATATCAAAGACCTATAAAGCATAATATTGAAGAAAAGACAACAGAGGAAAATCTACTGAGGAAGATATAAAGAGAAGATTTGACTGCTGGCTGGTTTTGAAATTTGAATATTTTTTGTAAATCTTAATAAGGGTTCTTATCAGACCAGTATTGTAGAGTGGGAGGTAAAAGATAAGTTTAAGAGAAAGGAGTTATAAATAGTTGTTGGTTTTAATATTCTCTGTTGAACTTAAAGAATAAAATGGTTAATTTTTACATTAAATAGTGGCCTCTGGGATGGTTCTTTGCCTCTCGAGATTTAACAGATTACGGCATGAGGTGAGCTTCTCTATGTGTCGGGTTTAAATCAGCAGAGGGGTTTACCTCATGTCGTAACAAAACAAATTTTAGCCAAGTAATTGACACTTGACAGCACTGTTGATGACCTCTTCCATCACTTTGCTGATGATTAAGGATAGACAGATGGAGCAGTAATTGGCCAGATTAGATTTTTCCTGTTCTTTTGTTGGGCAGGTGCTAGTGTTGTAGGTGCACTGGAACAACATGGTTCAGCATGTGATTAGTTCTGAAGCACAAAATCCTGACTACCGCAACTGTTTTCCTTTTGCACTCAACTAGTTTGTGAATGAATTAAATTGCCTGAAGACATACCAGGAGGGTGCTATAATAGGACCAGCAACAATTTGCCTTTATATGTCTCTTTAATTCAATGTTTAAAATTCTAATAATTCCAGAAGACATAGGAGTAGAAGTAGGCCATTTGGCACATTGTGTCTGATCCACCAGTCAATGAGATCATGGCTGATCTGATGATCAGTCCTCAACTCCATTTTCCTGCTTTTATCCCTTAACACTTAATTAATTGGAGATCTGTTCATCTCAGGCTTGGATATGCATCTAACGTGGAAAGTCCAGGATAGAGGCTCAGTGGTTAGCACTGCTGCCTCATAGTGCTGGGGACGCGGGTTCAATTCCAGCCTTGGGCCATTGTCTGTGTGGCATTTGCATATTCTCTCCATGTCTGCATGGGTTTCCTCTGGGTGCTCTGTTTCCTCCCACAGTCCAAAGATGTGCAAGGTAGGTAAATTGGCCAAGTTACATTGCCCATAGTGTTCAGGGATGTGTAGGTTAGGTGAATTAGTCACGAGTAAATGGAGAGTGGGGGTGTGTTCTCCTTGAGCTGAGATGACTGATCTCTAACAACAACCATCGACCTTTCTTCCAGATGTGACTCCAACCAGAGGAGAGTTTTCCACCTGATTCCAATTCACTCCCATTTTGCTACCCTCGGTGCTGCTATTATTTAGCTTCTCCATTCTTCTCACCAAAGTGCATAACCTCACAATTCCCCACATTATATTCAATCGGCTAAGTTTTTTGCTCAATCACGTAACCTGTCTATATCCCTCTGCAGACTCTTTGTGTCACCCTCACCGTTTGTATCCCCACCTATTTTTAGTATAGAATCCTGACAGTGTGGAAACAGGCCATTTTGGCCCAACAAGTCCATACTGACCTTCCGAAGAGTATCCCACCTTGACCCATTCCACTGCCCTATTACTCTACATTTACCTCTGACTAATGCACCTAACCTAGGCATCCCTGAACACTATGGGCAATTTAACATGGTCAATTCACCTAACCTGCACATCTATAGATTGTGGGAGGAAATCTACGCAGACACGGGGAGAATGTGCAAACTCCACACTGTCACCCGAGGCTGGAATCGAACCCAGATGCCTGGCGCTGTGAGGTAGCAGTGCAAACCACTGAACCACCATGTTGCAAACTTGGTGATACAGGTCACCTCAGGATCAGCTATTTTTTGGATAAAGGATATTATTAATTTGGGGATTTAAATCTGTTCAGGTCAGTTTGGGTCAATTCCAGCTCTTTGGACATAAAACTGTACTTTTAGGTTTGTTGGGGCCAGGTGAAGTTTTCTCCAAAGGGCACAAACTCGGTGGGTGTACTGGTCCACTCGGGTTTGCTTTCACAAATACCATTGGGTTTTGGTTTCTGGACGTGCACATAAAGGTTAACAATGAGGTTGTTTTGAAGTAATACCAAGAATGATCATTAACAGCTATTTCAACCATTTGAGTGTAAATAAATGTGTTGACATTTCCTTTAGGTTTGATACATCCATAATCATTCAGGTTTGTGTCTAGCTTAAAGCAAAATTAGAAGCATAACACTGTAAAGAAAGAACTGGAGCTGAAAACCCCATTCAAAATGCCTGAACAATCTATTGAAACAAAGCTGGCCTTTCTGGAGAGTTCATTAGTTGTCAGTCAATCATTGCAGTGTCAGAACATCTTTTTGCCATGAAGGAAATCAAAACCAAATTGAATTCAGATTTGCTGTAAAGGGACCACAATGATTCTGTACCATAACACAGTAATTCACCCTTGTTTTCTTCAAAACCATTTCTTATCCTCTGGGAGAGACTGACTCATATTAGTGTGAAGCCCTATCATTGTCACTTTCTATGTTTTGCTAACATTTTGACTAGGAAATTGAAATGGACAGCAAAAGGACTCTGTGGAGTGACCTTAGGTGGTAACCATCACTACACACTAACTTGGGAAGTTATTTGACAGTGAATTTTACAGAAGTGTTTTCTTCAGAGAAAGTGTTTGACAGGTTTGTTCAGATTTTTTCACAAGTCACAATGCAATGATGTAAATTGCATCAAATGAATCACTTGCATGTGATAGCATAAAGATAAAATCAAGACATTAAATCTTGACAAGGTTCTTCTGTATTCTCTGTCCCCAAACAAAACAAATCTTCCAAATATTTTAATGAAAACTTTGTAATTTCAAATCCATACTAATGCTGTTTCAGATTTATGTAAACAAAAGGCCACAGAGAAGCACTTTTGATATTTTTGTGGTCAGCTGGGCGAATGGTGGTGAAATTTGCTCACACAGTTTCTGTGGCTTTTACGCTATGATTTGTGATAATCAGAGAGATGGAACAGCAAGATACTCTCTGCTAGATATCTGAAACCTGAATTAACAGGGCAAGTAATGGTGTGTCATGCAAATCATGCTGTTTGAAGAATTCGCAAACCCAGCAGGCAAATTGGATCAGTAGCAACCACTGTGTATGCATTACAGATACCCACTGACGTCCAAAAATGTCTCTGTGGCACAATCACAGACGTTTACCAGTCCAGTTGTTCCAATCACCATACTGGTGAGGACACTCGCAGTAAATAGCAGTAGAAAATATAAAGAGCAGAGAGACCATAACATTAATCAGCATTCAGTTTTGGTTTAAAAGCATTCACGTCAGACTGGAGTTCAATCTCCAGTTAATGCCCCTCAACATTACACAGCTGATAGCATGTTCAGTACGAAAGACACTGTTGGCTCCAGAACTCTACTTAAAGAAATCATTGACTACTTAAAGGTTAGTAGCTGATTGATTTTGTCTGACTGTCACTACAATTCTACATTTTTGGTGATTTCTATAGTTATTATGTTAAGAGGGGTCCAAACAGTGTAACTGGAGAGAAATTTTCTTTCATGAAATGTTTGACGGACGCAGGTTCAATTGAGACTTTTAAAAGTGAGTCAGACTTATTTGAAAAAGAATAATATCCAGAGTTATGAAGGCAAGGTAGATGAATGGCTCGAAGTGAAATGTTAATTTGTAAAGCCTGCGCAGACATGATTACCCTCCTGTGCTCACCTGTCCCCACCTCACCTCCCATGACCCCCTCCACCCCCTTTATCTGCAGCTCCCCTTACACCACCTGCAGTCCTGAAGAAGGGTTACACCTGAAACGTTGACTTCTCCACCTCCAGATACTGCCTGGCTTGTTGTGTTCTTCCAGCCTCCTGCTTGTCTACCTCGGATTCCATCATCTGCAGTCTTTTTGTCTCTAACCAGCCTCCTTCTATTCCACTGTAACAATTCACTGTTTTTGTTTCAAGGTGTCAATGTCCAGAAGGTGTAATTGATAGGGTGCAATCTTGGAGTAGTTGAGCACTGCCAGTGGCTGTGAAAGTGACCATGCCACAACATTTTGGGAAAAGAAATCTGGGTATCCTTGTACACTGGTCAATGGGAAATAACGGGCAGTTCAGCAAGCAATTTGGAAGGCAAATGGTATGTTGGCCTTCATTGCAAGAATATCGGGATTCAGGAGTCAGAATGTGTTGCTGAATTTATACATGAACTTGAAAGACTGCATCTGGAGTGTTATGTGCAATTTTGATCTCCCTAGCAACACGGGGTATACTTGCCGTACTGGGAATGTAGTAAAAGCTCACCAGGCTGACGCCAGGGATGGAAAGACTGTTGTCGAGAGTGCGGTGCCGGAAAAGCACAGCTGGTCAGGCAGCATCCAAGGAGAAAATGAGGACTGCAGATGCTGGAGTTGCATGAGGACTGCTTGGTTTGACTGGGCCTGTATTTACTAAAATTTAGAAGAATGAGAGGAGGTCTGATTAAAATATGCAAAATTGCAACAGGGCTAGATAGATTCGATGCAGGGAGGTTGTTTCCCCTAACTGGGGGAGTCTAAAACCAGGGGTCACCGTCTCAGGATACAGGGAATGCCATTTAGGATTGAGATGAAGAAAGAATTCTTCACTCAGAGGGTGGTGAACCAGTGGAATTCACTACCACAGAAGGCTGTGGAGGCTGGGTGACTGAGTATATTCAAAATAGAGTTGGAATTTTTTTTAGATACTAAAGACATCAAGAGTTGTGGATAGAAAGCAGGAATATAATGGTTGAGAAAGAAAATCAGCCATGATCATATTGATTGGCCAACTCCTGCTCTTAGTTTCAATGTTACTAAGGAAGGGTCACTGGACCCGAAATGTTAATGTTTCTCTTCACAGATGCTGCTGGACTTGTTGATCCTTTGCAGCAATTTCTGCTTTTGTTTTTGATTTACAGCATTTACAGTTCTTGTGATTTTTATTGGAGCTGAAAATACTTACAGAATGTCAAAAATTACAACCCACTTTATATCTGGATACATCATGGCTGCTCTGCCCAGGACCATAAGAAACTATAGAGAGTTGTGAACACAACCCAATCCATCATGCAAGCCAGCCTTCATCCATTGACTCCATTCATCGGAAAGGCAATGAACATCATCAAAGACCCCTCCCACCCTAGTTAGAATCTCTACCAACCTCTTCCATCAGTCATATGATACAAAATCTTAAATACATGTACCAACAGGTTCAAGAACAGCTCCTTCCCTTTTGTTATTAGACTGCTGAACTCTCAAATTTCAAATCTAATGTTGAATTGTGCACCTTCTTTGCAGCTGTAACTTTGTATTCCTTGCTCTGTTTTATCACCCAATGATCTTCATTTGTTATTATCTGCCTGTACTGCACACAAAACAAAACATTTTGCTGTACCTAGGTATATGAGACCATAATAAATCAAATCAAATTTTCATGTAAGAAAGGTCATTGACACTTAAAATTCATTCAGAATTAATAACATTCCGATGTGTCTTACCAGAGAGAAGTAGATTGAGTGAGCCTGCAGCTTCTCTAGGTTTTCAGGTTTCTTCATGGTTCAGAGTGCCCGGGGAAGAATACACATTGCTTTGCAGTTGTTACATGTCACTGCTGCCCTTCACTGAAGACAAACAAGATGGGGTTTGCTAAGTAATGGGGTAAACATCAGAACCATAGATGATGCTGAAGTAATAATGATATCGGAGCCACATAATAAGAATTCTGGAAGGAAACACTCTATGAAGGGAATGTACATGAAGATCTAGCTGTGAATGAAGAGATTTTGTATATAAAGTATACAACCTTGGGAATGGTGCATCCAACAAGCACAGGAAAATGCCTTCCTGTCCAACTGCAGTCCATTTAGTCAAAGCTGCTCACCTTCATTCCACCTCCCCCAGCAAAATCAAAAAAGGGACCGATGCAGAGACCCATATGTAGCACTTAATTGTCCATTAAGGTTTTGAGCCTAAGGGTGGTCAAGATACTTAAAGCCTTACCCACCTCTTATAATACGTGAGAGAGATTGGAGTGGGCAGCAAGGCTGGCTTTGTAACTGACCACCATCTGTAATTCCAAATACATCAGCAGGAGAAGGAAGGCTGGGGTATGAGATTGCATAAAGTTGGCTATGGCCCGGCCTATTGCTATTTGCCAAATTTTCTGCTTTTAATTCAGATTTATAGCGTGCTCAGCATTTGCATTGTCTGTGAAATTCACTTCTATTCACTTTATGTTCAGTCTTCAACCTAATGGAACTGAATTACCCTGACAGGTTCTAAAAAAGATACAATATGTATTAAATGAGGTGATTTCACTGATGTTTACAGAAACTGCTGCTCAGTGTCTATGTAAGTATTGCATGGACTATAAACAAGGATTTATTACAGCACTATAATTCAGTCAGCAATGTCCAATACAGTCAGAAAATAAAGGTTTGATAAGTCAGTGAAGAACGCAGTTCTACTTCTTCCATTTTATATGTGTTACAATTTCATCACAAACATTCAGTTGGCCCCAATGATGCTGAGAGTAGTGTGATAATGCAGTAGGTTATGAGATCCTCACATTAATTTCCCCTGTGATAGAATCATGCTTGCTGCCAGAGCATTGTGGTGAGCCACCTTTTCAGAAGTGCTTCCTCATGAGCGAATGAAAATTGCAACATGACGTAATCCTGTACTTAGCAGGAACCAAGGGACTGCACCTATATGCCCCCTCAGCCAGGAATGCTTATGGTGCATAATTAAAAATTGAATGATTCCATACATCTGCGCACCCCCCCCCCCGCTATATGCAATAGTTTGTTTTTATAACATGTTTGGGAAGGAACATAAGAATGCATGCAAACATAAGACTAGAACGAGGTCTTTCAGCCCTTTAAGCCTGCTCTGTCATTCAATAAGATCATAGTTGATCTGGGCGTGGCCTCAATTTTACTTTTCTGTCTGTACCCACCACCCCTTAAATAACCTCTAACTCTCTTCTCCATCAAAGATTTATCTAACTTCTCCTTGAATAAATGCAATGAACACTGTTCTCCAGGGAAGACAATTCCATAGACTATCAGCTCTCTGAGTCAAAAATATTTCTCTTTATCTCCAAATTATTTTAACTTTATTCCCTAGTTCTAGTCTCCCTACAAAAGGGAACAACCTGGTGGATTTGTACATTTAAATTTAAATAGGCTATCCAAATCTGGCCATTGTGCATGCAGACAACGTCATTGATATTTGAAAGAAAATTGATATTTCTTCCTTGCAGAGGTTAGGTTTTCCAATGAAGAAAATATAGAATGGATTTTCCATTTGATTGTGGAGTGCAAACTGTATGTGCTGGCCCTCACCAATCTATAGCTCTACTTCCATTTTACTGGGAGTTTGCCTATTCAGAGGTGAGGGACTACAAGGTCTACAGATGATTAAAGAGTCAGCGCTCACCGTTATCATTTTTCTCATATAGCACAAATGTCTATGAGGTTAGTCTCACTGGAGAAAGTCACCACTCCCCATATCCAGGTTATCCAACACACCTACAGCAGCTTGACTAGGTTGGATTCCAATCTCAAAAACCAAAAATACAGCAATTTACATCTGTATCAAGAACAAAATATTATGCACTTTGAAAATCTAAAGAAATAACAGAAAATACTGGAAATACTTAGGTGAGGTGATAGCTGTAGAGAGATAAATAGAATTTACATTTCAGGTTGAGGTCAGTTCTGATGAAAGATCATCATACTGAAATGTTATCTTTGTTTCTCTCTTCACAGAAGCTGCCTTACCTCTGACTTACCTCTGACTAGTTATAGCCTTTTCAGTTTTTACATTCAGCCTATTAACAGATCGATTATTTCTTTTTAGATTTTAGACTGATAACCTTTTAGATTTTAAGTAGATCTGTGGTGGTTCAGTGGTCAGCACTGCTGCCTAACAGCACCAGGGACCTGGGTTTGATTCCTGGTTCGGGCAACTGTCTGTGTCGAGTTTGCTTGTTGTTGCCATGTCTGCGTGGGTTTGTTTTGGTTTCCTCCTACAATCCAAAGATGCACAGGAAAGGTAAGTTGGCCATGGTAAATTGTCCATGGTGTTCATAGGTTAGTTGCATTAGCTAGGCGTAGGGGAATGAGTCTGGGTGGGCTACTCTTTGGACGGTCATCATGGACTTGCTGGGCCGAATGGCCTGGTTCCACTCTGTAGTGATTCAATTACCTATTTTATATCCAGGAGGAATGGAGAGAAAGCAGGAATATGGAATCAAGATTAAGTAATAGCCACGATTTTTCTGAATGGTACAGTAGGCTGAATGGCCTACTCTTGCTCCCAGTTTCCATATTTAACCCAGGAAAATGATTCAAGTGCTTCACAAACATAGCATAATTATAGGTTTACAACCAAAAAACTCTGTCAAGGAGGTAGGGTTGAAACTTCCCAAGATTTGGCTACGTTTGGAAAGTTCTATGGAAGATTTCCTTTCATAAACCCAAGCAACATTCCTCATGCACAACTACCTTATGGTGATTATTCAGTGAGCAACATATTCAAACCCCAGTTGTGTACCACTTGAAACGTTGTCAACCCAGTTTAATGTAGCCACCTGGGTCAGTGCAGTGTTCACAGTTCAGAGGAGCATGCAGCAATGCCGCAAGAAGGTTAATGACATTTCGTGTGCCTCAAGGGTTAGTGACACTACCTCCTTTCTGCAACCTCACACTCACTCTAACTCTTTCACTGCATCCACTTCCCTCCAAGTCTGCCACAATGGATATTGAATACAGCATCTTCCTTCATTCCTCCCACCCACCCACTTCTATGCCTTCCTGCCCTTTGTACTTCCTACTCACTTATGCAGGATATCTCAACTTTCCTGACTGAGAATGGACCAATCATGACCAGACTGATCATGATTTCCCCCTGACTTGAATAACGACTGTTCCCCTTTGAATGTTTGGCATGGCCGTTTGGTTAAACCTTTCGTAGTGAGTTTTGTTACATAAGTTGCTTCCACATGCTATAGGTGTGACACTGACATAGCACAATAACAATAACCAATATGCCCATCCTTTTGACTGTTCATTGCTGGGAAGTTCATTTGATCATTCTGTTTGCATTGAAAGACAAGACAAAGCAAGGAAGAGGTGCTGTGATCATCCAACAAATTGCACTATGAAAAAACATGAAGAAATCAAGTTAAATGCTTGGAGATGGACCTTGTTCAGCTGCATGAGATATTGCCTGGCAGTAGCACTGTAATGTTAGGTGTTGATGAGCTTTAAAATAATGAAGTTCTAAACTGTATTGTACATGAGTCCAAAGCATGTTAGGAGAATGTGGTAAGGCTGGTGCTTTGCCACTGCCAATCTCTGTGGATGGGAGGTACAGGCATCACTGCCCAGTAAACATGCCAGAGAGTTGCAGCTGCCAGCAAATATTTTGATTTTCAAGTCAGGAGTTGGCACCATCCAGTATCTCTCTGCTACATGGGAAAATAGCAACCTGTATATAGACGAGGTGAGATGAGGTAATAATGAGATGCTAATGGTGCAAATAGGCCCCTCACTGTTGAATAGCAGGGATTTCTCCTACTGAAATTCAAATTCTTTTTCTGACTTTCAGAATCTAATTTTTCCATGCCCAAATTTTCCAATGGCCAATCAGTTGTTATTCCAGCGTAGATCGGAGTTGTCCGTGGGACAGTCTGAAGGAAATTGAATTTTTCACTGGGCAATTCCTCTCCATCTGGAACCCTCTGAAAGTCGCCATTTATTTCAGAGAACTTGGAGTGTTTGACTGAAATTAAGTAAATAATTAAGGAAAACTTAGGATACTAAAATACATTGTATACGTTCTGCCTAACTCTTTAACAGATCCCATACTTATCTCATACACTTCACCAGATTACCTCTCCCAGAACATAACCCAACACAAACCACCAAAACACCTCTCTTCATCCCAACCCTTCTGAACCCCGACCTTGTGCCCTGCCACTGCCAGACCTGAACCACAATCTCCTCCCTGCCATCAATGCTGGACCTGATCCCGAACCTTATCCCAACTCAACACCAGCACCTTAATGATTGCTGGACCCAACCCCAACCTCTTTGCTTCCCAAATGGCCTGATTTCTGAATGATCATAAACACTGCATCACTTATCTGTAGGAGAAAGTGAGGACTGCAGATGCTGGAGGGTCAGAGTTGATAAAGCGTGGTGCTGGAAGAAGCACAGCAGGTCAGACAGTATCCGAGGAGCCAGAGAGTTGACGTATTGGGCATAACCTTTCTGCATTTATCTGGTACCCTCGCCTCCCTGCACTCTGTTTTTCTTTGAAATCCATGGGCTCTACGCAGATTTCCAAACTGAGGTAAACTAATGTGAATGACATTATAGTTCGAACGAGCAACAGAAAGTTTTCTTTCACATGCTATGAAATCGGAAATAGAAGCTGAATTAACCCTTGGATCAGGAAGCCGGAGATGGTAAAGGTATGGCAAGGCACATTAGGATAACTTCTTGATGCATTGCCATTATGAGGGAGAGACTTAATGACTTTGATTTTTCCATTTGGTACAACTTATCTCTGCAAGGCTGCTACCATACCAGGGCACCCTTGTGGATTCTAATGAGCCTCAGTAGTGCCCACTTCTGGCAGTGAAGTTGCTGACTGATTGAGCTACTAGTACCAGGAGCCCCCCCACCCCCCCAACCCCGACTGCTAACCCAACCTGGACACAGCAAATTAGGAGGTTGCCTCAGAAAACTGCAGTGCTGGGTGTGCTGTCAGCAAGTGCTGTCTCTCTAACCCCAGTCTCAAAAGGTTGGGGGGGGGGGGTCACAAAAGCCTGCAGTAAATCTTTTCCATTAATGCTTGCTGGAAATCAAATAGAAAAGCCTGCCGTCTCCAGGATCTGAAATCAGGCAGCCATTTTAGGCATAGCTTTTGAAGAACACTTTCTACAGTTAAGGAAGCAGCCAATTTGTCCATAACATTCTCCCACAAACAGAAATAAACTAAAATCAAGATAATATAATATAATTATGTTGGTTGAAGGATCATTAGGAGAACCATCTTGGTCCCTTTGAATAGGATTTTTTTTTGCATCACCTGAAAGGAGAAATTCAGTTTAACATCTTACTTGAAGACAGTACTGAGTTCAGTCCTGCTCTAGACTATCATCCTGGATTATATGGTTATGTTTGTGGAGCAGAGTTTGAGTCTGCTATCTTCAAATTGCAGGAGGAAAGATGATGAACCACAGATATAAATTAATTTGCATTAATTTGACAGAATTCTCTTCTGACACAATTGAGCAGGTGTTAACCATCACTCTGTGGGTAGCAGTCTTACCTCTGAATCAGAGGGTTGGGGCTTCAGATCCCACTCTAGACTCTTGAGTATAATATCTTGATGTGCAAATTTACAACTTACTTCCTGGTCCTCATCTCCCTTTTTACAACAGAAACCTTGATGGTAGCAACTGTAATTCAGTCAGTAGAACAAAATCCCAGGACCCTGTCCCACACAAAAATCAAGGTTGATATTCTGTCTGGATTTGGATTTTTGGGAGGGGCTGTTAAACTGGGATCGTATGAGCACACTCAAGTGGACATAAGAGACACTGCGGCACGATTTCAATGAACAGTAGAAACTGTGTCCAGGTCACTGTTTATCTGACCATCATCTCAGTGTTGTTATTCATAGTGGCTCTGTCCAATTCAAGGGTTTGCATTGACATTGCATCAGTGCCTATACTTCAAGAAGCACTCCATTGGTTAAAAAGAACTTCAAGAAAACTGAAGGTTGCGGAAATATAAGTTTCTCTTTTTCGCTTCATTTTGAAGAGGCTGACAATGTCAAAACCACTACAAGTTCATGCAGTTCCAAAGCCTGACTGACACTGTACAGTATTTTTTTTCTGACAGATCAAACAATCCTTCCAGTGATCCTTTAAAAAAACATTGGGTCGAAATGCAAAAAAAAAGCAAAATATCTAACCTTCTTGTAATAACGTACCTTCAAAAAAATGCCTGCAAAACTGGAGCCCAAAATCATTAAAATTTGTCATTTTGGGATTTAGATAAATGATGAAATCGTAGCCTTAAGGAAAATAAATACGATGAACAATTTCCACCCCATCTACCCTAATCTGTGGCCTAAAGTCAATTTTATCTATGAAGGCTGTAGGCTACCAACATGTCATTGCATCAGACATATTTCTTACCAGTGCCTTAATTTTCAAAGCAGCTGTTTGTTTGGGTTATAAGAAAATAAAGCAGAACAGAAAATTACATTTCTCGTGAAATTACATTTCCCGTTGCAACTCTTTGAAGTTGATTATCTGACTGCAATTGAAAAAAATGGCACCCATCTTCAAGTGAAATCCCACAAACTGCATTCAGTAAATAAGATGAACATTTCTACTCATGTTTGAAATTCATTCTTGCAATAAAAGCTTTGCGTGTAGTGGCAACATTTACTGTCCAGCCCTTCAATGAGCCACCTTCTGGAACGACTGTAGTCTTTATAGTGTTGAATACCCCCAGCACTAGTAGGAGGAATTCCAGCATGTTGACAGAGTGAGAATGAAGCTTGACAATATGTCAGGACGATGTGTGGCTTAGAAAGAAACTTGCAGATGATGATAATTCTGTGCAGGCTCTGGGACAGACAAATACATCAAGACTCAATAACCAGGGTCCAGGCCTCTGCTATTCAGTATTCTATCATTATTTCTATCCATCACTCGTGATCTTGTGTTTGTGTCCTTATGTTGCATGAAAATATAACCCTTCGAAATTGCGAGACATTTCCATGACAATTTCTAGCTGGTTTTGTTGATAGACTTTACTAAAGTATTTTACTACAAACACAAAGCTCCAAGAAGCTGGAAAATGCAGCCACCCCGAAAGATACTCACTGCATCTTAATTCAGATTTTATTCATATACTGCATCATTGTAAAAACATTTCCAAAAGAATAGATGAGCTGAATATTATTTAGTTGTAGAAAGACTGCAGAAAGCTCCATCATAGAGGGATTTCAGATTTCTCATGCAGAAAACACAAAAAGCGATAATAGAAGTTCCGTGGGTCATAGGAATGGCAATGGGATGTTTGCCTTTAGTTCAAAGAATACAGGGGCTAAAATGTATAAAAGGCATTCTAAAAGTATGCAAGGAAGTAGTCATACCACAGCTGGAATACTGGGAACAGTTCATAGCATCATAACATCATACAGTGTAGAAGAGGCACTTTAACCTATTGAGTCTGCACCAACAAAAAAACTACTCTAAATTTACACTCGTCACACCTTCCAGCATTTGGCCTATTGCTTTGAACATTATCTCATTTCAAGTGATCATCCACATACATTTTGAAGGTTGTGAGGTTTCCCATCTCAACTGTTCTCCCAGGCAGTGCATTCCAAATTCCCAGTGTTATTGGGGGGAAAAGATGTTTCTTTAAATCTCCTCTGAACTCTACCTTTCACCATAAAATTATGACCCCCTTTTTATTGACCCTTCAATTAGGGAGAACAGCTGCTTTTTACCGACCCTGTCCATGACCCTCATAATCTTATACATCTCAATCAGGACCCCCTCAATGTTTCTGCTCTAAAGAAAACAACCTGAGCTTATCTTTATAGCTAAACTGCTCCATTGCAGGCAACATCTTCGTGAGTCTCCTCTGCACCCTCTCTCATGGAGTAACTACACAATTCATCCTGAAGAAGGGCTTATTCCCGAAACGTCGATTCTCCTGTTCCTTGGATGCTGCCTGACCTGCTGCGCTTTTCCAGCAACACATTTTCAGCTAACTACCCAATAAACCTTATACTTATGGGCCATAAGATCCCTCTGTTCCTTGGAGCTTCTAATGTCCTGCCATACATTGAGTACTCTTTTGTATTGTTACTTCTTCCACAGTGCATCACCTCACACTTGTCAGAGTTAATTTCCATCTGCCCCTGAGCTTCCCATCTGACCTATCTGTCTGTACCCTCCTGTAACCTCAGACCTTCTTCTTCATCATCAACCAACTGTCCATTCTTTGTGTCATCCATAATTTTACTTGCCATCTTCCAACAATTATTTCTGTATCATTTGTATATATCATGAACAACAATGAACCCAGCACCACACCAATGGACACCAGCCTCCAGACACGCAAACAGATTTTTACCACTACCCCCACCATTAAGCCAAGTTTGGGTCCAACTCGCCAAATTATCCTGGATCCCATGTGCTGCTACCGTTTTTTTAATAAAAATCAGCCTCTCATGCAGACTTTATTAAAGGTGTTGCTGAAATCCATATGATCTATATCAACTGCACTACCCCTACCTGCACACATGACATGTTGTCTAAGGAAAGATATACCACTAGTGGTGGCAATCCAGAGGAAAAGCCCATTAGGCTGATCCCGATATGGAGTATCTGTCTTAAGAGAAGAGGTTGAGTAAATTGAGCCTGTAATCATTGGAATGTAGAAGAATGGGAGGTGACCTCATTGAGACATACAAGATTCATGGGAGGGACGTGACAGGGGTGATGCAGAATGTTTTTTTTTCCACTTTTGGGGCAGGCTAGGACTAGAGCCTATAACTGAGAGTAGGGGCAACCCAATTAGGACAGAGCTGAGGAGGAATTTCTTTTCTCAGAGACTAGTGAGTCTGTGGATTTTTATTTACTGCAGAGGACTGTTAAGTATAGAGAGATTTTTGTTTTTAATCAGTAAGAAAGTCAAGAGTTATGGGGAAAGGCAAGAAAGTGGAGTTGGGAATAATCATCAGATCAGCCATGATCTCATTGAATTGTGGAGCAGACTCAATAGGATGAAGGATCTACTTTTGCTCGTACATCTTGATTGTCAGTACATCCACAAACATTCACTCCCTTCATCACTAATGCTCAGTGGCAACAGTGTGTATTATCTATAAGATATACTGCAAGATTTCACCAAAGATCCTCAGCCAGCACCTTCCAAACCCTCAACCACTTCCATCTAGAAGGACAAGGGCAGCAGATACATGGGAACACCACCATGATCAAGTTCCTCACCATCCTGACTTGGAAATATATTGCCATTCCTTCACTGTCACTGGGTTAAAATCATGAAATTCCCTTCCTAACGGCATTGTGGATCAACCCACAGCAGGTGGACTGCAGTGATTGAAGAAGGCAGCTCACCACCACCTTCTCAAGAGCAACTAGAGACAGGCAATAAATGCTGGCCAGCCAGTGATGCCCACATTCCACATATGAATGAAAAAAGTCAACCATTCATCATTTTGCAGCAGTAGAGCTAGGTTATTCTTGAGCAGCCTATGAGCACTAACCTCTGCAGTTAGCTTTGTCCAGGATGCTATAAGCAGTTGGGATGGTATCTTGACTAAACTAGGTGAATGTACACATCTGATAGCTTGTCACCAAAGGCTTGCATGTGACAAGGACTCAACTGCAAAAGGTGGCCTTTTGAGTTGAGTCCCTTTTGAATTCAGTCCCATTCTCCTGACATAGTCAGGATTTCGGGCATGTAGCAGTGTGGCTATCTCCCCTGGACATGTTTGTTGACCTAGTCAGGCTTCACCCTTAACCACGTAAGCAATTAACAAGTCAGACTGTGCATGACTAAAACTTCTCATGAACCAATTGACATTGAGATGCTCATCCTAACACTGTAAGTATTTACACAAATAAATAGCTTGCTTGAAAAAAAGCCAAGTAATGGAAGAGGTTTATGCTCACCAGAGTTTAGAAGAAGATGTCTTCAGTGCCTGGTACACACCTCATATACTGTACATGTGAAGAAATATGCTTCTGGTTTTAGCAAACAAAATTATACCCATGACTATAATTCCGCTGGGCTAGTTGTTAACGAATATTCATATTTGATTTGCAAATCTAACCATAAATTGGGAAGCTCAGCCTGTCTGAAATGTTCTGAAAATTTAATAGGAAAACTTTAATCTAGTGCCAGGAAACTGATTAGTGTCCAATGAAGTTCCACTGCCCACTCTTCTAAAACCTTTGGGAGACCTGAAAGATTCCATCTTGTATGTCAGACATTGACTAAATTTTAAAAATCAAGACAGCGTTTGCAGTTTATTGCTTTGTGTTTTGCTTTTGTGTGTAACAAGGGACACTCATTAATGTGAGTAGCAAGCAGCATCACATTAATGTGAATCTCCTTTTTCTCAAGCTCCTGCTAACTTTCTTTCAAAAATTATCACATATAAAACCATATTGCAAATCATATTTGACATTTAAAAAACTATTGCAGATCACATTTTTATTCAACATCTCCACATTTATATCTGCTCTTTATATTTCCTCTTTGTGACAGATGGGAAAGAACACAACATCCTTTAATTGCATTCTTACAATTAATACAAAATGAACACGTCCTATGTTAACAAGCATGAAGGGTATAACAATTCAGCTATTAGGGATAACATGCCATTGAATTACAATTATTAAATTAAATTTACATATGTAAATTAAACTGATTAGAAAATAAACATTTCCCCACAACTCAAAAATTGTAATTCCCAATTTTGAGATTCAGAAAATATAATTACTTTGACTGCAGACAAAACAAGTTATTAGTTCTACTAATTAGACTTAATTTGCATATGATAATTACCTAATTAGAAAATTAGTGCTTGTTTACATTGTACAAGCCACAAGTTCTGCATTTATAAAACATTTGCAACCTATAACTATGATAGTGTTTGAGGTAACACAATGATCAATTATGTTGATTTGCATATACAAATGTTTTCCTTCTTGAAATGTTTCATTTAATTTCAGGATTGTTGCAGCTACTAAAAGAAAATTTACAAGGCAAGGTGTCCACTGTGTTCGAGACCAGCTCGTGGACCTCAGAGCAGGAGCAAAGATGGGGCACTGGAAGTGGAGGCCGTGTTTTAATTTGCTTCAACAGCTATCACTGTGGCTGGCACTTACCTTTATAACTTAAACAGTGCAGAGCACGACTTTTCACATTTTGGAGGGCAAATATGAAATGGATAGGATAGAAACTTGAGAATCATTGAAATTCTTTTCCCTTTCCTTAATTACAGTATCCCTTGCTTCTCCACTGCCATTCATACAGTGATCTTAGAGTCATAGAGTTATTTTACACATGGAAAGATGCCCTTCAGCCTATCATGTCCATGCCAGTCATCAAACATTCATCTATTCTAATCCAATTTTTGAGCATTTGGGCTCATAGTGTTGTATTCTATGATGTTTAAGTGTTCATTTAGAGTCATAGAGATGTAAACAAGGAAACAGTCCTTTCAGTCCAACTCATCCATGCTGACCAGATATCCTCAATAAATCTAATACCACTTGCCAGCATTTGGCCCATATCCCTTAAAACTCTTCTTAATAAAACCCATCCAGACGTCTTTCAAATGCTATAATTGTACCAGCCTCTATCACTTCCTCTGGCAGCTAATTCCAAACATGCACCACTCTCTGCTTGAAAAGGTCGTCCCTTACGTCTTTTTAAATCTTTCCCCTCTTACTTAAACCTATACCCTCTAGTTTTGGGTGGCCTGACCCCAGGGAAAATACCTTGTCTATTTACCTTATCTGTGCCCCTCATGATTTTATAGTCCTCTATAAGGTCACCTCTAATCCTCCGATGCTCCAGGAAAAATAGCCCCAGCCTATTCAGCCTTGCCTTATAGTTAAATAGCTATTAAATGTCTTGAGGGTTCATGTCTCCACCATCCTTTTGGGAAATGAGTTCCAGATATTCAAAACCCTCTGGGTAAAAAAGTGTTTTCTTAAATCCCCCCAAAACCTTACCTGAAATCTGTGCCCCTGATTACTGTCCCCTCTAATAAAGGGAAGTGTTTCTCCCTATCTAACCTGTCTGTGCCCCTCAGAACTCAATCATATGCCCCCTTCACCATCTGTGTTCTAAGAAAAGCAACCCCAGCTAGTTGAGTATCTCTTCATTGCTGAGTCACTCCAACCACACAACAGGTGAATCTTTTCTACACCCCCTCTGATGCAATCATATGCTTCTCATAATGTGACAACCAGAATCGCACAGAGTACTTCATGTATGGTCTAGCATTATGTATCATTTCCTGATCTTGTATTCAATGCCTCGACTAATAAATGTAAGCCACCATCTGCCTTCTTAACCACCTTTTCAATCTGTCTTGCTGCTTTCAATGACCTATGGGCATATGAAAGCAGATAGTAAGAGTTTCCATAAATATTTTAAAATTGAGTTATTAAAGTGAGCATTAATCTTATGGAAGGTATGTCTGGGGTATTGATAATGAAAACAAAGGAAATGGCAGATGAATTGATCAGATAATTGTTACCTGTTTCACTACAGAGGATACGTGTAACATCTCAGCAGTAGCAATAAATCAGGTAGTGGAAGGGAGGAACTCTGGAAAATTGCAATCACCAGAGAGTGGTACTCGGTAAGTTGTTGGAGCTGAAAGCTGGCAGGTGTTGGTCCTGATGGACTTTAGTCTAGAGTCTGAAAAGGAGTGGCTCATGAGATTGTTGATGAATTGATTTTAATTTTTAAAATTTCCTTAGATTTGGAGAAGGTTCCATTAGTTTGGAAAATAGCAACATAACTACTAGATTCAAAAAAGGACAGAAAGAAGGCAACTCCAAACCAGTTAGCTTAACGTCTGTCAAAGGGAAAATATTAGAAGTTACAATTAAAGAAATTATAGCATGGAACTTTGTTAAATTCAAGGTAATCAGATAAAGGCAACTTGGTTTTGTGAATATGAAATCATACCTAACCAATCGGTTGGAGTTCTTTGAAGAGGTGAAACATGTTGTGGTTAAAGGGGAATCAGTGGATATGCTGTACTTAGATTTGTTGAAGAAATTTGATAAAATGCTACATCAAAAGTTATTGCAAAAGGTAAAAGCTCATGATTTAATGGGTAGCATATTGACACGGTTGTCGGGCAAACAGGAAGCAGACAGTAGGCATTAATGGGATGTAGTCTGGTTGGCAGCCTGAGGGATTAGTGCTGGGATTTCACTGTTAACAATTTGTATAAATGACTCAGACGAGGAGATGGCAGTTATGTTTGCCAAATTTTCTAATGACAGAAAGATAGATAGGAAGTTAAACTGTGAAAGAGTGTGACAGAAAGATTACTGATAGGTTAAGTAAGTGGGTAAAGATCTGATAACAAAAGTATTATATGTGAAGATATGAAAGTGTTCATTTTGGCAGGAAGAACAATAAAGAAACATATTATTAAATGATAAGAACCATGAGGTGAAAAGGGATTTAGATGTTGTCATACATGAATTGTAAAAGGTCGGTATGCATGTACTGCAATTAATGAAGAAATGTACAGAATGATACATTTTATTTATTATGAATTAAATACAAAAGTGTGGAGGTTTTGTTTCAGTTATACAGTGTAGTGGAGACTCCACATGGAGTATTGTATGGAGTATTGATCACATTATTTAAGAAAAACTATAAATGCATTGGAAGCAGTTCAGAGAAGGCTTACTGGGCTAATACCTCAAATGTGTGTGCTATCTTATGGGATGATGTGGATGTGCCAGTGTTGGACTGGATTGGACAAGGTCAAAAACCACATGTCACCAGGTTATGATTCAACAGATTTGTTTGGAAACACTAGCTTTCAGAACACTGCTCCTTCATCAGGTGTTAGTGAGAGAAGAAGGCCTTAGACACAGAATTCTTAAAGCTAGTCCTACGAGGAAGGTAAAACAGGCTAAGCATGTACCTGCTGGGTATATTAGAGTAAGAGATGACTTGACAGAAACATCCCAGAGCTTCAGGGGTCTTGACAGGCTAAATGTGAAAAGGATTTTTTTTCTCTTTTATGGGAAATGCTGTTTAAGAATAAGATGATGCCAATTTCAAACGAAGATGAGGCAAAAACATTTTCTCACACAATGTTATAAATCTTCCTGAAAGGGTGATGGAAGCAGAGTTTTTGGTTATCTCTAAGGCAGATATGGATATATCCTTGGTAAGCAAGGGAATGCAGTATTATCAGAGATCAGCAGGAATCTGGATCTGAGGTTACTATCAGATCAGCCATGATCTTATTAAATTGTGGAGCCAGTCTGAAGAGACAAATGCTTACTTCCTGCTCCTTGTTTGTAAATTTGCATATAATTCATTTCTGAATAGATGAAGGTACATCTTACAACTTACAGGCACAGCGACAGTGAATTAAAGATCTTCAACTTAAATTTCTTCAGATAAATCTTCTATCCAGTTTACTCTGGATCATGCAAAGTTTTTAATCCTCATAAACAACCTAAATTATTTTATCATTTTAATTCAGTAGCATGAAAAATGAATAATCACATTATTTGAATCAAGGAACTTCAGATAAAGCATGGTAGCTTCCATTATAAAAAGACTTCCATCTGAAGAGTATGCATACCACCATGTTTTTCAAAACAATTATGACTGATTGCATTGAACATAATGGCAAAATACTCATTAAAATTGTTTTTCCAGACTATCTATCTTTATTACAGTGGCTGATCCGATACCTAATGGTATTTATAACTACTCAGGTTGTGTTGCTAGCTTAACACAGGATTACTGACGGCATGGGAACTGTGTCTCTCAACACACAGAGACAGCAAAGTCTAGATGGATAGTCAGCACATGGGAGCTGGCTACAAAATTAGAGACTTAAAAAATTGTAGGTTTGTCACAAATGTGCCTTTCCTCTAATCTAAACTGATTATTATGTGACCTTCTCTCTGTAAAAATTGCAGTTAAAAACGAGCAAAACCAAAAATTAATGCTTCCCAGCAGCAGATCAGGGTGGTATCAATGCCTTATCTCAACCTCCCATCACAGAACCGAGGATCAGTGTGCAGTAACTGTCCTGTTCTCACAAGCTATCCTGTTTTCGGGAGGGGATGGGCAGGAGATGCAGGGGCAGGGGTTCATCTCCTTAATGATAGCCTGACAGTTGTAGTCGGTCTTTATTTTTAACTTGGCTGAAGTGATTCTGTCCACTTATCAGTGATCTGACATCCCCTTACTTACATCTCTAGCGCCAGCTCTCTTGATGGGACTGTTGGCCAATGATAACTCTAGCCTCCTCTGACCTGCCATGTCAAATCATCCATGATCCTTCTTTAGATGGCAAACACAGAGGCAGCTTCTTCATTCGCTGTCATTCATATTTTAGTGCCATTTGGTTCAGCTCTGACCCACACAATGTCAGCATCCAGAAACTGGCTCAACCCCTGAAACGTTCCAAAGAGCATACAGTTCTGTCATGTGATGACCATAAACCCAAGTCAAAGAGGTCATTTTTAAGAAGTATCTTAAGGGAGGAGATTGAGGTAGGGAAGCGAGGAGAACAATGGGGATATTTTCGAGCTTAGAGTGGCAGATGAGACACAGCCACTAATGGTGGCTTAATTAAAATTGGTGACATTCAAAATGCTAGAAATTGATAAGGACTGATAATGTACAAAGTTGTGGGCTGGAAGTGATTACAGAAATAAGGTGACACAACACAGAAGTTTTTTGCAATGAGGCAGAATGGATGTTGTGAAGCTTGAAAGGGCTCAGAAAAGATTTTCAAGGATGTTGCCAGGGTTGGAAGGTGTGAGCTATAGGGCGAGGCTGAGTAGGGTGGGGCTATTTTCCCTGGAGCATCGGAGGCTGAGGGGTGACCTTGTAGAGGTTTATAAAAAGGATAAATCGATCTTTTCCCTGAGGTCAGCAGTCCAAAACTAGAGTGCACAGGTTTAGGATGAGAGAGGCAAGATTTAAAAGGAACCTAAGGAATAACATTTTTTCATACAGAGAGTGGTGCATGTATGGAATGAGCTGTCGGAGGAAGTGGAGGAGGCTGGTACAATTACAACATAAAAGGCAGCTGGATGGCTATATGAACAGGAAGGATTTAGAGGGATATGGGCAAAATGCTGCCAAATGGGACGAGATTAATTTAGGATATATGGTCGGTATGGACGTGTTGAACTGAAGGGTCTGTTTTGGTGCTGTACATCTCTGACTCTATCTCTGCAAACACTCTAGGTTCACCTGAATACTGTTGGCTCTCAGCAACTGTCTACCCCAGACTGAATAAAAACAGTAAAGTCATGGAAATCTGAAAAGTTTAGAATATTAAGTATTTGTGCTTACCATAGAAGATAAACCTGCAACAGCCCATCAAAAGTCAGGGGAAGAACCAGCTTTAAGAGATTTGCCAGTTCAGAGGTCCGTCCGTCCTGGCATCACACATGGGCATCACAGCATTTGTCATGATTGTACCTGTGTGGTGACCTGCCGTAATTACCTGCAAGGGTCTTGGTCACTATGGTGGTCTGCTGTGCTCTCTAGAGAGGGGTGGACCTCAAGGAAAGTGAGATCCTAAAAGAGGAGGGCTCACAGGGGGAGAGACATGGGGTAAGAGGAAGAATTAGAGATGGATGGCGCTGAGCAGAGTAGTGTTCGAGCTGTATGACAAGGCAAATTTCTCGTACAAATCCCCTCCCTCCAAACCTGACCTCTTTCTTCTCCCTTCAAAGTACCGGGTCCCCAGTGCTTCTGTGACATCTCAATTCCCTGTGATGCAGAGGAAATCCTAAACAAATATCATCATACCTCCATTTTCTCATCTTTCCTGAATGCCTTTAACCCAGGATATTTAATCCACAGCCCTGCCCTTCTTTGAGCCAACTCTCCATGAGATCCATGGCATTATATTTCCATGTAGCTATCTGTGCCGCTTGAAGCTGTTACACAAAATTGTAATTTCCACATATACTGTTGCACCAAACTTTAATATAGCAACTGCCCTCTTCTGTAACTATCATTGTAATATGGCTACAAGTTCCTTTGAGAATTTTATCCAATTGGCATTCAAATCTCTTGGCATTCCTAAGGTAATTGAACATGCCCAGAATAATACTCAGGCTTAGAAATCTGTATTGTAACAGAGTGTCATAACATTATAATAGAAATTGTGTGAAATATTTAAGACTTTTTATAAAACATCTGGTAGTGACTTGACAGAGCTGTCCCCAGTGAGCAATCTCCCTAAATTCTGAGCATCTGCTTGCATTAGATGGATTACTATACCTTTCCAGTTTTGTACTGGAGTCTGCTTCATAAGTTCAAAGCCATTGTATAATGATCTGAAGAAGTGAATCTATAGTCAATATAAGAGGCAACATGAATGTAACTGAAACTATGAAGTACAGTAATGCTTAACTTGAACACAGATCTGTTACATTTTTATTGGTAAAATCATTACAAATCTTATGTGATCATGCTTGCTTGCCCTAAGTAGATTTTCCATTCTGTAAATCTTGCAACAAAATGGCTAATAGCTGCACTTGAATAATTCAAGGTGCACTTGGATAAAATCCTACAACAATTTTGCAGAGTTTATTTTCCCATTCTCATGTAATACCTACCAGCTCCCTCTTACACTACAACCCTTACCATGGAAGTCTTTTTTTTTTAACCCAAATCACGTCCAATATTTAAATACAGCCTCAAGACTTAAAATGCACTACAGTCTCTGAGATACTCAAGACTGGCATATTCATTGCTTTCACTTCTAACTTTCATCTAAATCTTGCAACATCCATAATGTTTCTTTAAATCTCAGTGAGTTCTATTTTAATGATCATTCTGTTATTATCTTCTGTTTTCTCGTAGAAATGTAGTTTCATCACATTTTATTTCTTCTCCATTGTTTTCTTATACATTTTACTGCAACTTTTGAACAAGCAGTGACATGTACATCAGCATTTGTTGTGACAGCTGCCGACTGACTTAATAAGATGGGCTTCGGCTCCCTTGGCATACTGATCATATGTGACCAAATATAGAGGATCATACTGTAAGTGGCCCCACAAATTTATACTTTGAAATGTAACTCCTCCTGGATGTTTTTAAGGCTAAGATTCTGTTCAGTGATTGGCTTCCAGGTGAAAAGTTTGGCATCCGATTTCCATGAATAATAATAAACACTAATGGAGCAATAGTACAACAAAACACCTGCTACAACAAGTTTGCTCTTTGAGAGAATCACTTAAGTCTTCAAGATACAACTCTGTAACCTGGACAGATCAAAATGGCTCTGCACTGTTCTCCAGGATGTGCACTCCTTATGATTTCAGTATTCGAAAAGAGCTGGACTTCAACATTGCTGGTGGGGGTGTTGTGTCCAATCGTTTGATGTTGATATGTACATCTGTTGGCTGTTTTCTGCCCTGTTACCCATGGTTCAATCCTTGTGGGTGTTGTTACAGAGGCAGAAAGACTTAAACTGAGCTGGAAGTTGTGGCTGCACACATTTTGGAAAACATTTTGTAATCACATACTGTGGAACCTGGTGTGTTTTATTTTTCATATCTCAAAATACAAATGGAAAGATCCTAATTCTGTTTGATAGAGAAGGGCATCCAATGACCTATACTCAGATAACTTCTCAGTTACAACTGCAAAGGACATGAAGGCAATTCTGATTGCTAAAGCCTTCCTGCTGTGGAAAAACACTGGTAAACTTCCTTCTCCCCCAAGTAAATATCTTACACAATGACTATATATAAAACATCTTTGTCCCGGTAGGAGCTTGCTAATAATCATCATCAGTGAAGAAGTCAACATCAGTCAACTCAGTCTTTTTATGTGACTGTAACCTGCATAAATATGATGAACGTACACTCTACTTTGATGCAATAATGTTCAAAGTTCATTATTGTTCCAAACTGCAAAACCAAACACATTACAGCTTCTGAAATTAGATTAGAATCCCCACAGTACGGAAGCAGGCCCTTTGGCCCAATAAGTCCACTCCGACCCTCTGAAGACTAACCCACCCAGACCCATTCCACTACCCTGTATTTACCCCTGACTAATACACCTACACTATGGGCAATTTAGCATGGCCAATTCACCTGACCTGCACATCTTTGGACTCTGGGAGGAAACCGAAGCACCCAGAGGAAGCCCATGTAGACACGGGGAGAATGTGCAAACTCCACGCAGTCACCCGAGGCAGGAATTGAACCCAGGTCCCTGGTGCTGTGGGTTGCAGTGTTAACCACTGAGCCACTGTGCTGCCCCCAGTTAAGCCAGAAAATGCTGGACATATGCAGCTGGTCTGACAGCGTCCATGGAGAGAAATAAAAACAACATTGATGGGGAGAATTTTGCTTCTCCCTGGGAACAAAGGTCTGCATGAGGCATAAACAAGGGGATAGGTCTAGTAAAATCGGTGGTAACCATGACAGATTGGCTCAGCTGCTATGTCCCAGCATTCAAGAATTTTGCCAATGCTGGGTGAGAACATGGACTGCCACAAGGAAATGGATGTAAAAGTCCATTCAAGGCCATTTTACCAGGTCATTGGCATTTTGCCAACGGTGGACCAAACCCTGCCAGGCAGGGAGGTTGCTGGCTGAGTATAGGCGGCCTTCTAATAGCAGCTTTGGGGCGAGGGTGGGGCATGGATGGATGGGGGTGAAGTGATTTCTTTAAGGAAAGAGGGCAGCCGTGCACAGGGAAGACAGACCCCACAGCCCCTAGTATTTTTCTCTGATGGTTTTCCTCTCCTTCAGCCTGTCATTTGGATATCATAGGGAGCAGGACCATCTCCTTCCTCATCCGGAGACATTGTTCCTTGTGGCGCTACTGAGACTCCAAAGCTGCCAGCTAATCAGATTTTAATAAACAGGGCATTTGATAAATTATACTTTGCAGAATAATTATACATTTCTATGGAGCTGGCTGGCAAAGCATAAGGCCACTTTGGTCGAGATACTGTTTTCTCTCATCGGCAATATGCATAAACACATCATTGATATGTCCAGGTCTCTTGGTTCAGGCTTCCTGCTGACATTACTAAGTTGACTGAATGATGCCTTGTGTATCTATATCCATACAAGTGTCTCTTAAGAACTAGCCCTCAGCAGAAGGTAGACTGAAACATTACCTTAAGTGAAAATGATGGACAATGGTGGAGATCATCCTGAAATCCTGGCTACTTGTATTGTGTGTATGGTTCGAAAGATTCAAATAAGTGATTGACTTAGGGCAATCTATCTGCCAAAAAGAGTAAAGTATATCAAGTGCTCAGAGGCAGGGGTCAGTCCTTGTCAGGAATTGACTTTTTCAAGTGGAAAATGGACCAGGGAAACAAGAGGAAGACGGGTGTGGCAGGGGAGGGGGGAGGAGGAAAGGATTCAAGTAGCTGAGATTAACATATATGTGTCAATTGTCTGTTTATTTTCTGGGATCAATGAACTGCTCTCAACTAATGCAGACTGCATTCTTTCCTTGTCCATTTAGTTAATGGAGAATATTTAAACTGTTGATTCTTAATAAATCCAATAAATTATCTTTAAATTACTTACTAATACTCATCTGGGATTCTTAGGTATGAGTGGCTTCAGAATCCAAAATTGAACAGGAATTCCCAGAAGCTCTCTGGATGAAAGCCCTGTCTCCCATCAATTAACACTAAACTGATCATGAGATGGCTGTGAGACTGTTGACTTTGCCACTGTTGAGCTTCCAATGGCTTTTTCTTTGGTGGTGGGTCAGGAAACCTCTTCATGTGAAAGATCATGATCAGTAAGGCATTCGACAAGGTTCCCCATGGGAGACTGATTAACAAGGTTAGATCTCATGGAATACGGGGAGAACTAGCCATTTGGATACAGAACTGGCTCAAAGGTAGAAGACAGAGAATGGTGGTGGAGGGTTGTTTTTCAGACTGGAGGCCTGTGACCAGTGGAGTGCCACAAGGATCAGTGGTAGGTCCTCTACTTTTTGTCATTTTTGTCATCCAAAATGATTTGGATGCGAGCATAAGAGGTACAGTTAGTAAGTTTGCAGATGACACCAAAATTGGAGGTATTGGAGGT
>NC_057712.1:85027603-85038690 GCF_004010195.1 Chiloscyllium plagiosum | reverse complement strand
GGGGCTGTTTTCCTTGGAGCGTCGGAGGCTGAGGGGTGACCTTATAGAGGTCTACAAAATTATGAGGAGCATGGATAGGATAAATAGGCAAAGTCTTTTCCCTGGGGTCGGGGAGTCCAGAACTAGAGGGCATAGGTTTAGGATGAGAGGGGAAAGATATAAAAGAGACCTAAGGGGCAACTTTTTTATGCAGAGGGTGGTATTTGTATGGAATGAGCTGCCAGAGGATGTGGTGGAGGCTGTTACAATTGCAACATTTAAGTGGCATTTGCATGGGTATATGAATAGGAAGAGTTTGGAGGGATATGGGCCGGGTGCTGGCAGGTGGGACTAGATTGGGTTGAGATATCTGGTCGGCATGGACAGGTTTGACCGAAGGGTCTGTTTCCATGCTGTACATCTCTATGATTCTATGACCAAGATTTCAACTCTGTAGCCTCTCATCACAATACCAATTGCTCTGAGCATACATATATTCCTTCTGTTTCCTGATGAAGGGCTTTTGCCCGAAACGTCGATTTGGCCTGTCCTCGGATGCTGCCTGAACTGCTGTGCTCTTCCAGCACCACTAATCCAGAATCTGGTTTCCAGCATCTGCAGTCATTGTTTTTACCTCCTATATTCCTTCTGTACCTATTCCAGAGCTTATTCTGAATGCAATGTTGTGAGCAGCATTTTTGTAGCTGATTCGTGCTAATTGAGGATAATGGGACTGAAGTACCCATCCTTTCATGGCAGCTTATTCCAATATAAAACCACCCTTGGCAACTTCACCACAGTTTGAACTTGCCTTCTGCATTCCATTTGTGTAAGGCTATAAGTTATTGAAGCTGAATTTGATCATTTGGCCCATTGATGTTGCTTCATCATTCCATCATGGCTGATATATTTCTCAACCCCATTCTCCTGCCTTTGCACTGTGACCTTTGATCCCTTTATTACTCAAGAACCTAGGTCTTAAAGACATACAATGATGTGACCTCCACAACCTTCTGAGGTAATGAGTTCCACAAATTCACCAACCTCTGGCTCAAGAAATTTCTCCTTATCCCAGTTCTAAAAGGTTGCCCCTTCACTTTGAGATTATGTCCTCAGGTCCTAGACTCCCTACTAGTGGAAACATCTTCTCCATCCAGGCCTTCCAGCATTCGCTAAGTTTCAATGAAATCCCCCCTTCATCCTTCTAAATTCCATCCAGTACAGACCCAGAACCTCAACTGCTCATCATATGACAAGTCCGTCATCCCCAGGATCATTCCTGTAAACCTCTGTGGAAAAGTACTATGCAAGCTGCTTTATACGCTTGCCGCTGTTGCCCCTGGCACTATAGTCTGTATTTCCACCACGTTGGATGTTTTGTCTGACACCCAACTGCTTCTGGAGCAAAATCCAGCTACCGCTTCAAATTATGTTGTCAAACATTGCATGGAGAAAAAAGTTGGACTTTGTGGAAAAGGTGAAGGTTTAAATGTCACGCCTATTAGTTGTCTCACTGCCTCAGAGACTGTTCTCAGAGCCTGCATTTGAGCAGAATGTTCTTTAAACATGGTTGTTTTCATAGAAGTATCCATTAGTTCGGGACTCCTCTTTCTGAAGCCGTTTTGTCAGATGTTTCTGGTTTAATTTTCTGGTACATCGGGCCTTAATCAATTTAACCAACTTGAGCCATCGCTGAAAATTGCATTGACTCTCCCATCCCTTTTGAGGTTCCTAATTCTTTTGAGGTCCTTGCTACATCTTATAATTGTTGTGATTCCTTCTCTTCATCCTTTACTTCTTCTGGTGATATTGTAGCCAGCTCTTGAGAAAACAAAGCTGACCTCTTTATTAAATTTTTTAGATGCATTTAAAGAGAAGTAAGTTATTTAGTTTATCGAGTCCCTTCTATCATAGAATAGAATATGACTGTCCTGCTCCAATCTCGATGATCATAACAAAGAACTTCTCAGGATTGATCTGTTTTCCCTTGGACAGGAGAATTCAAAATTAGAGGCATAATTTTATAGTGAGAGGAGAACGATATATAAAGGACCTGAGGGGCAACGTTTTCACACTAAGGGTGGTTCGTATGTATGAAGAACTGCCAGAGGAAGTAATAAATGCAAGTACAGTTAGAACATTTAAAAGCATTTGTACAGGTAGATGAATATGAAAGGTTTAGTGGGATATGGGCCAAACACAGGCAAATGGGAGTAGTTTAGTTTGAGAAAATTGGTCGGAATGGACAAGTTGGACCAAAGGTTTTGTTTCCATGCTGTTTGACTCTATGACTCTATTTATACCAATCAAAATTATCTCCAGCAACCTGAAGGGTCACCATACCCAAAACGTTAACTCTGATTTCTCTTCACACATACTACCAGACCTGATGAGCTTTTCCAGCAACTTCTGTTTTTTTCATTTCTGAAGAATTCTATGCTCTCTAACCTCAGTAACACATGTGACCCTGATGTACCTTTTCCATAGTCCTGAAGATAAATATTATCAAACATTACCTATCATATACCATCTCTGAGGTGTTCATTTACAGCTCACATTCTTTCTTCTGGGGAATTTAGCTATATCTGAATGAAAGATGATCATTCTTATTCATTGAAATTCTGCCTATTGCTCCTTCTAAATTTGTGAGAGAAGCCTTCCAGTCACGTTCATCCGGTTTACAACTGTTTATTGAACATGTTTATTTTCACTGTAACACCCAACACTGATTGGCCAGATGCCAGGAAGAGTTATACGTACATATTGTATCACTCATGTATACATGGTTCCTTCCATCTCTATTCCGAGAATTGGCATGTTGCACCTTCAGCTCACAATGTGCATTTCCTCACCAAGATTAGGCAGTTTCATGCTATTAAGAGTTTTTTGTGTGCATTTGTGTATTAATAACCAGCAAGGCTAAAAGTGTAACAGTTCACTGTGTTTTTTTCAAGGATAAAATTTCAGAAATGTTGTGAGTATACTTTTCTGTGGGTCAACCATTTCTTTCAATTTTTATCTTATAAAGCACAAAGGTATTCGGTGCATTGAAATGCTACCACATGGAATATTGGTTGAGGGCTAACAATCAAACCAGAATCTGAATAATAAAGTAGATGAAGAAAAAAATTTCTGTCAATATCATGCATCAAAACATTGCTGTCAGCCGTACTTGAATGGGGAGATTGTGCCATGGGGTTATGTCACTGTGCTAATAATTCAGAGAATCTACTTAATGCCCTGGGGATAATGGAACAAATCACACCAGAGCAGCAGATGGTTTTTGTTTTATTGTAGAATTCACATTTAATTTTACTAATCGTGATTGTTGCAACAAGCCTTAGTTTAGTAACAATCTTCAGGGAAGGAAATCTGCCATCTTCACTTGATGTGACATAAGTGTGACTCCAAATCACAGCAGTATGCTTGACTGAAATGCCTTTTCAAAGCCTAACTATTCAATTAAAGGGCAATTATAAATGAGCAACAAAAGCCACGGCCACCCTAATTTAATGAATTAATTTTTTGAAAACATTGTAAAATAATTCTTTCCAAACACTTAAGCGATATTTATGTGGTATAGTGGATCAAAAAATGGTACAATGTTCAGTTTTGAATTTCAATCAGCCTGCAGGACATCAGAGTTATTGCAAATGGACAGTGCACGATGCAAGGAAAAATGCTTGGTTGAGGTCAATGTTTTACCTTGTTCATTTGTTTTATTTGCACTATTTTTAATGCAGGTAGTGGAATGCGTTCTCCTGAATGCAGATCCAGTTAAGAACTTGCTTGAAAGTTGCTATCTAAGGAGCTTTGGTAATTTTTTGCTGTGTATCTGATAGATGATACATGCTACTCATGTGAAGTGTTGGCTGTGGAGGGCGTGAATGTTTATAGATCTTGGGCCTGTAGAGTAGGCTTTGTTCTTGATGGTGCCAATTCTCTTGAGTGATGTTGGATCTCCCAGGCAAATGGAAAGTATTCCAATACACTCCTCACTTGACCCTTGTAGATGGTGGACAGGCTTCAGGGAGTAAGGAGGTGGGTTACTGCTGCAAGATTCCTAGCTTCTGACCTGCCCTTGTAGATAAAGTATATGGTGAGTCCTGATGAAGGACTTTTGCCCGAAACATCGATTTTCCAGCTCCTTGGATGCTGCCTGACAGACTGTGCTTTTCCATCACCACTCTAATCTGGACTCTGATTTCCAGCATCTGCAGTCCTCACTTTTGCCTATATGGCGAATACAGTTCAGTTTCTGGTCAGACATAACCTCCAGGATTCAGTGATGACAGTACCATTGGATGTCAAAGGGCAATGGATAGATTCTCTATTATGGGAGATGGTCATTAAAAGGCCTTAATATTATCCAGGTCCTGCTGCATTTGGAGATGGACTGCTTCAGTAGATAAGGAGTCAGATATGTACTGAACATGGGCCACTTTTGACCTTATGATAGAGGGCAGATCATTGATGAAGCAGGTGAAGATGGTTGAGCCTAGGACACTGCCCTGAGGAACTCCTACAGACATGCCCTTCAGTTGAAATAACTCCAACAATCACAACTATCTTCATTTTTATGAGTCCAACAAGCAGAGAACATTCCCTGTAATCCCCAATGACTCTAGCTTTTATCAGGCTCTTTTTGGTCACTCTCAGGCAAATGCAGTCTTGATGTCAAGGACTATCACTCTCACCTTACGTCTGGAATTCAATGCTTTTGCCCAAGTTGAACCAAGTCTGTAATGAGGTCAGGAGCTGAGTGGAACCCAAATATAACATGAATGAGCCAGTTATTGCAAAGCAAGTGTCCTTGTTAGCACTGTTAATGACATCTTCCATTATTTTACTGATGCTCGAGAAAAGATTGATCTGGTAATTATTGACTTGTTTGGATTTATCCTGCTGTTTTCCACATTGCCACATTGCTAGCAAGATGCAATTGTTGCAGTTTTGCTGGAACCTTGGCAAATACATGGCAAGCACAAGTCTTTAGTTTTAACGTTGCAACATTGTCAGGCCCACAGCTTTCACAGTCTCCAGTGCCTTCATCCATTTTTTAATAGCACATGGAATGAATAGAATTGGCTGAAGACTTGCAGATATGATGCTAGGGGCCTCTGCAGGAGGCCAAGATAGATCTTGCACTCTAGTGCACACTGAAAATTTAAGTGTTCATTCTTAATCCTCCTTGTTGCTCTACCGATTTTGCTTTGTCTTATGTCCAAATATTCCTTGAAATTCCTTGAAATTGTCAACTGAACACAAAATATACTTGCACTCACAGCAAGTTATGCCCGCTGCATGATTATCACTTACCAAATTAAGATGCAGACTGTAGTGAGGCAACAGTGAAGAAAGCATTCTTAGTTCTCTGGGATCTCATCGCCACTGACTGCATGAATCTTATCAGCATAAAGTGTACATATCTGGCTCTACGGAAGCAGAAATGAAAAAATACTCACCTCGTGGCAATATTCAAAGTAAAACATTCTTTGGCTCAATGAACTGTACTGACTCTGAATTAACTTAGAATGAATATTTAAAATGCTCATGAATCTTGCATAGCTTTCTCAGAGTTAGTTAGAGAATGTTAGCTGTAAAAAGCCATCCATTGCCGACAATGGAAAAATAAAACTAGAAATCAAACATCATCAGAAATACACAGCAGATCAGCCAGAAGTAGCGCAGAGAATAACATTTTATGTGGAAACATTTTATGAAACAAAATAATAGCCAACCTCACCTTGAATATTTCAGTTTGAAGGTACAGTCCATCCTTAAACATTATTTTGTGTTATTGCTCTATAGTGTTGTGATTGAGGCCTGGAGGAGTGCACTGTCATTGTAGTCCCACTATTTTCACAGGTCACAACATGAAATAAAAATACTTTTTCCAATTCCAAGATGAATATATAAATATTGTACCATTTTCCATATCAGGTTCGAAACAAGATCTTTCACCTAGATTTATTAATAAATGTAATCATTGGTTTATTACCAAAATAAAATGTATCAATAACAATTCAGCAAATCGGTAGCATCCATAGTCAGTGTTGTGGTTCTGTTCGCCGAGCTGGAAGTTTTTGTTGCAAACGTTTCGTCCCCTGGCTAGGCGACATCATCAGTGCTGGGTACCCAATATACCAACCACGACAGCGGACAGCTGAAACTGACAACCAGAAGCGGCAGGGACAGACCACTATAAACACCAGAGGAAACATCAAAGAAGCGCTTCGCAGGAGGCTCCCAAGCACTGATGATGCCGCCTAGCCAGGGGACGAAACGTTTGCAACAAAAACTTCCAGCTCGGCGAACAGAACCACAACAACGAGCACCCGAGCTACAAATCTTCGCACAGACTTTGAATCCATAGTCAGTAATATAGAGGTACAAGTGCGTTTTGCTCCGACTTTTCCAAAAGATACATGCAAACGTACACTCACTTTCTCTCGTTCAACACATGCTTCAGTAAAAAATAGATTTCTTTGCAGAGTTTGGTTTTCTAAAAAAAAATTGGCTGGTGGGTCATTCTTGAAGCCAAAAGTCTAAAGCTAGATTGTTCTGAAGTCTGTTGCACTGATGTTCCTGTTGATGTGTCATCATTAATCACGCACATTGACTCTGAAATTTTGCAGAGCCAGCTTGTTTTGAAGTACACTTTTGAGATGCTTCCTCAGTCAGAGATTAAAAAGAACAAATACATTTCATTCTTAACTCAACAAGAGAATATTTTTCTCAGAATTTGGACAGGTGCATGAATAGGAAAAGTTTAATGGGATATGAGCCAAATGCAGGCAAATTTGCCTAGTTTTGTTTGAGAAACTTGATTGGCATAGATGAGTTGGACCAAAGGGACTATTTTTATGCTATACAACTTCATGAAATTAATCATTTCTGTAATTCAAATAGATTACTGCAGCAGAAAGATATACACTGGAACTCCTTTGCAAATGACAATGCTAAATTCTATGATTCTATAAATCAGAAAATCCAGCTTGGTGGCTTGCCCTTAGAAAGCTTTCCTCCAACTCAACCAATTTTCTTTTTAGCAGCTGTTCCTCTAACTCAGATTATCCAGCTGAACCAGACAAAACAAGAACTACTCTCAGCTAATCTCCATTCAGTACTGTCCCAGTGGAGGACTGCAGCAAAGCAAGCAGTTACCAGAAGACATCCTGACATCCTGAACCAAGTGCCAATCGGCTACAGTCCTGCAAAACAAAAGTCCTCCCAGCAATATTACTATAAAGCGAATTTACAACATTACTGACTACTATGGTTTGTAATTCTTCTAGTTTGGTTTTTTGTTTCTTTTCACGGCAACAAGCTGCAAATGGTCACAAAGTCAACTCAGGTTCAAGTGAGAATAAAATATATTCCTGTACTTTCGGGGTTCTTCACTTATTTGCAGTGCTACCTATTTGTGAACAGCCACAAACATTATCCTTTGATTTCTAGGGACATGGTAACATCAACAGCTCAAAAAATTCACAAACCTCTGCATGATGCGGCCAAGTGATCACAGGCCAAAAATGGAATATTCTGAATTGATTCACAGCAGGAGAAATCAGGCCTGTCAGAAAATTGGCCAAAGTAAAGTAAACAGCACCCATCAGCTATCAGCTACAGAGAAAGGTGGAATCCAAGGTCAAAGAGTTCATTATAGCCCAGGAGGAGCTAGTTGCAACCATTCCAAGGGTTGTACGTTGGAAAAGTATCGATCAGACTTTCTGACACCTTGACTTCCAGTCAGTGCCTGAGGACATGAACTTTACACCTCCCCAGCATGAGATCATAAGACTATAAAACACAGGAATAGAAATTAGGCCATTCAGCCCATTGAGTCCGCTCCACCATTGAATCATGGCTGATAAGTTTCTCAACCCCATTCTCCTGCTTTCTCCCTGTAACTCTTGATCCCGTTGATACTCAAGAACCTATCTATCTCTGTCTTAAATATACTCAATGACCTGGCCTCCACAACCTTCTGTAGCAATGTATTCCATAGATTCATTCTGTGGCTGAAGAAGTTTCTCCTAATCTCCATTCTAAAAGGTCTTCCCTTTACTCCATGGCTTTGCCCTCAGGTCCCAGTCTTTCTTACCAGTGGAAACATTTTCCCAACATCTCCTCTGACCATGCCATTCAGTATTCTGTATATCTCATGGCAAAGGAGAAGGGTGTAGACACGACCCTATATGATGCTTTGAACCAAGCTCATGAACCCATTGACCAAGGTCACAAAACATTTGGGAAGGTCTGGAGTGAGGTGGATAAAAACACACACACGGAAACCATCCTTTCAGTGAAATCTTGCAGCAAGACTCATGGCAGAAGACCATGCAACAATCCAAGAAGATCCGACCTGACCTGCCAGACCCACCTTCATGGAAGCAAGACAAATCTATGTTAAAAAGGAAGGAGAATCTGACAGCCCAGCTTAAACACGTGGATCATTGCTAGTAATCGCCTTTCTCAGATGGAGACAGCTAGACTGAGAGTAAATACTGTGGGAATCTGGGAAATGCTCACATGGCGTTTTGAATTAAGAATACTTTGTTCATTAAGTCTAGTTGAACCGCACACTGAATCCTATATCTATTTGTTCATCTCACCTACAAGATTGCTTGGGTAAAGTGCTTTTAACATATAAGCCAGTCGAAGTGTCCAAAGTATAGACAGCAGTACCGTGCATTCATTTGCAAAGCTGAATAGTACCCGAAAACATTTGGGTGGGAGGGTGGCTTACACGATATTAGTGAAACATATGACTATCTTCAATATTTGATGATGGCTCCATCGATTATACATAGGCTGATGAATGTTCTTCTATAGCAGAATTGGAAGTTGAAAAACAGGACGCTTTGGTCATGATCTGATCTTCTTAAGTCTTAAACTGCTTCAGATTTTCTATACTTTGATCCCCAATGGCTTGTCACATCTCTTCAAGGAAGGTTTCTCAATCATGGTGGCCAATCCTTCTCAAATACCTTTTTTCAGTTAATCCCAGAGTGCTCTAAAGCATAATTTTCTCCTTTTTTACTCCTGTCTATATGCAAACTGTTATATCTATGCAGATATTTCAATGAGACATTTGTTTTAAGTCACTGCTTCCCTGTGCCAAAAATTTTTCTTTGGCCCTTGAGACCTCTGTCATATGAAATCTGAAAGATAAAGTGATATTTTCTTCCGCTGGAAGGCTCAGTAACACTGCTGCTGGACCTGCTGCCTGATTCTGCCACTTCCTGTCTGCATCTCATTCTGAAAACCCAGCCTCAAGGTTGCCCATGTGGCTAATTTTATTACATTTAAGTGTAACTTTGACCTCATTTAAATGTCACATGCAATTGATGCATGCAATAAAAGCCTGGAAACAAAGTGTGATGAATAATATCACAAACTGAAGTGCCACATAGAAACAAAACAGAAGGATGCACAACAGTGCACTTTGCATTACCACATGAATTACCACCAGCACTCACAAAATAATGAATTTCATCTGTTTATCAGAGCTGCATGCAGGCAGAAATATCACCAAAGACAATCTGTAGCTGTAATTAAAAAAAAGACAAAGGTTGCCACCGTATCAAAAATGTGCGATTGCACTATAGAGGGTTCAGAGCAGATTCACCAGAATGTTGCCGGGGGTGAAAAGTCTCAGGTATGAGGAGAGACTGGATAGGCTGAGTTTGTTTTTCTTGGAGCATTGGAGGCTGATAGAAGATCTGATTGAGGAATACAAAACTATGAGAGGTATAGACTGAGTAAATCATGAGAATCTCTTCCCCACAGCATGCGTGTCTAAGAACAGGGCATATGTTTAAGGTGACGAGTAAATAGTTTAGAGGCGATCTGACAGATACATAATTGGAACGTGGTGCCTGATAGGGTGGTGGAGTCAAGTACTCTCACAACATTTAAGAAGCCTCTGGATGAGTATTTAAAATACTTGGACATAGAAGGCTATGGACCAAGTCCAGGTAAATGGATTAATGTAGCTTGGTGTTTGTTGGTCAGCAAAGACAGGGTGGGCCAAAGGGCCTGTTTCTACGCTGTATGATTCTTTGACTCTAAAGGACAGTTAAAACAAATTGTTACGTTCACTGCCAAGCTTATTTTTACCCATCTCAACACAATTATAAGACTGAGTTCACACTAATAAATCGTCAGTAACCTAGACCAATTAAGCACTGAGTGTGACTTTGAACAGAGCGCTAAGAGTTGGGTGAGTAAGGGAGTTAGGTGAAGGGGGGAAGGAAATACTCCTTTGTATTTTCTAACCTTTCCATCCAGTTTGAGTTTGCTCTTGTTCCACTATGGGGAAGAAGGTCTGGTAAGTTGTTAAGGTCTGTTCTATTCTTCAACTTTAAAATTGAACAGAATCTGTCAGTAAAGTTAATAATATATATAAAACTGAGGAAAATTAAAAATTGAATAAAATAATTAAGTAACTAAATATACTACATTAGGAATTCCGGGATAGGTGATGTGTCACAGCTGCAACATGTGAAGACTCCTGGATTCCAATGTGATCCAGGGCAAACACAAAAGCAGTCAGTATTTGTAGCTTAAGAAGCTTCAAAGTCATAGAGCTGGAGGCCAAGCTGATGACAGCTATAACAGTCCATAAGACCATAAGACCATAAGGCATAGGAGTCGAAGTAAGGCCATTCGGCCCATTGAGTCCACTCCGCCATTCAATCATGGCTGATGGGCATTTCAACTCCACTTACCCGCATTCTCCCCATAGCCCTTAATTCCTTGTGACATCAAGAATTTATCAATCTCTGCCTTGAAGACATTTAGCGTCCCAGCCTCCACTGCACTCTGTGGCAATGAATTCCACAGGCCCACCACTCTCTGGCTGAAGAAATGTCTCCGCATTTCTGTTCTGAATTTACCCCCTCTAATTCGAAGGCTGTGTCCACAGATCCTAGTCTCCTCGCCTAACGGAAACAATTTCCTAGCATCCACCCTCTCAAAGCCATGTAGTTTTCTTGTAAGTTTCTATTAGATCTCCCCTTAATCTTCTAAACTCCAATGAATACAATCACAGGATCCTCAGCCGTTCCTCATATGTTAAACCTACCATTCCAGGGATCATC
>NC_057712.1:84943051-85027109 GCF_004010195.1 Chiloscyllium plagiosum | reverse complement strand
CTTTAATTGTTGGGATATTATTCATGTCTTCCACTGTGAAGACTGACGCAAAGTACTTATTAAGTTCTCCAGCTATTTCCTTATCTCCCATCATTAGGCTTCCAGCATCAGTTTGAAGTGGCGCAATGTCTACTCTTGCCTGTCGTTTGTTTCTTATGTGTTGAAAGAAACTTTTACTATCATTTCTAATATTACTGGCTAGCCTACCTTCATATTTGATCCTCTCCTTTCTTATTTCTCTCTTTGTTATCCTCTGTTTGTTTTTGTAGCCTTCCCAATCTTCTGATTTCCCAGTGCTCTTGGCCCCTTTATAGGCTCTCTCTTTTTCTTTGATAGATTTCCTGACTTCCTTTGTCAGCCATGGCTGTCTAATCCCTCCTCGGATAATCTTTCTCTTCTTGGGGATGAACTTCTGTACAGTGTCCTCAATTTTACCCACAAACTCCTGCCATTTTTGCTCTACTGTCTTCCCTGCTAGGCTCTGCTTCCAGTCTATTTTCGTCAGTTCCTCTCTCGTGCCCTAATTATCTTTATTTAACTGTAACACCATTACAGCAGATTTTGCCTTCTCTCTTTCAAACTGCAGACTGAACTCTACCATATTATGATCACTGCTTCCTAAGTGTTCCCTTACTTTAAGATTTTTTATAAAGTCTGGTTCATTACATAGCACTAGGTCCAGAATAGCCTACTTCCTTGTGGGCTCCATGACAAGCTGTTCCAAAAAGCCATCCTGTAAGCATTCCATGAATTCCCTTTCTTTGGATCCACTGGCAACATTATTTACCCAGTCCACCTGCAAATTGAAGTCTCCCATGATCATCGTGACCTTGCCTTTCTGACATGCCTTCTCTATTTTCCGGTACATGTTGCGCCCCTGGTGCTGACCACTGTTAGGAGGTCTGTACATAACTCCCACTATGGTTTTTCTGCCTTATCATCCGACGCTGTGTCATTCAGTGCCATAGATTTAATTTTGTTCTTAACTAACAAGGCAACCCGATCCCCTCTGCCCGCCTCCCTGTCTTTTCAATAAGTCGAAAATCCTTGGATGTTTAACTGCCAGTCCTGACCCCCCTGCAACCACGTCTCTGTGATGCCTACCACATCATAATCATTCACGATGATCTGTGCCATTAGTTCATCTGCTTTGTTACGAATGCTACGAGCATTCAGGTAAAGTGCCTTAATATTAACTTTCTTATCATTAGAAATTGGAAGTCATAAGATGTCCTATGTTATCCATCCTTTTTACTGCATTCCCAGTCTGCCTCAAGTTTAAATCCGCCTGCACCTATGCTATCCTGCTGCTTATCTTTCCATTTAACTCCATACTCCCTGTCACTTTCACTTTCCCTTCCCCCCCAACTCAGAAGTTTAAAGTCCTACTGACCACCCTATTTATCCTCTTCGCTAGAACATTGGTACCTGATTGGTTCAGGTGGAGACTGTCCCAATGGTACAGATCCCCCCGGTTCCAAAACTGATGCCAATGCCCCATGAAGTGGAATCCCTCTTTCCCACATAGGGGAAAGTCCAACAGGGTTGATGTCCTTTCAGCTTGTTTAAATGAGAATAAAAGTTGTAAGTTGGATGAACTAACTGACCATAGTGTTTCCACACTGTAATCTAATCTAATCTAATCTAATGTAATCTAATCTAATCTAATAGCACTGTGGTACAGAAAACTGTTCAATTGTATGGAACATCAAGGAGCAATGTCGTGAGTGGAACTGACACGGTTCTCTATAGCAAACTGCAGGCCGAGTGGCAGAGTTTGCGACATCTGCTCAAGGCAGGAGAGCAACTTGCAATGTTTTGAAGAGTTAAGCATCAAATTAAGGATCATAATCTTAAAAGTAATAATGTTTAGATTACTATCTGAACCATGAAAAAACTTTTTATTGGTCAGAGCATTGAGTGTAGGAGTTGGGAAGTCATGTTGCGACTGTATAGGATATTGGTTAGGCCAGTTTTGAAATATTGCATGCAATTCTGGTCTCCTTCCTATCGGAAGGGTGTTGTGAAACTTAAAATGGCTCAGTAAAGATTTACAAGGATGTTGCCAGGGTTGGAGAATTTGAACTATAGCAGGAGGCTGAACAGGCTGGGGCTGTTTTCCCTGGAGCATCGGAGGCTGAGGGCTGAGCTTATAGACATTTATAAAATCATGAGGGGCATGGATAGGTTAAACAGACAAGTTTTTTTTCCCTGGGATAGGGGAGTCCAAAACTAGAGGGTATTGGTTTAGGGTCAGAGGGGAAAGATATAAAAGGGACCTAAGGGACAACTTTTTTACGCAGAGGGTGGTGTGTGCATGGAATGAGCTGCCACAGGAAGTGGTGGAGGCTGGTACAATTACAGCATTTAAAAGGCATCAGGATGGGTATATGAATAGGAAGGGTTTGAAGGGATATGGACCATGTGCTGGAAAATGGGACAAGATTATGTTGGGATATCTGGTCGGCATGGACAAGTTGGACCGAAGGGTCTGTTTCCATGCTATACATCTCTATGACTCTATAAATAAAATGATACAAATTAATGCATGTCTCAAGTCCATGTGTGGTAGAATTATTTTAAATTCAATCATTCATGGGATTTAGAAATCACTGGTTAGATCAGCATTTATTGTCATCCACAGTTAGGAGCCAACTACATTCTAAAGGTCTGGAGTTATACATACGCCTGATCAGGTAGGTATGGCAAATGATTACTTTCCTTAAGGGACATTAGTGAATCAGATGGGTTTTCACAACTTTTAAAAGTGGACTTTCATGGTTACCCTTAAGTTGGTATTTAATCGTAGCTTTTTTATTGAATTCATACTTCACCATGCACCAAAATGAGATTTGAAATTTTAACCCAGAAAATTTGATTGGGGTTCTGGATTGTTAGTTCTTGACACCCCATCTACCCAAAGACATAACATGTGCTGTGGATAAAGGGCAACAGTTTACTTCCGATTTCTAGAAGGCATCAGATAAGGTGCCACATAAAAGGTCATGAAACTTATGGTGCAGGGTAAAATTTAGTCAACTAACAGAAAACAGAATTGGCACAAAATGGTCTTTTCTGTGATTGGAATGTAATGAGTGGTGTGCCACAAGGATCAGTCTTGGGGCTTCAAATGTTTACAATTAATATGAGTGATTTGGATAAAGGGACTGAAGGTATGGTTGCTAAATTTGATGATGGCATAAAGTGATGATGAAAATAAGTTGTGTCGAGGTCATAACGAGGTTCTAGATAGATATAGGAAGGTTCACAGATCTGGCAAAAGGTGTATAAGAAAGAGTATTGTGAAGTTGTCCATTTTAGCAGGGCTAAAGAAAGCAGAATGATGTGAAGAGATGACAGATTTCTGAGTTGCAAAGGAATACTGGTGCCCTTGCACACAATTCTTGAAAGGTCTTTGTATTAGATTAGATTAGATTACTTACAGTGTGGAAACAGGCCCTTCGGCCCAACAAGTCCACACCGACCCGCCGAAGCGTAACCCACCCATACCCCTACATTTACCCCTTTACCTAACACTACGGGCAATTTAGCATGGCCAATTCACCTGACCTGCACATCTTTGGACTGTGGGAGGAAACCGGAGCACCCGGAGGAAACCCACGCAGACACGGGGAGAACGTGCAAACTCCACACAGTCAGTCGCCTGAGTCGGGAATTGAACCCGGGTCTCTGGCGCTGCGAGGCAGCAGTGCTAACCACTGTGCCACCGTGCCGCCCACGGCATGTAGGTGCAGCAAAAAAATTAGGAAAGCTAATCTAATGTGAGTATTTATTTTGAGGGGAATTAAATTCATTTGAATTAAAAAAAAAGAAGGTTGTCACCTTCGATATGTCACCTCAGTGAGTCCACATCTGAAGTGTTGTACTGAATTGATCACCATATTTAAGGAAGTATGCAAATGCTTCAAAAGCATTTCATTCATTTGACTCTACTGTCCACTTACCATAATGGAATGAGAGGATTGTCTTACCAGAGAATTTTAGTCTGCATTCAGTTAGTAGAGTAACATTCTAGTGGGTTTTGATCAGGCAGATTGAAAGGGATGCTAACTCTTGTAGGGGAATCTCGAAATTAGGGTCACTGTTTAAAAATCAGGGATCATCCATTTAAGACAAAGAGGCTTCCAAGTCTGACTGCACTATGTTTTGTGATAAAACCTCATTTCTGTTTGTATGACAATTCAGGAATTACATTACAAGAAGCTATATTGTTTATGATATCCACCACATAGGATCAAAGCGGCCATCCCAATGAATCCAGCAAGGGCTTGTGCTAAACTCACTGTCATATAAAGACAGCTCAAAATAATTCAGGACATACAATGATATTAGCAACCCCTAGACAAACAGCAAACCTCCAGAGGGAGACGCTACATAAGACGGTCCCTTCAGGATGCGGAAGAGATTGAGGAGGGTCAGAATTTACCACCTTTGTTTCCATTGCCTCCAGAGGACCAAGCAGAGTGAACGTCCAGTTTGAGGATGTCGGAGAATATTGGAAGAGAACTGTATCACTTGCTGAAACAAGAAGGTCTGTTCTGAAGGAGTGGGTGGCTTCCCAACCGAGTGGCCACCAAGGTGACAGTGGTGCTTAATTCAGCCTCGGATCTTCGGGTGACCATCCTCCAAGATGGACTTCAAGATATGCAACAACACAGAGTTGCTGAGCAGAGGCTGATAGCTAAGTTTAGTACCCATGAAGATGGCCTCAACTGAGACCTTGTGTTCATGTCACACTACAGGTGAACCCACTACACACATGCGTGCACACACACACGCACACACACACAGATGCAGACCCTCTCTCATACACATGGTCTCTCAGACACACATAACATACACACCCCACACTCACATCCCCACACTCACATCCATGCACGTGCCCTCTCACAGGCTTATACTCCGTCACACTCACCCAAGTGCTCACACACGCAAATACATACTCACACACTCAAATATACACATACACATACGCACATACACACACAAAGTCTATGGGGTGAATTTGCATTTGCAGAATTGCATTTGCAAACACATTGTATTTTGCTCAAAAAGCACACAATCTGCAGGCAGTCAATGCAGTCAGTCAATCCATATAACATTTTATAAATTCCTACTTTGGAAATAGAACCAGTCAGACTCAAGATTGGGATACAGGCAGACTCTAACCACACACATTTAATATATTACCTGAGCTGAGCTGTCACCTTTTTTTTATAAAACCTTGTTATCTCAAGAATGTGACTTAAAAGAAGTTCTGAGATTTAATATTAATGAACAGAAACCTGCAACCCATTCTAAAAGATGAAAGACTTAACAGCAATCTAAGTTAGTTCAATATATCATTTTAATTGCATGACACTTTGATCTTTTGCTGTAAACTCTGTGCCTTATGATCCTGCCCACTAGTCACCTGATGAAGGAGCAGCGCTACAAAAGCTAGTGTTTCCAAATAAACCTGCTGCACCAAAACCTGGTTTTGTGTGATTTTTAACTTTGTCCACCCCTGTCTAACACCGGCATCTCCACATCTTAATTTTTATGTGATTAGTTTGTTCCAATCATCCATTTGGGGACCTGTGTGGAATCTCCCAGTTTGCAACTAATAAATGCATCAAGGATGTTACAAATGCAATTCTTCATCATACTTCATTGTGATGAGCTCAGTGCTAAAGCTCAGGCAGCAGGACTTTCAAACATTGCTGGTATATCCCGGTAAAAGGGTAGTAAAGACTATACACATTGAATTGAATTGAATTTATTGTCATGCGTACCGAGGCACAGTGAAAAGCTTTGTCTTGCAAGCAATACAGGCAGATCACAGAGTTAAGTAGCATAGATAGTAAATAATAAGTAAACAGCAGCAAAAACAAAAACACAAGTACAGACGAATGTTGAGAGTTTATGGGAGACCCATATTATATTGTGCCTGAACTTATCAACAGGAAAGGACGCCATTTGATCAATGTATGATCATCACTACCACATCCTAGAGGAGTGGTTGAAAACCCTGAAAGCTGCCAAAATCTCTGCATTATTCCAAGGGTCTAACATGATACGTGAATGGCTGCTGCAGGTCAGAGCTAACCTCGCCCACCATAGCTAATGACCCCTTTAGTGAGATGGAACACAGATAGTGTGCAACTCACTCTTCCAACAGAAGCAGCATGGAACAGGGGTCTTCAAGATGAGATTCTCATGATGTATCATTTTGGACAGGCCTTGCAGCACACTCTCAACAGGGTATAACACAAAATTGTGGCTTGCTATGCCCTGCACAACTAGATAAGGTAAATAAGCATGGATGTTGAGGAGCTGGGAGAGTAAGGAGGAAAATGGGGATATTGACAGGGAGAAACATCACTTTGACCATGACAGAATGATACAGCGTTGGGTGCAACCATCCACACAGAACTTAATTGACACCTGCTTCACAGAGATATATGAACTGACTGAAGATATCATTCAGTGACTTTAAATATTTTTGTCACAAGTGTGAGCAGCCCTGGTTTGTTCACAAAACAATATTGTTCATTCACCTTTCATATTGTACAATAAAAGTTACCATTAATAACTGCATGAATGCTTCACAACATCTGCTGCTTGTACTTTCAAGAATGGGAATATTGTTTGTTCTGATGAGCGATTGGGAAAGACTAGCACATTCAGACAGGATTATAACATTGAATGGCACGAAGGAAAGTTAGCTTCTGGGACTTAATTCAAGATTAGATATCCATACTGAGTTCTCTGTGTCCATTATCAATTTGTCCTGATGAAATCCTTCTCATCACCCATTATTCAATCTTCAGCATCTGCAAAGTCACATATACTACGAAATGAGCATGTGATGCTCAAGTACTCTTCACTCCTACACCTAAAGGGACAGAGGCTCTTTGAAGGGAGAACAAGGTAAGTTTACAAGAATGATAGCTGGATTTCAAAGCAAGTTAATACAAATTAGCCTGTTTTCTCTGGAAGGTGCTCCAGGCAGAGTTTCTGATGGGAAAAGATGCTTGAGTTTGAATATTAATGGAGTATAGGAAGTCATTTACCCTAAAGTGAGTATGCATTTCTTTATAAAGGATGCAGGTCAAATGAACCTTCAGTCACAGAGAAGTGTGCATTCATGAATAATCATGGACACACTCACGATGTGGCTGTAAGTGTTGAACACGAGTGGAGTCAAGGACCTAAAACAAGGTTTTCACGTTACCTTTGGATAAGTGATCTCTCTTGACTGCACTCATGAACTTAAGCATTGAAGAATGTCTAAAATCTGTTGCTATCCAGGATACCTCCTAGAGATGAGCAATGCTTCGCCACTATAACTTCTATCCTCCATGGGATGTATGAAGAGTTTGCTTAAATCTGACATGACAGCCACGTAATCTGGTCCTACAACTAAAATGACAGTTGACCGGGCATGTGACGATTTAAAGTGAATATACACTTACAAATGTGGTGGTATATTTACAATGAAGTGCACTTGTGCACTCACAGCTATATTTTCCCTTCTTCTTCCGCTGTATCTAGGTGCAACCCCAAGAACCTGCTCTATAATGGACCCTGTTGGCCTTGCAGATTTCGGTGGATGAACACAGTGGTGTTTATGGCTTGAAAGCCCAGACATGCTGAAAGTGCCCTCATGCTCTATATCTTACCTCATTGATTTTTATTTAGGCTTTCAAACATTTTACATAAAACAAAAAAAAACTATTGTAGATGTTTCCAGATAAACTGCTTGAAGCAATGAATTTATCATAATGGAAGACCTTGTAGACTAAGAGCACAGTCTAGGATCAGAGGTCATAATCTCAGAATAAGGGGTCGCACATTTAAGACACAGATAAGGAGGAATGTCTTCTCTCAGAGGGTTGTGAATCTGTGAAATTCTTTACTGCATAGGACAGTTGAGGCTGCTTTATTAAATATGTTCAAGGCTGAAATTGACAGATTTTTAATCAGTGAAGGAATCAAAGGTTTTGGGAAAAAGGCAGGTCTTATGAAGTTGAAAGAATGTACTGTACCTTTAAGAGAGAATGAATGCTGTTTTGCACTGAGAGCTCACATGCACTTTTGTGGTATGACTAGTTGGCAATCTCAAACTGTACTGAAAAATTGACAATATGTAACATTTTGGCTGAGAAATAGATATCTGCATTGGTTGCTGTTTTGACAACAATTCAAATTTAACCAGTTTAAATTATGCCCCAGGATGATAAAACCCAATCGAGTTTGAATTTATTGTTTTGCCAACATCAAACCAATGAGACTATTCGACGTTGGGGATAAAAAAAAGGCAGGCAGTTTGAAAATCAGACAGAGTAACTGCCATTGAGAGCACTTGTCATAGAAACACTCTCTATCAAAGCAACCTTTTCATATGAAACATATTTTCAGTAAAAGAAAGAAGATGACCCAGGGAGATTGCCAACTGAAGGAAGAAAGACACCAAAGATGACAGCCGCTGTATGGTTTTGAAATTAAGTTGATGTAATTTTTTAATAAATGTTTTATTGGAATAGTACATTGCTATAGAGTTGAAGGCAGATAATAAGCAATTAAGAGAAAGGGGGGCTTAGAGTTGTGAATTGTTGCTGTTTAATGTTCACTTTTAGAGTTAAAGACTAAATTGATATTATTTTCTTTAAATAGTGGAACTTGGGAGTTCTCCGTTACTCATATTTCAACAGATTACGAGGCAAGTTGAGCTTTTCTGGTTGTTTGGTTTAATTAACCGAAGGGGTCATCTTCATTTCATAACACAGGAAAGTGAGGATTATCAGATGAACTGTGGTCTGATTGAATGGGCTGAATGGCCTACTTCTGTTGGCATGTTTCACAAACTCTCAGCACAATATCAATGATAGTTTCAGGAGCCGAGCTGGCTGGCCAATTTTCCAAGTAATGTGAAGTTCCTGAAATGTCACAAAGGTTCTGCTGAGACTAAGTTACAAGCTCAAATTCAAATCTGCTAGTATAGCATATCATTAAATTAGGAAGTAAACCTAATGGAACACATTATTCATTTTATTTTGTTTCACACCTTTCATTGATGGGCTCGGCAGCTAACTCGTCCTTCTGAGAGTCATAGGCCCTTCGGACCAACTTGTCCATGCCGACCAGATATCCCAACCTAATCCCATTTGCCAGCACTTGGCCCATATCCCTATCACTCTAAACCCTTCCTATTCATATACCCATCCTGATGCCTTTTAAATGCTATAATTGTACCAGTCTCCACCACTTACTCTGGCAACACATTCCATACACGCACTACCCCCTGCGTGAAAAAGTTGCCCCTTAGGTCCCTTTTATATCTTTCCCCTCTCACCCTAAATTAATGCTGTCTAGTTTTGGATTCCCCTACCCCAGGGAAAAGACCTTGTCTATTTATCCTATCCATGCCCTTCATGATTATATAAACCACAATAAGGTCACCCCTCAGCCTCCAACACTCTAGGGAAAAACAGCCCCAGCCTATTCAGTCTCTCCCTGTAGCTCAAATCCTCCAACGCTGGCAATATCCTTTTAGTCATCTGATTTGTGGACATGATGTACAGGTTATAATGATACCAGTGTTCAGGGAGTTTTCTGGCAAGCTGGATTCATGGAGCCAGCAGGAATATCCTGCTTTAACATGGGCTCAAAATCTTACTGGCTGTTCACTGTGATAAATTCTAAAGAATTGCAAAGTTTTGGTCTGCATTTTTTTGACTTATGAAAAACATTGAAATAAAAAGAACCCTGGGCTTACATTGTATTTGATTGAGCTCACTGGCTGTTCCACAGTGTCTCATGGCCAATAATTATTTTCAGAAATGTAGCTAACTATTACTGTGATTAGACAGGGTGCTAGCAATTTGTGGATCAGTGGCGCTGGAAGAGCACAGCAATTCAGGCAGCATTCGGATGCTGCCTGAATTGCTGTGCTCTTCCAGCACCACTGATCCAGAATCTGGTTTCCAGCATCTGCAGTCATTGTTTTTACCTTGCTAGCAATTTGTACACAGCAGGTTCCCACAAACAACAAATTAAACAAGTGATTAGTAAAACCTTTTGTAAGCAGTTATTGTCAGAATATCAGAGAATGCCACATTTTCTCTCCTAGCTCATCAAGGATCAATTTTGACTGTGTAGCAGTATAAAACAGGTAATAGTATTAAAGCAATAGGAGCCTAGGAATAGGAGTAATCAATTCAGCCTCTCAAACCAGTTTCATCATCCATGGCTGACCTATGGCCTAATGCCTTTGACTCAAATTCTTTTGCTTAACAAACATTTATCTATCTCAGATTTAAAATCAACAGGTGATCCAGCATCCCCTGCCATTTGTGGAACAGTTCCAAACATCTCTCACACTTTCTAAGTAGACTTGCTTCCTAACATCTCTCCTAAATGGTCTAGCCCTAATTCTCAGATTATTGTCCCTACTTCTAGAATCCCCAATCAGTGGAAATTGTTCATTTTACTCTATCCTGTCTTTTCCTGTCAATATCTAGAAAACTTCATTCAGATCACCTGTTAACCTTCTAATATCTTGGACAAACAGGCCTAATTTGTATAATCTTGCCCTGAAATCCAATTATCATTCTTGTAAACTTACATTGTTTTTCTTCCAAGTCTAATACATCCTTCCAAAGGCAGGATGCCAAGATCTACTCAAGGTGCTCCAAGCGGGGTCTATCCAGGGTTTTGTAAAACTGCAGTTTAATTTCTGCATCCTTATACTCCAGGCTTCTAGATATAAACGTGAGTACTCCATTAGCTTTCCTCACTATTTTCTGGGAGATAGTGAGGGCTACAGTTGCTGGTGAGTCAGAGTCAATAAAGTGTGGCGCTGGAAAAAGCACAACAGGTCAGGCAACATCGAAGAGCAAGAGAATCGATGTTTTGGGCAGGGTTTTACATCAGGAATGGAGAGGGAGAAAGGAGCTGAGAAATAAATAGGCAGAGGGGAGGGAACTGGGGGAAAGGTGGGTGGTATTGCAATAGTGGATTCTGTTTGTGTACCTGTTTGTGACATGTTAAAGATCTATACACCTGAACCCCAGATCTCTTTCGACATCCACTGAATTTAACTTCATACAAAGTACACTGATCAATCTTATTTGGTACAAACTGGATAACCTCACATGTCCTTACATTGAACTCCATCTGTCCCAGTATTCTCCATTCACTTAATCTATCAATATCCTTTTGTATTTATATGCTGTCATCTACATTGTCTACAAAACCATTTAACTTTGTGTCTTCAGCAAATCTGGCCATCTTACATTTCTCTCACTTTCCTATCACCTACTTTATACTTTGAGAAATGTCAAATTTCCACCACTCATTCCTTTCTATTTACCTAGATACAGCTTTATTTATCATCTCATGCAACATTTCCTTAACAGTAGCCTGACATATCAGCCTGGAATACACGCCCATTGGATTTTTTTTTATAAATATTTTTATTGAAAACCTTTTAAAATCTTTTACAAAACATTTATATACAAAAAAAACCTATCAAAAGAGAAAAAAGGCAGTACAAAAATGCCATAACACAGTACCATTGTTAATAAATGACCAGAATAAACATATCTACTTAACTTAAACTAAACCACAAACATATTAAATAAATACTAACTTAAACTAAATTCAAATAACTTAAATTAAATAATATCTCACTACTTTATTCTATCTCACTTGTCACACCTCCACTGAGGCTCCCATCCCTGGGAGCACCATCTAAAGTACCCATATTCTTTTTCTCCCAGTCTCCTCCTCCCAGGGCCCCACGGGCACCCATACTGATTCCCACGGCCCTAATTAATATTGCTGATAAGTCTGTGTCAATATAATTTTTAAAAGGCTGCCACATCTTGTAAAACTGTTCCGTTTTGTGATGCACCATATTTGTGAGGTAGTCTTGGGGCATCTCTACCTACCTCGACACTGCCCTATTCCCCCCTAGTCCAGGAACTCCCCACATACATTCGTGACATCACCCATGCCCTCCACCTCCTCCAAGACTTCCATTTCCCCGGCCCCCAACGCCTCATCTTCACCATGGATATCCAGTCCCTCTACACCTCCATCTGCCATGACTAGGGTCTCCGAGCCCTTCGTTTCTTCCTCTCCCGACATCCCCAACAGGATCCTTCCAACGACACTCTCATTCGTTTGGCTGAACTGATCCTCACCCTTAACAATTTCTCCTTCGAATCCTCCCACTTCCTCCAGACCAAAGGGATAGCCATGGGCAACGTATGGGACCCAGCTATGCCTGTCTCTTTGTTGGCTACGTAGAATAGTCCATCTTCCGTAATTACACTGGCACCACTCATGCTGATAGGGGAGGGGAGGGAAATATATCCTTGGTGGTGGGATTCGTTTGGAGGTGGCGGAAATGACGGCGGATGATACGCTGTACATGGAGATTGGTGGGGTGGTAGGTGAGGACCAGTGGGGTTCTGTCCTGGTGGTGGTTGGAGGGGCAGAGCTCAAGGGCGGAGGAGCGGGAAGTGGAAGAGAGATGCGGTGGAGGGCATCGTCGACCAGGTCAGGGGGGAAATTGCGGTCTTTCTCCTCATTAGCGGTAGGGAAGCTGCCAGAGAAAATACTGAGGGATAGGATGTATTCCCAGGTGGAAGAAAATGTGCTTATCTGTGATAGGCAACATAGTGTCGTGCAGGGAAAGTCATGTCTTGCCAACTTAACAGAATCATTTGAGGAAATTACAAAGTTGCTTGATGAGGGAAGTTCTGTAGATGTCATATACATGAACTTTAGTAAGGCGTTTGATAGAGTTCCCCATGGTAGGCTGATTGTGAAAGTGAAGTCGCATAGGGTCTTGGCTGTACTAGCTAGTTGGATAGAGAATTGGCTGGGCCACAGCTCACGGAGATTAATAGTGGAAGGGAGTTTCTCAAAATGGAGACCTGTGGCCAGTGGTGTTCAACAGCAATCCGTGCTGGGACCACTGTTGTTTTGGATATACAGAAGTGATCTGGACGAAGGTATAGATGGCCTGATTAGCAAGTTTCTGGATTAGTGGTGCTGGAAGAGAAGAGCAGTTCAGGCAGCATCCGAGGAGCAGTAGAATCGATGTTTTGGGAAAAAGCTTTTGCCCGAAATGTCGATTTTCCTGCTTCTCGGATGCTGCCTGAACTGCTGTGCTTTTCCAGCACCACTAATCCAGAATCTGGTTTCCAGCATCTGCAGTCATTGTTTTTGCAGAGATGTTCCATCACCAGCCTACTCCACCCCATAAGACTGGGTGGCTTTTCTGACGACCAATTCACTAGAATTTTCTTCCTTGCACAGTGGGTAAGAATGTTACACAATTTCTTTCTGTGTTCCCCCAGAGAGGGCAAATTTGGCAACTCCAAAAGGAGAAATACCAGATCCAAGTTAATTTCAATCCCCAGGATGTCCTTTAGCTCCCTTACTATAGCACTCCCGTGTATCTGGATCTTACAACAGGACCATAGCAGTGTGTGAGAGGGCCTATACTAATGTTACGTATGGGACACCCTGATGATACCCCTCTCTTGAAGTTAGCTAGCCTCTCTGGCGCCATATGAGCCCCATGTAAGATCTTCAATTGCATGGCCTGCGTTCTGTTACATACTGAGATTTTCCTTAAATTCCCCCAGATGTCTTCCAATGAAATATCCTCTCCTAACTCTCAATTTCACATCCTACAGAGTCATTCCATGTCCCCCAGGGCACGTCCTTTTTGTAAATGATATAAAGTACTGAGTGACAGAACACCAGTACACCGGAGTATTCTTTTCTCCATGTCTGATTTATAACACTGGACCAGGATCGTGGTCTTCCTCTGTCTATAGTCCCTTATCTGAAAACATCAGAAAAGGCCCCTATTGTACAATCCATAGTTCTGAGTAACTGACTAAATGACATTAGGACACCCCCCTCGAATAAGTCTCCCAGACAGAAGATTCCCTTATTCTCCCATGCCTTAAAGCCGGAGTCTATTGCCCCAGGTTTAAATCCTTGGGCTCCCACCAACGGGATAAATGGCGATGTCTTAGACCAATTGCCTTTGTCTTGCCTTATTATCCTCCAGGCATTCATCGTATTTAAAATAATTGGACTTTTACACTGCTGGGTCACAGATTTCATCTTATCCATGGATAATAAATTAATTAAAGGACATCTTGACTGCGAAGCTTCAATATCAAGCCAAATCGATGCTGAATTCCCCCATACCCAGTCACCAACATATGTTAACAGAGCACTTATTTGGTATTTCTTCAAATCCGGAAGATCCACTCCTCCCTCAGCCTGCAAAAGCTGCAATTTAGTGAATTTAATTAGAGGGCGCCTGTGGCACCAAATAAAGGACCCTAACCAACCACTGAGCCTCCGTAACACTTGTCTAGGTAACAACAATGGGAGGATTCTCATGGGGTACAGCAGTCGAGGAAGAACATTCATCTTAATCAGGGCTATTCAGCCCAACCATGTTAACGGTAATCCCTCCCACCGCTGCAAATCCTGCTTTTTCCTCTCTAGTAGTTGTACATAGTTAGCTTTATACAGCTGGTGGAGGGAAGGGGTAATACAAATTCCCAAATACAACCAAACCTTTTGACAACCATCTAAATGGGAGTTGCATTCCATCCTTCAGATTAGGCACGTCCACTAATTCCCCTTCCAACATGGCTTCTGATTTCATAAATTGATCCTATAACCTAAGAAACCATCATATGAATTAATTGTTTGGATCAGTCGAGGAACAGACTTCTCTGGATTGGCCAAAACTAAAAGGTCTTTGTCAGCATATATGGTGATCTTATGCTCCCCCATTCCCACCTTTGGCCCTCCAATTTCAGGATCCCTTCTGATAACTTTGGCTAATGGTTCAATCACCAAGGTAAATAACAGCAGTGATAAAGGACACCTCTGTCAACTAATTCTTCCAATATTAAAATTATTTGACTTAATACCATTTGTAATGACTACCACCTTGGGATCATTATACAGTACTGCTACCCATCTGGGAAACAATCCCCCCAAACCAAAGCGCTCTAGGACCTCAAATAGATACAGCCATTCTATCCAATCAACACCTTTTCTGCATCTAGGGAGACTACCAAACCTGGAATCAATGTTTGCTGGCATATCTGTACTGTGTTCAGTACTTTCCTGATATTGTTGGAGGAGCTATGGCCCTTAACAAAATCTGTCTGGTCTTCCTTTATAACATGGGGCAGGACCTTCTCCAACTTCAGCCCATTGGATGTTTAAACACATGCTTTTCTAACTCATAGATGAGACTTCTGCTAACAACACCAACCTGATATGATTCTTCATGGTATCACCTAATTGATTATGAAAACACAACATCCTTATTTGTACATTCAAGATAATTTACCAGCTTTAAATTATTATCTTTTCTGTGAGTTTGTACATCCCAAAAATTGTGGAAATTTGACAGATGTGTTTATTCTAATGCGATTCTAATAATTTCAAACAACATAGCAACTAACATAGGCAAAAACAGAGAGCCACCTTCACATCAGATTCCCAAGAGAGGGCTCTTGTTCTTTCTAAGATGAACTTAGATTCCCATTGCTGTCTGCCTTCTTCCATCGCAGTCAACTAAGTAAATTTAAATACATCGAATCAGAAGCACACACTCAATTCATTTGCACAATTTCTTTTGCCATTTTCTCAATATTTATTTTAGCATTGCTGATGACATCAGTTCTTACTGTTCAGAATCAGTGTACCTTGGTGCAAATGTACTGTTTGAATAACTTGAGAATGCATTTCCATCAGATGCTAATTTGCAAGTAACCTATTCGGTCCTTGCCCTTCTTTGCAGATCTGGCTACACAGATAAGAAACACCATACTTTGAAATAATTCAGTGCATGTGAAGCTTGTTGAGACGTTCCTGGGGTAAGTCTTTTTAGTTCTCCTGATTCTCCATTTTCAAAAGCTTCTGCTCCCATGATTGAGTTGTTATTAATTGTAACTTAGCACTAAGACATGAAAAAAATGAGAAATTTGTCAAGGCTCCTTAGTTAGTAACTTCCAAACCTACAACCATTACTGCTTGGAAGGAAACATGGGAACAGCCTCACTGGCAAGTGCTACTCACCATCCTGACTTGGAAATATATTTCTGTTCCTTGGGTGTCATTGGGTTGATATCCTGGAACTCTCTCCCTAACAATATTGTGGGTTCACTAATGCAAATAGGACTCCAAGAAGGAAGTTCAGTATCACTTTCTCAAGGACAATTAGGGATGGACACGAGAAGCCCACATTCCCTGAATAAATAACAAAAATAGCATACACATTGGTTTTAATTAACAACTCTAGCAGTATCTTTTCATCACAAATGTAATTACCTAGATGGTTATCCTTCACGAAACCTAACAGCTACTGAAAACATTAATATAATGATCCAAATTATAGCATGATTAGAATTCTGTTGTACAGTTTCTATGAACAGTGTATTGTTTCAACACATTGTCAAATTTATCAGAAACATTTAACAAAATTGTTAATTGCTGCATATAATGTAAAAATTGTACAAATTACAATGTGTAGCAAATTGCTCCATGCATAGAAATTAGTTGCTCCACATACAATTATAAAATTTAACTTAAACAATATCAACTTGCCTTTATGTAGCACTTTAAACAAATGATATCATCCCTATGCACTTTACAGGATTATCATCAGGGAGAAATTGAAAACAAGCCAAAGAACAGATACTTGGGATAGTGATGAAAAGCTTCATCAAAGTGATAAACTTTGAGCAATGTCATGAAAGTGTTAAAAGAGTTGAGGTGAACCATAATGTTAGCCTTTATGAAACAATAGTTCGAATGTAGGCCAAGCTCACAAGATGCAGTTCTCTACATACATGTTGCTGGCTGTATTGGTCTTGTATGAGTTAGTTTAGATCATGTCACAGATTTTAAAGACCTTGCATAAGACACCCCATCCATTTGTGTTGTTTCCAATGTGGAAAATTGAAATTTTCACACTGAAGCAACAGTCAGCTCCTCAGAGCTCATTACTGAAATGTAGTAGGAGCTAAACTACATTATACTTTGAAGTTTTGAAGAAAATAAATAGATTTTACAAACTGACTCTCCACAAACTCAATTTCAAGCGATGTGAGTACATGACAGGGATTCAGATGTAAAAGTCAACAGTTCATGCAGCTTTGCATCCCTTAGCTTTAGGGGATGAAAACTGGGTCTCCATGCCAAAGGTTCCAACAAGCGCTCCCCATTTGACATGTGACAGGAAAGCAAACTTCTAAAACATCCTAAAGGAAAAAGCTAAAAGAACATCGCTTTCATGGTAGCAGCTGAAACAAAATAATTTGCATTTATGTAAAGTTCTATTAAAATGGAAAATTAATCTTTAAAGTTTCCAATTTCCTGGCGCTAACCATCTACTCTTTAACATGGATGATCAATTCCTTTATACTTCCATCCTCTCAAGAATGATCTGAGAACTCTCTGCTTCTTCCTTAAACAGAGGCTCAACCAGTTTCCACAAACCACCATCTTCTTGCACCTAGCCGAACTTATTTTTCAGTTGAGTCATTTCTCCTTTTACTCATCTCACCTTTTACATACAAACGGTGTTGCTATGGATACCAGCATGTATCCCAGATACGCCTACTTTTTTGTAGGATATGAATGAACATTTCTCCTTTCCTGATGTTCATTTTCCAATACATTGCTGACTGTATCTCTCATTGTGAATTAGAAAACTTCAACTATGCTTTCAATTCATACTGTTCTTTCATTTTCACACGGCCCATTTCCAACACCTTCTTCCATTCTTTGAATTCTCCATATTTATTTCTGGTCATAGACTGTCAACTAATATTCATGATAAACCTACTAACTGCTACAGATACCATGCCTACACTTCCTCACATCCTACACCCTGGAAGTCATTCTATCAAGCCATTCTATCACTTCCTTTACAACAATGTCCACATCCACTGAAAGATTAACAAAAAATAAATTTTGGTTCACATGGCCCTCATTATGTATGCTACATTTATCACATTTCTGTTCTTATCTGTTTCCTTCTTCCCAATGGTGTTCCCCTTTTCCTCACCTTCCACCACACAATCCTCAGAGTTCCATGTATACTGTTCCACGATTCCTATCACCTCTAGCATGATGCTAACTGCAAACACATTTTCCTCTGTCAGTGTTCTGAATGGACTGGTCTTTCTTTGATGCTCTGGCTCAGTCCTCTGCATTTCCTTTTTCCTGGCATCTTTCCCTGGAAATGCAGGAGATAAAACAACTGCCCTTTTTTTCTCCCCTGTCCTCACTGTCCTAGGGCTCAAACATTCCTTCCATGTAAACCAGCAATATCTGTGTACTTCTTCTAATGTAGTATGCCATACTTGCTCCTCAACAATGGGGAGGCCTATCAAAGATTGGGTGGCCACTTTACAAAACAACTTTGTTAAGTCTGTAAGCATGACCTTGAGTTTCTGGTGGCCTGTCATTTAATTTTCAACACTGCTCTCATGTTGACATCTCTGTCCTGGACTTGCTGTAGTATTTCATTTAAGCTCAACGTAAGCTTGGCAGACAGCACTTGATATTTCGATTTGACACCCTACACTTTGGGATTCAGCATGTTGCATAATAAGAACACTGCCTGATCCCTTTTGGTTGTTTTGCTTTCGCTCTTCTTTTTTTCAGACAGCAGCAACAGTGGTCAGGCATGTCTTTTGCTTCTTTGCTTCTTTTCTTTCCCCATCATCATTCCTTTTGACCCTATACAGTCATAGAGTCGTAGAGATATACAGCATGGAAACATACCTTTATACATATTCTAAATTAATCTAGCCCCATTTGCCAGTATTTGGCCCATATCCCTCTAAACCCTTTCTATTCACATACCCATTCAGATGCCTTTTAAATGTTGTAATTCTACCAGCCTGCAACACTTCCTCTGGCAGCTCATTCCATAAACGCACCACCTAGGACTAACTCTTCTACCAGCCAATCTCTCTGCTATTTCATCCCTATGACAGACCACCTTCTTGTATTTTCACAACCCATCCCTTACGCAAAGTCCATTAAATCTCTAACTGTTCCCATGTTTGATCAAAGTTCAAATACATTAACTCTTACATTAATACATGTTTCTCTCTCCATTAATACTTCCTTACCCAGTAATTATTTCCAGCATTCTCTGTTTTTTATTTTGAATTATCAGTATCCACAGTATTCTGCTTTTTAACTTCCTGCTTTGATCCCACCCCTCTCTTCTGCATGTGCACATTTACGTGTAGATAAAGTTTTAACTCAATTGTACCTTACATAAACCTAAACTGGGTCACTTTCATATTTGTATGCATTTTTTGTTCACGTTTCAATCAGTAACACACAACAATATATAACATGGAATTACAGGTTTCTAAAGCCTTGTCATCTTAAACTACTATTTTACTCAGTGGAAAAGCTATAATCAATTCAGATCACAATGAAGTCCTTTTTAAAACAACCTGTATTACATATTATTGGAACAACTGATACTTATTTATTACCTCTTACATTGAAAAAAGGTCCTACCGTGTTTCACAGATATACAACAATAAGTAAAAGTTGAGAATCATAATAACCTTTTTAAAGTACTTGTCCAGCTCCAGCTGGAGTATTGGATCCATTGCTGGGTTTCTGGTATGGCAGAAAGTTCTGATTAAAGGTGAGACCTGAAATGTTAATCCTGTTTTTCTCTCCATAGTTGCTGCTTGGCCAGCTTAGTATTTCCACCTTTCACGTTGTTTTTTAAATTTGAGATTTGTCATACTTACAGATTTTGCTTCTGTTGAAAACAAACTGTATTTTGTCATAAGAATTTTGGATTTGATTAATCTTCAACTTCAGGTGATTTCAGAACAACGCTAGCAGGTTGGGAAGCCTACCTGCGTCACAAGTGACAGCAGTGTCTACCACCTAAAAGATGCAATGGAGCAACTCATCAAGGCTCCTTCAACAAGACTTTCCAAACCTTCAATCTCTACTACCAAGGACAAGGACAGTGGAAGTTTGAGAATACCTTTGCCTACATGTTGCCCTCAAAGTAACACAACATCCCGAAGAACTATTTCACTGTTCCAGCATTGTTGCTCTGTCAGAATCATAAAACTCTCTGGCTAACAGCAATGTGGGTGTACTACAGTTTATTTTATGATAGCAAAGCAGAGGAAAAAAGGAATGGGGGCCGTAAGGCTGGTTCACTTTCCTTTCTATATTTCCCACAGATTTCACAGTGGTCCAGGAGGTCATGCATTTGAAATTTGATTACCCTTCTGCTTATCTCCATCAATATACTGTACAAAACCATGTTGAGGGGTAAAGAGAAAACATGGGCCTTCGGTCCTGCATCCAACTCCTCTCAGATTATCAATTTGAAACAATTGAGGGGACCAGGAAAACAATAAGCAGGACCCAGAAAGAAGTGTCTTCTTTTTACAGATACCAGATACTATTTTCAGTTCTTAAGGCATTCTGCTGTTCTACTTAAACATTAGATAGAAGACTATCAACCAACACCATCCCTGTTTCTGGGTGGTGTGAGATGACCTATGGCAGGAGACTACTTGATGTAGGTTAATTAAAGTCATTAGTTTCCAGGTTTATTCTGGTGCAAGGGTGACGAAGAAAAAAAATTACTTAATTTTCTTTATTTCTGACATTTGTATATTCTAAGGATTTTCAAAAATGAAAACAGAATTTCACTAGTGAAATGCTGAACACCATATTAGATTGTGTTTCACAAATTGATAATATTCCAGAGAATGATTTTTGACATTTTACCTGCTGATCTTGTTTTTTTTTAAAATTTAGGAACAACCATATATTTAGGGAAAGGCTTCACAGCCGTGTGTCTAATTCCATCACATTTTGGTGTGCAGATGGCAGTTTCAACTTGTGTGCATGACTCCGAGACAATGGCCTAGTGGTACTATCGCCAGACTATTAATCTAGAAATGAAAAGTTCTGGGGATCTGAGTTGGAATCCCACCAAGGCAGACAATGGAATTTGAACTAAATAAAAATCTGGAATTAAAAGTCTCATAATGATCATGACACCATTGTCAATTGTCAGGGGAAAACCCATCTGGTTAACTATGTCTCTTAGGGATGGAAACTGCCATCCTACTTGGTCTGACCTACATGGACTCCAGACCCACATCGATTTGGTTGATTCTCAACTGCCCTCTGGGCTATTCGGGAAAGGCAATGAATACTGGCCTTAAAATAACTCACAGAGGCCGGTATCCTGTCACCAAGTCTCCCTCAGAGCCAGCTCTCAGGGTGAACAGAACCTCTGACACTTCTGTTTATATCTGTTCAGCCAAGGCTCCCTAATTGGGACTGTTAATCTGGTCCAATTAGGAAACTCATATTCTATGAGATCCAGCTAGCACCACATCTGTCTTTCTTTGAGTCTGAGAATGTAGATTTTTTTTTGTAGCTCCTCCTGGGGTGTTTTGCACTGAGTCAAGGTTCTCCAACTCTGACTCAGATAAGGTGGTGTATAATGCACAGTAGTTCGCCTTTTGTACCTGCAGTGTCTCGGAAAAAAATCATTCTCTTCTTTGGGTGGCAAAGGTGTTGAGGTGACAACATCAGCTGTGTCCATCTCAGATTCTGGAGGTTTCTTCAATACTTGATGGAGAGGGAGAACCCATGTGTTCTGATCGCCTTTCTGACTGTGCTGAGGAGCTGGGCACTTTTTGCTCCTGCCCTGTTTGTGAGTTTGCAGCTTTCATATGGTCCACCTGATTGTTCAGGACTGTCACATCCACCCAAACTTTATACATCACTGTACCTGACCTTGCTGTGACCATGCCTCTTAACCATGCAGGGCTATTCTTGTGGTTGGTACAACAAACTGCCTCCCCACAGTAAACTGTCTCTCTTGCTTACCAGAGTCTGGCAGTGGTATTCCTGATGCTGTTTCACCCACACTCAGGTCTGTGAAGATCAGCTTTAACCTGGTGCACAGTCTTCTCCCCATTACAACTCTGCTGGTGCTATTGCTATAATTGCATGAGGGGTGGTCTTATAATTAACCAGAAACAGGGACAATTTGATATCAAGTGATTCTGTAGGCTGTTTCTTTAAGCCTGCCTTCAAAGTGTGCACTGCTCTTTCTGCCAGACCATTGGATGATGGATGCTGTGGTGCTGTCCTGATATGTTGAATGCCACTCAACTTTAGAAAATATTCAAATTTGTTGCTGGTAAACAATAGTCCATTATCTGTGGCCGACACTTTTGGGAGTCCACGTATTGCAAAGAATGCTAGCAGTTTTTCTATTGTCGTACCTGTGTTTGACAAATGGACTCTACGCAAGTTTAGCCACTTTGAGTGGACTTCCACAATGACTAAGAACATTGAGCCTACATTGTCAACGTGTAACCGAGTCCGAACAGATCTGGGGGAGCTGCTGATGGTAATTTTTGTCCTTGTTGGCAATCAGGGCACTGCCCCACCAGCACAGCTATATCTGCATCCAATCCTGGCCACCAGACATAACTCCTTGCCAGCATCTTCATTTTGGAAACCTTTGGATGGTCCTGGTGGTGTTCTGCCAGTATCTGGCGGCAACTTTTGCTTGGGTCAATCATTCTTGCTCCCATAATGATATGCCATCCTACACTGTGATCTGGTCTCTTCGAGTCCAAAAACATTTTAATTCTGGTTCTGATGGCCCTTTAGATGCTCCTATCCCCACTATTTGTTTCAGTTTTGCCAGGACCAGATATTTCTCTGTCCAAACTCTGATATTGTCAGCTGTGACTGAAAGTGTGTCCAGAAAATTTAAAACTATTATGGATTCTTCCAGTGGTGGTATCACTGCAGGTGTATTTGCCAGCAGGACGCAACTCAATGTTTTGGCCTCTTGGACGGTGTTCCAACTTGTAACTATATGCAGTTAATATTAGAACCCAGTGCTGAATTCAGCCTGAAGTTAAGGGCGGTGCTGCCTTGTTCTCTTTAAGTAGATCTAGCAGGGGTTTGTGGTCCATTGTTATTTCACCTTCAAGTTCGTAAAGGTATTGGTGGAACTTCCTAACTTCAAATATGATCACTCAACTATCCTTCTCTATCTAGGCTTATTTGCACTCTGCATTAGACAAAGTCCTGGGTGCATATGTTATTGGGTTGCATTGGGCCACCTCTGAGCTAATACCACCCCATTGCTGTAAGGGGAGGCATCATATGTCAATACTACATCTCGCTTGAGGTCATAGCTTGTCAACATCTTACAAGATGATAGCTGTTTCTTCACTTCCCTGAAAGCTAAAAGTTGACAATGTAACCATTTCCAAGCCTGACCCTTTTGTTTAGAGTTGATGCAAATGCACAAGGATGGAGGCCAGGTTATGCATGAACTCTCCGTAATAATTCACCAGCCCAAGGAAAAACCTTAGCTCTGGTACAGATGTGGGAGTCGGGGCATCTTTGATCATCCTCATTTCATCTTCCAACGGGTGTAATCCAGTCTTGTTTACTCTGTAGCCCAAGTAGGTCACATTTTCCCCTTGTAAGGTGTATACAAGCCTGGGAGAAATGTCTAAGGACCATGTTCAAGTTCTCTAAGTGCTCTTTACTGGTCTTCTCTGTTATTAACATTCCGTATAGATAAATGGCAACCTGAGGTAGACCTTTAAAATATTCTCCATTGTGCACTGAATAATTGTGTGGTTGACAATACCCCAAATAGCAGTGTTGCATTACAATCGCTATAATCACTGGTAATTAAACCAGCTGCTTCTCATAAAAGACTGGAACCAAAGATGAACGCTTAGCCTGTGAAAGTTCCTGGGATAGATTCTCAGTCTAGCTGAGGTCTTACGCAAACTTAAGGTTTGGAGTCTAGAGTGAAAGACTGGTTCTGCAATCACTGAAATGGCCACACCGGTATAAACCTCCATTAGAACTGGATTACCATTTAACCAGATGTTTATTTTGATTGGTTCTGATTAGGATGTTGCTAAACAATTTAACTGTTCCAAAACAGACGTAGTTGAATATTCCAGGGTGTGCACTTTCCTGGATACTAGACTATGAGTTTTTTTACTCAATTTAAGTCTAGTGGGACTCATTTGCTGTCTCCAGTCTCCATAGCGGCAGCAACTACAATGGCTTGCCAGCCCAGATCCTGAAGAAAATTTTAACTGTTTGGCCAAAGCTTGCTTTGTTTTGGGGTTTTGCTGTGGGTTGACCGAGCGTCCCTCTTTTTAGGATATACCCTGAGTCAGACTATACAATTACCTTCACTCAGGTGGTGTTTCCCGAGCTCAGTTGGCCTGAGGAGGGTGTCAACTTCTATCAGCATACTCTGTAACTCATTTGCTCCATTTTTCATGTTTTCCAGTGACAAAGACAGTTGTAACGTCTGTTTGAAGTCCAGTTGAGCTTCAGCAAGTAGGCCCTTTTGCATGGTTACATCATTAATCCCACTTACCAAATGGTCTCTCAGCATCTCATTAAGTAACATGCCTTTGCCAGTCATCTTAACCTAGTCAAATATCCCGATATGGATTCCTCGATTCTTAGATTGTCAAGTAAAACCGATAGCGTCTCAGAATTAGAAGCGGCTTGGGGTCATAATATTCCTCAACTAAATCCATCAACTCTTGAAAGGTTTTAGTATCTGGTGCCTCATGGAAAGTTAGACTCGTAATAACTGAAAAGGCTATGGGTCCACAAGCTGTCAGGAGAATTACCAATTACTTTTCATCTGCCTCAGAGTCATTTGCCTCAAAAAAATAAAACATATTTTCCACATACAGTCCCAATCTACAAACGCAGGATCAAATCAGTGAAGTTTTTCAGATAATGGCATGATGCCAGAAAGGCCTACCTCACCTCAAAGACGACTGTCACGTGTGGATTTCTTCTAAAGTGTGGTTTACTCTCATCATCATTGAAATAACTCCACAGAGGCCAGTATCCTGCCACCAAGTCACCCTTTATTTACAGGTGGAAAGACCTTGACATTGATTCAACTCCCTCAGAGCCAGCTCTCAGATTGAACAGAACCTTTGATACTCCTGTTTATATTGTCAGCTAGAGCTCCAAATTAACAGCCTCAATCAAGTAACTCATATTCTATGAAGTCGACTTGGCTGACTTTGTCACAATTGCTACAGATCTAGCCAGTGATGCCCACATCCTGTGAATGAATAAATAAAAGTGCAAAACTTGGAACCATTGTAAACTGTCAATTACAAATCTGTAGTTTAAGAAAATGACAAAGTGGAAATATTCAGCTGGTCAAGCAGCAACCTATGGACAGATAATCAGGGTTAACATTTCAGCTCCTGACTATTAATCAGAGCCTTCTGCCATATCAGAAATCCAGCAATGGATACAATACTTCAGCTGGAGCTGAACAAATGTTTTAAAAAGGTTATTATGATTCCCAATTCCTACTATTGTATACTGTCAGGAGGACAGTTAAAACTACAAAAGGACAGGCTGGTAGAGTGGGTAGATAGTTGGCAGATGAATTTGAATGTGCCGAAGTGCACATTTTAGCAGAAAAAGCATGAAGTTATATTGTAAACTAAAAGGTGCTACCCTATGTAGGAGCAGACAGACCTAAGTGTATACACATGTAAGTTAGTCAATGTGGCAGGACAAACAGTTAATAAAGAATACAGGTATCCTTGGCTTTATTAAGAAAGTCGTAGAATACAGGAAAAAGGAGGTTATGCTGAACTTGTATAAGACACTAGTTAGAACTTGACTTGAGTATTATGTATAGTTCTGGACATCACACTACAGGAAAACTGTAAACACATGTGATCAGAATACCAAGGAGGTTTAAAAGAATGGTTCCAGGGATGAGCAACTTCATTTATGAAGATAGATGACTGACATTCAGACTACCTTCCTTGAAGAGGAGAAGGCTTACAGGAGATTTTATAGCAGTTTTCAAAATCATGTGGATGCTGGACAGAGTAGATAGGGAGAAACTGTTCTCACTCAATAAAGAATTGAGAGAGCATAGATATAAAGTAATTTGCAAAAGATGCAAATGTAGTATGGGAATAAATACTTTTTCACACAGTGAGTACTTTGGGTCTGGAATGCATTGCCTGAAAGTGTGGTGGAGGCAGGTTCATTTGAGGCATTTAAGAGGACATTAACTTATTTATTAAATATAAAAAATATTCAGGGTTATAGGGAAAATGCTGGAGAATAGCACTAAGCCAAGATGCTACTTCAGACAGCAAATGCAAGCACAATGGTTTGAACAGCCTCCTTCTATACTGTAACAGTTCTATGATTCTGAATTGTTTTCTAGCTTACTGCTAATGGATAATGATATAATAAAATTTTCTATGTTACAAAACTTATCTTGACGACATTAACACGGTCGCATTATTTAAGAAACAGTATGTTAAGTATGCTATTCCTGAAGAAGGGCTTGTGCCCGAAACGTCTATTCTCCTGTTCCTTGGATGTTGCCTGACCTGCTGCGCTTTTCCAGCAACAAATTTTCAGCTCTGATCTCCAGCATCTGCAGTCCTCACTTTCTCCTCTAAGTAATTTTGAGGAAAAGTTTCAGCAGTCAACCAAGTTGAAGAGTACAATGAATACTGAGTAGATATGGAAAACTTTAATCTGCTTGGCAATTTTGTTTGAGTACTGTACTCTGCCTTGAGTAGCTTTTATTTGTTGCAATATTAAGGTATTAAAATTATGATGTTAAAATGTTTTATATAATTCTTTACAGCCAATTGTAAGGAAAATGTTTGTATTTTTGTACTCCCTTTCATCTCCTTTCATAAGTTTGATTAAAATTAATGAAAGACCTACAAGAATGTGAAAAAATGACCAATTCAAAATAGCTTTTTAGATTTGGAGTGGTTAAATTTCTAAGCAAACTTGTTGACATCAGAGAAGCTGGATCAAATTTTGCTGAAATTTACTTAACCATTCCATGTGATCTAGCAAATGTCTATGACTATTATTATATGAATAAGATTATGGGTCAGTGGAAAACAAGCATTCACCCTATTTTGTTCATGTTACCTTGCTTGAATCATGACTAAAAACAAGCTTTAAGGTAAAGCAGACATTTACGAGTTAGTCAAATTTAAGTCCTGGGAACACAGAACTCTTAAAAAGATAAAGAAGTACTTCCAAGTACACCATGTTTTACAGTTGTTGTCATGCTGTTGATTAAATTTTGTAAGATGATATTCCTTCATTTACAGGAAGGGTAAATAACAAGTCTGATTTTCTTGCCATGCAAAATTGATTAAGAACAGCAGGAGAACAAATTTACTTGGAATCACATTAACTGTGGACAATCTAGTTGGAACCTTAGGACTATGCATATTCACAAGATACATATAATTTATTTAGTAAAGCAGCATTAAATTGCATAGTGAGATACCCAAAGTCCCTGTGATTTTAGTTGAAATAACCACAGGCCGATAATGCTTTTTGATAAAGCACAAGCTGGCTGAAAGTCTCAGTGGACTATCCAGGAAGATGCAATTTCATTAGTTACACCATATACCGTGTTTGAAATATGTGTTCCAGCAGTTTAGCATCCAAGTACTGCCTTATGGAAAACTAATTACTGAATCACTAAGAGCTCCATAATGTCCTGCATTAAGTATCACACATCATACATAATGCATGTAAGGCAGCCTCTGCACTCTGATTACAGAACACTGTCATTAAGTGAGCAAATTAAAGATGTGAATAATTCACCGAGTGAGCTTACTTGTCAGTGCTGTGTTGTAAAATTAGAAATTCTAATGGGTGCTGCAATTTTTTTTTCTCAGTTGATACAAAGAGCAATGTTGGGATGCATTGAAAAATTAAAGATAATTGTCTTATTTCTTTGCGTGTCCACTCAGTTTCTATATTTTCTTTGTGGGTATCATTTTTATTTTAACATACTTACCTATAATTTTAAAATAATTTTTACTTTTGTCAGTAATGATTATCAAAATAATTTGCTTTGCATGCTAAAATGAATCAGTTAATGATAATATTACAAATTATACTGCAAAGTAAAGAAACAGAGGTGATCTCATATAACATACAAATATAGAACCACTCAATGACAATAAATTAAATGCTATTATGCCCAGTAATGTTTTCCTTTAAACAATACAAACATTTGGTTAGTCATGAAGAAATTACACGTTTGTTTTCTCTGAGGTAGTTGTGAGCAAAAGCCATCACATAACGACCCTCTCCCAAGGCATTTCATAAATATACTGCAAAAAAAATCAGTCATTGCAAATCTAAATAAGGCCTTAAAATATATTTGGTCATACAGTACCTCTTACCTCAGTCCCACATAATATTGAGATTTATTTCTGCGGATCTTCTCTAAAGCCCAGAGACAGGGACAGAGTCCACTTGACCGCACATAACAGCATATCCACCAAATGCTCCCAGCTGTCAGATGAAATATTACCAATACAAACAAAAATATATTCCCCCTCTGGAGAACTCTCTTTCCCTCTCTCATTCCCTCAGTTTCAAATATTTGTGCCATTTCCTTCGGCGACAAGAACGAAGAAAACACTGAATGTTGTTGCCTATTGCGAATCTGAAAAAGTCCCGGCTGATTTCCTCAAATTACTGGCTGACAGGACATCTTGAGAGAGAGAGAGACAAAAATGTAGACATTTGAGAGAAGGGTTCCTTTTCTGCAGAAGGAGGGAAGCTGCATCAGATTTCTCTCTCTGTTTCAGTCTTTTTTTTAATAAGGAGGGGAATGCAGACAATAAGAGAGAGGGAGAGAGGGCTGTCAGTGCCGATAAATCTGCATATGGAAATATGGGTTATCCTGGGTGCAATTTTATTTAACTGTGATGTACTGTTTTTTTAATTAGACAAGAACACACACAGAAAGAACCCCAGCGAGGAGCAGTGACGGGCAGCTTCTCACGCGGAGTTACACAAACTGAAGACACTTTATTTAAATGAAATATATTCATTTTGTTCTCCAGTTTAAAGAGATTAAAAAATAAATTATGGAAATTATTCAGTTAACACCGTCTTCATATTCAGCACGACTGCACTGCATTATTCAGCATCATCGTCACTGCGAACAGAAGTGATTAAATTGTGCACAGTTAAAGTTTAGCAGTCTGGTTTCACAAATTGACAGAAATATTGAATTAATCAATGATAACCTCAATTGTATATAAAATATTTTGAAGCCAAACACGTTTTAGTCTTTACTTTAAACATGATAATTCGATTAGAAAGTGTGCATGATATCATTGAATCAATAGTTTAAAGTTGTAAAGGGAACAAGGTCTGGACTTTTGCTTATATGCGTTGATCAGGTACAGATCCAGCAAGATTGCTGGTTATGTTTCAGCTGATTGATGCTGAACAATTTGTTTTGCAAATTGATGCACACATTATTTGAGACTGTCTTTCTTACAGTATTTGTAACAAATGCATGTTATATAGTTATTCAAAAATGATAATTAGATCGCACTTCATGCATCAAAAGCGACTGAAGTGAGTTTGATGTTCTTGATCCTTGTCCGTTTAGAGATCGTGTCACAAAAGGACACGAGTAAATGTTGGAAGATCTCAATGAATAACTTCCCTTCCCCGTGCACGGACATGAAACAATTTAAACACTTAAACTTTCACACGATTCATATCTGAAACCCCAGGACCCTTCCTGGCCTTTGGGAAGACAGACACTGTGATTTTTATTTCCTCTGGACACTGACTGGGTCATTCCAGACGCTCCCTGAGCGGCGGAGGCGCCTCTGACGATTCATAAAAAACCCGACCAATCACAAGGGCGCTGACCAAAAGTCCTGACCAATCACCAGCGGCGGTGGTGTGCACGCGCGCAGCCAACGTCACGCTAAACGCGGGAAGCCGGAAAAGAAACAAGCGGAAAAAAGAATCCAGAAACAGAGGTACAAGTCATATAGACTGTGGCTGAGACTTGTAGGTAGGAGCAGATCATATAGACTGTGGCTGAGACTAGTAGGTAGGAGCAGATCATATAGACTGTGGCTGAGACATGTAGGTAGGAGCAGATCATATAGACTGTGGCTGAGACTAGTAGGTAGGAGCAGATCATATAGACTGGGACTAGGGCTGAGACTGGTAGGTAGGAGCAGATCATACAGACTGGGGCTGAGACTTGTAGGTAGGAGCAGATCATATAGACGGGGGCTGAGACTGGTAGGTAGGAGCAGATCATATAGACTGTGGCTGAGACTGGTAGGTAGGAGCAGATCATATAGACTGGGGCTGAGACATGTAGGTAGGCGGACATCATATTGACTGGGGCTGAGACTTGTAGGTAGGCGCACATCATATAGACTGGGGCTGAGACATGTAGGTAGGAGCAGATCATATAGACGGGGGCTGAGACTTGTAGGTAGGAGCAGATCATATAGACTGGGGCTGAGACTTGTAGGTAGGCAGACATCATATAGACCGGGGCTGAGACTTGTCGGTAGAAGCAGATCATATAGACCGGGGCTGAGACTTGTCGGTCGGAGCAGATCATACAGACTGGGGCTGAGACTTGTAGGTAGGAGCAGTTCATACAGACTGGGGCTGAGACTTGTAGGTAGGAGCAGATCATATAGACTGGGGCTGAGACTTGTAGGCATGGGCGGTCAGAAATAGTAACTATGGACAAAGGCTGGTTGTCATAGACTGATACTGAGACTTGTAGGTAGGACAAAGTCATATGGACTGGGGCTGGTTTTTACAGGCTGATGGTGAGACTTGGCAGGCATAAGTCCTATTTAGACTGCAGCTGGATATTATAGACTGATGCTAAACCTTATAGGCAGGAGCAGGTCATACAGACTGGGGATGGTTATTATAGACTGTGCCATTCATCAAATATCCATCTTTTCTATTCCAACTTCTCAGCACATGGTCTGTAGCCTTGTTTGTTAGGGCATTTCAAATGCTCATTTAAATAGTGCTTAAATGTTTTGCAGGTTTCTGCCTCAGCCACTCTTTCCATTTCTGACACCTCCCTTCCCTTTCTTGACCTCTCCATTTCCATCTCTGGTGACAGTCTCCGGATGGATGGTTACTATAAGCCCACAGACTCACATAACTACCTGGACTATACCTCCTCCCACCCAGTATCCTGCAAGAACTCCATCCCGTCCTGCCAATTCCTCTGCCTATGCTGCATCTGTTCGGACAAGGAGACATTCCACTCCCAGGCATCCCAGATGTCCACCTATTGTGAACAATGTGCTTTTCTCCCCTGTCATCCAGACAGCCCTCCTCTGCACCACCTCCATTCCCCACTCCACTGCTCTAAACCCGTCCCCCTTAAATACGCAATAAAGACAGGGTTCCCCTTGTCCTTACCCACAACTCCACCAATCTCCACATCCAATGTATCATTCTCAAATGCTTCCGCCATCTTGAACTAGACCCCACCACCAAGAACATCTTCCCCTCTCCACCGCTCTCTGCCTTCTGCAAGGACCATTCCCTTCGCCAGACCTTGGTTACCACCAATCTCTCCGCTACACCCCATGAACCCCCAGGTACCTTTCCCTGCAACCATAAATGATGCAAAATCTGCCGGCACACCATCTCCCTCACCTCCATCCAGGGCCCCAAATAGTCCTTCCAGGTGAGACAGAAGGTTCATCTGCCTCTGCTCTAACGTAGGTTACTGCATCAGGTGCTCCCGATGTGGTCTTCTCTACATTGGGGAGACCAAATGCAAACTCAGGGCATGTTTTGCCGAGCATCTCAGTCGGGCCCGCAGGGGCCGATCTGACCTCCCTGACACCGCCATTTTCATTCCCCTTCCCACTCCCTTTCCAACATGACCATCCTTGGTCTCCTCCATTGCCACAATGAATCAGACCACAAATTGGAGGGACAACAGCATACAGCCCTGAGGACTCAATATTGAGTTCTCAAATTTCAAATAACTTCCCTTCCCAGCCCCTCCCTCTCTCTTCTATTCCTCTGATCAACCCTTCCTTCTAGCTACCAACCAGATTCATTCCTCCCATTGACCAACCAGGTCGTACCCTCTACCTGTGTTCACCTATCCCTACCTCCCCCCCCACCTGAAACCCTATCCTCATCCCCGTACCTGCAGTCCTGAAGAAGGGTTACACTGGAAACGTTGACTTCTCCACCTCCTGATGCTGCCTAGCTTGTTGTGTTCCTCCAGCTTCCCGCTTGTCTATCTTGGATTGTAGCAGCTGCAGTTTTTTTTGTCTCTACCACATTTTCAAGCAGCAAGTTCTGTATACCTACAACCCTCTGGGTGCAAAATATTGTCCTCAAATCTGCTCTAAACCTTCAGCCTCCTTACTTAAAACTATGCTGCCTCGTTACTAATGTCTCTGCTGATGGGGAAAAGTTTGTTTTCATCTACCCTGTCTATGCCACTTAGAACTTTGTGTATCTCAAACAGATTCCCCCTAAGCCTTCTCTGCTCCCAGAAAAACAGCACCAGCCTATCTAGTATCTCTTCATAGTAGTTGATTCTGAGTCCAGGGTCCTAAATCTGAAGAAGGAAAACTATGGTGGTATGGGGCATGAGCTAGCTATAATAAACTTGGGGAATGTATTTAGAGGGCTGATGGTGGATAGGCAGTGGCAATCATTTAAAGAACATGTGGAGGAACTGCAAACACTCATTCCTGTTTGGCGCAAAACTAAAATGGGAAAGGTGACATTATTAAGGCAAGTTATGGATAATATTCGATCCAAGGAAGAGGTGTATAAATTGGCAAACAAAAAAGGTAGTGGACCTGAGCATTGGGAGCAATTTAGATTTCAGCAAAGGAAGACAATGAGTTTGATTAAGAGGGATACAATAAGGAGTGATGGTATACTAGCAGGAAATGTACAAACTGGTTGTACATAAGCTTCTACAGGTATGTGAGGGAAAAAAAAGATTAGTGGAGACAAATGTTGATCCCTTACTGTCAGAAACAGGAAATTATAATAGCGAACAGAAATGGCAGACAAATTAACTATACATTGATTCTGACTTCATAATGGAGAATACAAATACTGTCCCAGAAATGTTGGGAACACAGGGTCTAGTGAGAGGGAGGAGCTGAAGGAATTCAGTGTTAGTAGGGAAATAGAGTTTGGAAAATCATGGAATTTAAGGCAAATAAGTCCCCAAGGACAGATAATTTGCATCCTAAAGTACTTAAGGAAGTGGCACTAGAAATAGTCGATCCATTGGTGGCCATCTTTGCGATTTTATCGACTCTGAAACAGTTTCTACAATTTGAACTGGTTAGCCTGACATCAGTGGTTGGGAAAATATTAGAGTTCGTTGAATAGCACAGCACTTGGAAAATAGTCAGCATGGATTCATGAAGGGGAAATTATGCTTGATAAATCTATTGGAATTTACTTGGTCTTTCAGAAGGCTTTTGATAAGATCTGTCATAAGAAATTAGCACATAAAATTAGAGTACTTGGGATTTGGAGTAGTGAACTGATTTGGATACAGAACTATTTGGCAGACAGCAAACAAAGAATAGAAATAAATAGGTCTTTTTTCTGAGTTGTAGACAGTGACTGGTGGAGTGGTGCTGGGACCAGTGCTTGGGATATAAATGTCAGCACTAAATATAAGTTTGCAACTGACATAATAGTGGGTGGCAGGATGAGCTGTGAGGAAGTTGCATGAGTTCTTCAGTGTGATTTAGACAAGTTGAGTGAATGGGCGAATATATGGCAGATGAAGTATAAAGTGGATAAATTTGAGGCTATCCATTTTGGTTGTGAAAACAGGAAGACAGATAATCTAAATGGTGATAAATTTGTAAAGGACGAGATACAATGAGATGTGGGTGTCCTTGTACACCAGTCTCTGAAGTAAGTATGCAGGTTCAGCAGATGGTGAAGAATACAATGGTATGTTGGCCTTCATAGTGCGAGAATTTGAGTAGAGAGGGAGGGATGTCTTGCTACAATTATATAGTCGTTTTCTGATTTGCAGGCAGTGATTAGTGGAATGCCTAATCCTGCTTCTGTTTTCTATGTTTCTGTGTTACACTCTTATAAATCAATGTTGACTTTGCGTCATCCTATTGATACTTTCTGTGTACTATTGTTACATTCTTTGTAATAGAATGCAACATTTTTCCTTTACACAATATTATTACACAATGAATATTACACAAACTGGTCTGCAATTATGTTTTCTCTCAATTCTTTTAAACTATAAAGTATGTCATGAGTACATTCTCTCAACTGGAGAATTAGATGTTGTTTATAGGTGCCCTTTGTATTATTCCCTCCCTATACAGTTAATTAACTGGGACTATTATGTTTTGTGACATTATTGACCATTCCATGGCTTTCTAGCAAAAAGCTGATAGTGTGTTAATTAGAAGGGGAAGCAGTTCATAATGGTTATTTGTTTTCTAGGAAAATGGATGATAACTTTGGGGGATCTCTTACTCCCCCTGTGTCTCCGTATGTGATAGAAAGGATGGAGATGGATATGGAGTGCTGCAGACCACCTTTTTTCTCCTGCACCTTGGCTCAACGAGATGGAGGAAAGTCCTTTTCTGCTGATGGCTATCTGATCAGTGGATCGCTTAACCGGTATGTAATAGAGAAACTAGTATAGCAGCTGTTACTTTCTGTTGGGTAAAGGCTCAAAGACTCAATGTGGGTAATCTAACTTTCTGTTGCGACAGCTGACTTATTCCATAGGAGTTTGCCCACACGATCTCATTCTTGCCTCTTTACAGTGTTCATGAAAAGCCAGTGCACTGTTGCAAATAGTAATGAAGAATCTAATGAACTGTTGACATTATTCTCAAAAAGGCTGAATATACAAGTAAGGAAATGATGCTTAATTTGCAGAAATAATGTAGACCTTATCTGGGGTGCAGTGTTAGGCATGCATTTCAGCCAAGATCATTGAGCATATGCAATATAAATTCTTTGAAATTATCTGAGATCAAAGGTTCAATTATGAAGACTGTTTACAAAACCTAGCTAGTATTCTGCTGGTATTAAACCTGTATTCTAATTTAGAAGGTTAACTGGTAATCTAATTGAAGGGCTTAAAATCATGAAACAATTTGATTGGCTAGATATTACGAAGCCATTTGTTTGATAGAGAAAGATACATAAACTATTGAGATGTATAAAATCATGAGGTGCATAGATAGGATGAATGCATATTTTATTTTTCCCAGGGCTGGGGCATTGAAAACTAGAGGGCATAGATTTAAAATGAGAGGGGAATGATTTAGGAACAGCCTGAGGGGCAACGTCTTCATGCAGAAAGTGGTACATATATGGAATAGCCTGCCAGAGAAAGTAGTTGAGGCAGGTACAATAGCAACATTTAAAAAACATTTGGATAGGTATATGGATGGGAAGAGTTTAGGGAAATATGGACCAGATGTGGGCAATTGGAGCTAGCTGAGTGGGCACCATGGTCAGCATGGACCAATTAGGTCCGAAGGGCCTGTTTCCATGCTGGGTTGCTCTATGACTCTATAACCTTAACTTTAGAAGAAAACTAGTGATGAGTGAAATTACTAAGTTCTATTTCACAATACCGATCAAATCTGAAGTCTAGCATTACTAGAAAGATTTATGAAATGCCTCAACAGAATTTGATAAATAATTTGTTTTGCTCTTAAATTAACGATTAATTCATTTTGTCAGTACATTTAGAATTTAGCATTGACATTTGCAAAAAGAGTTCCAGTGTTTAACTTTCTGCTGCAGTAATCTATTTGAATTATAAACGAGATTAATTTCATCGAAGCACACAGCACAAAAACAGAGCCTTCAGTCCATCTCATCCATGCCAATCAAGTTTCCCAAACTAAACTAGTCCCATTTGCCTGCAGTTGGTCCATATCCCTCTAAACCTTTCCTGTTTGTGGACGTGTCCAAATGTCTTTTAAAAGTTATAACTGTACCTGCATCTATCATTTCCTCTGGCAGTTTATTCCACATGCAAACCATTCTCTGTGTGAAAACGTTTTCCCTCAGGTCCCTTTTAAATCTTTTTACTCTCACCTTAAAAATATGGCCCTAGTTTTGAACTCCCCCATCCTAGGGAAAAAACTTTTGCTGTTTACCTTATCATTGCCCCTTAGTATTTTATTAACCTTTATAAGATCACTCCTTAACCTCCTATGTTCCAGCGAAAAAAGCCCCAGCCTATCCAGTCTTTCCTTATAACTCTAAACCCTGTAGTCCTAGCAACATCCTAGTAAACGTTTTCTTAATTCTCTCCAATTTAATAATGTCCTTCCTAAAGCAAGACGACCAGAACTGTACACAGTATTCCAAAAGTGACTTCACCAACATCCTGTATAACCTCAACATAACATTCCAACTCCTATTCTCAATGCTCTGGGCAATGAAGGCAAGCATGCTAAATGTCTCCTTAATTACCATGCCTACCTGTGACTCAACATTCAAGGAAGTATGCACCTGAACCACTAGATTTCTCTCTGTTCAACATCACGACCCAGGGCCCTACCATTAACTGTATAAGTTCTGCCTTTGTTCACTTTACCAAAGTACAATACCTAGCGTTTATCCAAGTTAAACTCCACTCACATCTCCTCAGCCCGTTGGCCTAATTGATCAAGATTCTTTTGTAATCTTAGTTAACTTCCTTCACTGTTGACTACACCACCAATTTTGGTCTCATCTGCAAACTTATTAACCATTACTCCTAAATTCTCATCCAAGTTATTTGTATAAATGACAAGCAACAGTGGACTCAGCACCAATCCTTGAGGAACACCACTGATCATAGGCCTCCAGTCTGAAAGACAACCCTCCACCACAACCCTCTATCTCCTAATATCAAGCCAATTTGGTATTCCTGAATTCCATGCGATGTAATTTTACTAATCAGTTTACCATGCAGAAACTTGTCATAGGCTTTATTAAAGGCCTTTATTCCTGATGAAGGGCTTTTGCCCGAAACGTCGATTTTGCTGCTTGTCGGATGCTGCCTGAACTGCTGTGCTCTTCCAGCACCACTGATCCAGAATCTGGTTTCCAGCATCTGCAGTCATTGTTTTTACCTCCATTTAAACAATGTCTATTGCTCTGCCCTCATCAATCTTTTTGATTATGTCCTCAAAAGACTCAATCAAGTTTGTGAGACACGATTCCCCACGCCAAACCATGCTGAGTATCCCTAATCAGTCCTTGCCTGTCCGAATACATGTAAATCCTCTCAGAATCCCCTCCAACAAATTACCTTCCACTGGTGTCAGATTCACTGGTCTATAGTTCCCAGGCTGCTCCTTTCTTAAATGAGGGCACAATATCAGCCACCTTCCAGTCTCCCAGCACCTCACCTGTGGCTATAGATGATACAGATATCTCTGCTCGGGGCCCCAAAATTTCTTTCCTAAATTCCTGCAACCTGCTGGGATGCACTTGATCGGCTCACAGAGATTTATTCACCTTTATGTTTTTTTTAAGACCTCTAGCACTTCCTTTTCCCTAATGTTGACTGTTTTCAAGAGATCAGTTTCCCTGCGTTCCCTAGCTTTCGTGTTTTTCTCCACAGTAAAAGCTGAAACAAAATATTCATTTATAATCTCTCCCATCTCATATGGTTCTGCACGTAGATGTCCTTGTTGACCTTTAAGGGGCCCTATTCTCTCCCTGGTTGCTGTTTTGCTCTTAATGTACTTGTAGAATCTCTTTGGATCAAGATTATTTCATATCTCCTTTTAGCTCTCCTGATTTCCTTCTTAAGAATACCCCTACACCTCTTATTCTTGTATTCACTTGATCCCAGTTGTCTATGCCTAAAATATGCCTCCTTATTCTTGACTAGAGCCTTGATTAGAAAAGAAAATACTAGACAGTTCAGTTGGAGTTTGTCATGATGAAATCTTTTTCATCCCCTGGCTGGTAATCTGGTGGGGTCTGATGTAAAACCCAAGCAATGTTGAAATCTATCTCGTGATCCTGATGCGGAGGCTAATGATCCAGGGACTTGAGTTCAAATCCCGTCATGCTTGTTTGTGGAATTTAAAATTCAATTAATAAGTCTAGAGTTTAAAGTTGGTCTCAGTAATGGTGACAATAAACTATCATCAATTGTCATAAAAATCCATTTATTTAATTAATTTTCCTCAGGGAAGGAAATCTGCCAGTCCTTACCTAGACTAGCTTACGTCTGACTCCAGACTCTCAGCAATGTGGTTAAATGCTCTCAGAAATCATCCTCACAAGCCATTCAGTTCAAAGGTGATTAGGAATGGGTAACAAATGTTGGCCTTGCTGGTGATATGCAAATCCCATGCATGAGAAATTAACAATAACTGACAAGTTCTGCAATGGGTAAGTGATCCATTCTGACAGGTCATTGCCCAGGGGTTCAAGCTGATGGTTGTCTTCATAGGCTTATTTAACTTTGTCAAAGATTGGTCGTACTGGGCAAAAATATGAAATTATATCATCAGATCTTTGCTGAATTTTGATGTAGATCACTACCATGACCTAACCATCTGCTTGCCAGTTACAAACTGCAATTCCTGAACATTAGGAATGAGGTTTTGATGTGTCAGTGCAATCTAACACCCAACTTCTTTTCTATTTTCAAGACTGCTGTTAAGATTGGATCCTTCTCCCACTGGCTATGAAGCTGACACCGTGGATATTTTTGGTTTTCAGTGGGTGACTGAAATGGCACTAGTTGAATCTCCTAAACTTCTCTTTGGATTACTGAGGTATAAATGCTTGTTGTCTTTAAATCTTCTTGTGAACTCAGTTCTGTACGTCTGTTGTCCTAATCTAAAATTTAAATACAAATAGAACACCTTTACTTGGATCCTATTTACCACCTGCTGAGAAAAAGAACAGAAAATGACATCACCATAGGAAATGATGTCACACAGGAAATGGCATCATCAATCTTAGGAAACTCAAACATATAAATAGAAAGCGGGTTACACCACCAGTGCTTCATTCGGATGCTCACTGAAGATGTTACCTAGTATGGTGACGAAACATCTGAAAACAAACCTTCCAGCTCAGCGAGCAAACCTACATATAAAAACACAAAAAACTGCAGATGGTGGAAATCAGAAACAAAAATAGAAATCACTGGGAAAACTCAGCAGATCTTTAACTTCTGAAGAAGGGTCAGTGGACCCAAAACGCTAACTCTGCTTTGTCTCCACAGATACTGCCAAACCTGCTAAGTTTTCCCAGTGATATTTGTTTGCATTATCCTAAAATGTTATTTCGGAATAATCTTGAATGCAGTGCTGTGACATAAGAAATGTTGTGCACTCCGTGGATTCATGCCCATAAATTGAAGACACTGGCAGAATGTTCCCATTTGGAGCCATAGTGAATTGGGGAGCCTCAACCAGGGTCTACTTGTAATAATATACCCAGTTATCTTGAATGGTAGGTAGAATATATTCTTTATTCTCTTTCAAATTGTCTTCTCTTGGGCAAACTGACCAGCTATTTCATAACTTAAAGCCCCCATCAGCCTTTTTAAGCTTCGGCTGGCTTCACTGATTCTTAAAATCTTTCATTTTGTTAAAGTTAAACTCAGGGAGTGGAATCTCACTAGGCAACTGTGGAAACAAACTTCCACTGAGTTCAGATGAACCAACTCACCTTGATCAGAATCGGCGTGATCACTCAATATCACGCCAAAGTAACTTTCATTTTCTGAAGCATGTGAGATCAAATATGCTTTTCAGTTTCTCATCCCCATCATGTAGCCCAGTTGTGTTCTGAAGTTAGGTTCTCTGCAGAATGCAAAAGATACATTTTGAGCCTTGGTTTCTTGTGTTTACATAATGGTATAATTTGAAATATGACAATACTAAAGGATGCTAAGTTAAGAAATTAACCCAAATTCGGAGTTGAGTTGAGTTGAATTGAATTAAGCACCCATTTTAAACCCTTTGTTTTGCCTTGGGAATATTTTAATTCCTGAGAATACTATGCAATCTTGGTCCTTGGTTAAGCAACACCTTGATTTTAAAATTCTTGATTTTTCTAATACCTCTATGGTTTACTCCATCCCATCTCTAATTTCCTCTGGTTCTACAATCCCATGGCATCCTCCTGCATCTATTTCATGTGTTGTGTTCTGCTCTTATTTCTTGATTCTCTGGCCTTTGATGGAATGTAAGGCACTGTGGAATGAGTGCAGCATCGATTCGCTCAAAGGAATGAGAATTATGGTCACAAAGGAAGGTTTGAAAATGTAATGCTATTTTACTGGAACAGTGGAAGTCATGGAAATCGTGAAAGGTTTTAAGAGGATTAAAGTTGAAAGATTGTTCTAGCTGATTGATGAATAAACAAAGGGCATGTCAAGGTTACCATTCAAAGAACAGACTGGGAAAGCTAAAAGAACCTTCATAATATAGCAGGATATTAACTCAATGAAGACTTGTCACAAGTGGCGATTTTAAAAATGAATTTGCTACATTTTTCAAAGAGAAGAATGTCAAAAAAAAAACCATGGCAACAGTTCGTGAAATTTGATTCAGAAAATAAGTAGCTCCAGTGCAATATCCAGACTGACTTCTGATTATACCCTTCTACATGTTGTTCATTGACTGCCATATCTAAACAGGAGTATCAAGTGTCAGCATGTACTTTAAATGTTAAAATATAGATAATTTTTTGGATCCTTGTATTTCTCTTTAAAAAAAACATTTTAGTTTGATGGCTGGGAGTAGGATGACAACAACATTGGCAGTTTGTGTTTCCTACCCAGAATGGGGATTGGCCCCAAATCGGAGTCTTTCAGAAAAGAATGGGCATGAGCATAGAGAATACTATAATTGTGAGGTCTGAACAGTGTCATTTCTTTGTGTTAAGTAGAGTGCATGGAGATGGTTATATAATGCTGTGCTATATATTCAATTTATGTTCCATGCCTGAAAATTCATGCATAAAACTAATTAATCAAACCAATATTTTTGTAATCCTAATTGTCCCTGTTAATTTCTTTGTACCTGGCCCGATGGATAATGATCAGAAATTATTTATTCAATGTGTAAATGAAGGTGCCTTAATTTAAAATAATTTAAATTTGTTCTTTTTCAGACAAAAGATCAGCTGTTTAGAAGGCTTAGCACAGGCTAGTTCACGTGATTTTGGCAAGTATACAGCAGAATGCATGGAGTTCCTTTCTGTTTGTGACTGCTGGAACATGCTGGTTAAAATAATACTTTCCATAGTGCCCAGTTAAATGATCTCTTCTTTGTGTTTAGTAACCAATCTCACTAGTTTGAGTCAATTATTGAAACAACAAAGCTTGTATTAATGCGTATTATAAGCGAAACATTAATTTATTACAAACAAATCCCAGTGGAAAGAATGAGCCAGATCTCTAACAGATTAATATTAGTTTACCTCTGGAATGTTAACATTGCCTCTTTTATTATTAATCATTGATTTACTCATTGCATAACACCTTGTCTCTGACATGCAGCTTGATTTTTGTTTAATAGTTGCCACATATCTGAATTTTCCTGGTTTGATAGAAATTAAGTCTAATTTATCTGAGGGGATATGTTGTGACTAGTTGTTTTGTCTTGACAAATCTGTAGAGCCACAATTGCTAATCTTTCATTTGCGATGTCACCCTGAATCTTAATCACTTACTGCATTAGGGAAGGAAAAAAAGTGGCAAGGACTAGTTCAGCACTGTAGGCACTATCTCTTTGGGTTCCAACTCAGTTCAAATTACCTTGTAGCACTTGGAAGAAAGTATAATTTTTCTGCTGGCCATAAGTGTTCAAAGTGAAACAAATTTGTCTTAACAGTTTCAAATGGGAAGCAGTGACAAAAATAAATGGGGGAAACAGTTTGCTTTGAGGGTATTTCTCCCAATACTACTATTTTCCTTTAAGTTCTGACTGTAAATCTGGAAGTATAGAGCTATTCTCTTTTGAAGCCAGATGCTGTATTGGTCTGTAGTTGTTGTTTTACCCGAAGGAGCAGTTTAGTTTTGTAGGCCTTGTTAGATTATAGAGCTGCAAACAGCAGAATACAACCCACAAAGTTAAATGAAAATGATTAGATAGATGGTTGATTGTCAAGTGAAACTGTCCAGCTATTCTCCCTGTAGTTACTCTCAAACTCCAAGGGAGACCTCGTTGTGTCAGGAAATTAAGGCTGAGAAATTGGAGGCGGACAGAACACAGTGCAGCATGAACGTTTTCAAAGTAATGCCTGCCCTCTTATATTGGGATGAAGCTTGTAGGAAACTGTCCCTGGGGCCCCACCTGCATAGAACTGATCAGCTGCAGATGTCTTTGGGTTGCCCAGATGTAGCTCAGGGCTTCAGGAAGGTTTGTTGATTCGGATACTAAGTCAGCCTGCAGGTCCTCTCAAAAGCAAGTGATTAAAAAAGTTTTATGTTCAGTTTGGAGCAAAGCTTCAAAAGAAATGGCTGCAGGACCCTGGCAAGCATAATTGAGGGGCCCAGTGTCTGATTCAAGTGGATACCTTGAATATGTGGAAGTCACTTGTTTCCATATTGGCAGTGGGTATATTTTCTGGTAAGTCAGATGGGCAAGGTGAGGTCTGGTTACCTCCCCCCCCCAACACACCCATTTATTTTGTTCCAAGTTATAAATGAGGATAAATTTCTCCTCTTCCTAACTTCTAATTATAATTTAGATAAAATTATTGGGCTGTAGTCCTTTGCAGCAAGCCAACCAAAATCATTTAACCATTAGTTAGATTGCATGTTTTGGTTTCTGTGTTCTTTTGCTTGGAAATTTGCTAAAAGTGCAAAGTTATAACACTGCATTGAGAGACACTAGGGGTTGGTTTATTATCTGGTGTTCGGATCATTTCTGAGTCCCAACACCATGCCTGTGCCCCATCACTAATGGATGGAGGCAGCTCTGCGTACAATTAGTGATGCCAGAGCTGCCAAGAAATAGAAACTGGTATTGAAGTATGAACCACAAAGACAGATGGCATCCAGGGCCAAGTCTACAATTGTTTTGCCCAATGGAGCAAGTAGGAGAGCAGAGGGCCAGCAGCCTCATGGCATGGGCGAGTGTTTCAAGTGGTTAGTCATATTCTTGATCGGCCGTGCTCAATCAATAGAATCTTTATGCCAACCTTAGAATTTCCCTTTCTTTTCAAGGCATTTAACCAACAGCAACATTATGTATTGGCTGACTCCCGCCAGGTGTACACAGATAGTAGCAAGCTTGCCAAGAAATTTACCAGGCAGTTAATTGGGGGTAAATGCATTGTCATCTCATGTTGTTGTTTTGAAAATTGCTGCATGTTCTAGGGAAGTCAGAAGACGGATCACCCATCCAGCAGTACAACTTTAATAGTGAGCCAGCACCCCTGACAATTAGAAATTCAGCCCCACACTCCTGGCATCTCTGTGAAAGGACAAACAAGTGTGTCTTTCCTTAGGAAGGGATTAAAAGCTTGTGAATTTACGGTGGTACAACTGAGAAAACATTACAATTGGAGTGGGTGAGTTCAGTACCAAATCAAGAGAAAGGAGAAATAAACAGTGGGAAGAAAAATAGATTAAGGAATAGTAACCACAAATGTTTTTGTTTTAATTTTGAAAATTTAAAGTTTGCAACAATTAAAATCTGATGAAGTAAGATGCCACATCTTTGTCTGAGAAGTGGATTGGCAGTAATTTACACCGGTTACACCATTTAAAAACTTTCCTAAATTGGCATTGACAGCATTTAATTTTCATTTATTTCATATCTACATTGCTTATGTCACAATTGCATGCCGTTCAATACATTTTAGCGGTGAGCCAGGCACCTGAAATTGGTGTATCATTTACTCATAATAACGGTGTGTACTGTGATTCTCACTGGTGTTTTGACAAGAGAGTCTGGGCCAATATATCAATCAAGTCACTTATCGCAGGAATGTTTGAAATTGTATGCAGTTTGATGAAATGCTTGTTCACTTTGATGTTTTATGTTTAAATACTATGCAGGACATGCCAATAGCTTGTATGTTGAAGCAGATGAAATCAGACAGCAGTGTGTTAACTTCCTCCAGTACATCAAAGTGTTTATTTTCAGGTAATCTTATCAATCTCCATTCACCATTACTTGAGAATATTTCAGAGGTTTTACTGAAGAGTCACCAAACTGCATTGAAAACCATGTATTGCTTGTGAAAGGATTGCAGCTTAAATGATTCAGCTGGTCAATTTGAAAATTTTTTTTTGTAATTCTTTCATGGAATGCTAACGTTACTGGCGAGGCCAGCACTTGTTGCCTGTCCTTAGTTGCCTTTCTAATGAGGAATAAAACAGTTTAAAAATCTCAGTAGTACTTGGGTATTGCGTATGCTGAATCTTCCGCTTTGAAAGAACTAAGTCAGACAAGTATGTGCTATTTGCAGGGCTTACCGTTACTTTCCTTCAGCAAAGGCCACTTCAATGGGCAGTTAAGAGTCAAACATGTCACTGTGGGTCTGGAGGCGCATGTAGGCCGGACCAGGTTAGAATAGCAGATTTCCTTCCCTGAAGGAGATGAGTGAACCAGATGACGCTTCATTACAAGAGACTAGCTTGATATTCCAATTTAATGAATTGATTTTAAATTGTACTAGCTGTCATGGTGAAATTTGAACCCATGTTCCTAGAGCTTTAACTGTGGGAGATGCAGGGAAGGGTAGGGTGGTGGATCTGGATGGGATGCTCATTGAAGTGTGTACTGGATGGGCCGAATGGACTGCTTCCACACTGTCGAGTCTCTTATGATTAACCTGGCTCTTGCGAATCTGAGTGTAATTCCCATTATGCCATCATCTCTCTCAGAATCTTAGGAATTGGCAACAGCAGCAGGTCTTTTAATTTGTCCAAGGTCTCTGACTCCCTGCTGAAACTAATTACACTTCCCTGTACCTTTAATATCTTTGCACTTATTTAATACTTTCCTCATTATCAAGTTGAGTCGGTCACGATAACGCAATCCATATGCTAAAAAGCCTTTCCAGTATCCCATTCAGTGCTTCTAATGCTGCTCTATAATTAAGTCTTCTTGTTACGATTCGTAACCGAATGGAAATATTATTTCACTATTTACCCTCTCAAAATTTTCATAATTCAAATTAAGACTCTGCTTGATCTTACTGTTCAATGCAGTAATATTTCTACAGTTATTGTTCAGCATCCTCTGCACCTTGGTCTCATATTACTTATGCAATACACTTTCCATGGCTGCAGTATTTCTGATGTGGGGGTTGGTGGTAGTGCAAGAAAGGATATCTTACATTTGTACCGCATCTATCCTGACCATTGAAATTCTTTTTGGAATGCAGGTAACATGATAGCCAGTTGCCACACAGCAATGTTTGCTTGGGCAGCCAAGATATCTACCCTGCCCTTCTTCAAAAGAATCACATGGAATCTTTTGCCTTTTTTTGAAGAGGGCAGATAGAGTCAGTTTGACTCTGAGAGGTAATATAATTATTAGATTCCCTACAGTGTGGAAACAGGCCCTTCGGCCCAACAAGTCCATACTCTGAAGAGTAACCCCCCCCCAGACCCATTCCCCATATTCACCCCTGGCTATGGGCAATTTAGCATGACCAATTCACCTAACCTGCACATCTTTGGATTGTGGGAGGAAACTGGAGCACGTGGAGGAAACCCACGCAGACATGGGGAGAATGTGCAAACTCCACACAGACAGTTATCCAGGGCAGGGACCGAACCTGGGTCCCTGGAGCTGTGAGGCAGCAGTGCTAATCACTGAGCCACCGTCCCACCCCTGAACCACTGTGCTACCCCCTTCAGAAAGGGAAAATGGGTGTAGTAGAAGTGTTGATGCAGCTGACGTATTTTGTAATAAATGCACTGCAGCTGCAGAGAGATGTTTTGATGTTAGGAGCAGGAAATAGAAAGCATTGAAGATTTAAAAATCTATCACTGAATTTAAGTGATACTGCAAAACTAAACTTAGGCCAAGTAATTTGTAAAAAAAACATATTTTCTTTCTTGTGTAGATATCTCGAATCTTCCAGAGGATTAAATGATGAACAAGTTCATCCATACGATGAGCTAGAAGCCCAGCTGCCCTCGTTATTAGTGGAAGAATTATATGCACTTACTCTGTTTATTGGCCACCTCCGTGATCTTTCCAGCAATACCCTGGCTAACTTCTCGATACAGAACCAGGGCAAGGTTTGTTCTAATTCTGTAGATGGTGGACAGGCTTTGGGGGGTTGGGAGGTGAATTACTTCTGACAAACTTTGATTTGATTTATTGTTGTCACATGTACTTAAGTACAGTGAAAAGCTTTGTTTTGTGTGCAGTACAGGCAGATTATAGCAAACAAGGACATACAGATCAGCTGGTGCATAGACAGATCAAGGCATACAAGGCTATGGCTGAACAGGAGGTGCACAAAGCAAAATCAACATTAGCAAGAATGACATTATTTAAAGTTAGAGAGTTCCATGCCACAGTCTAATAACAGCAAGGGAGAAGCTGTTTTTGAACTTGTTGGTGCATGATTTCAAGCTTCTATATCTTCTACCTGATGGAAGAGGTTGGAAGAGAACATTACTGGGGTGGGAGGAATCTTTGGCAATGTTGGCAGCCTTTCCGTGGCTACAAGAAGTGTCAATGGAGTCCAAGGGTGGGAGGTTGGCACCTGTAATGGTATGGGCTGTGCACACAACTTTCTGTAGTTTCTCATAGTCCTGGGCAGAGCATTCATCGTACCAGGCTATTATGCATGTGGGTAGTGTGCTTTCTTTGGCGCATCTGTCAAAGTTGGTGAGGGTCCTTATGCACATGAGGGTCCTTCCTAAGCTGCTAGAGGAAGGAGAGACATTGTGCCTTCTTGACCGTCTCATCTACATGGGAAGTCCAGGACAGATTGTTGATTTTCATCACTCCGATGAGCTTGATGCTATGAACCTACTCCACCTCAGCTCCATTGGTATAGATGGGGCATGTCCTCCTCCTTTCTTCGTGAAGCCAATGATGTGTACTTTTGTTTTGCCGACATTGAGAGAGAGATTGTTATCCTTGCACCATGACATCAAGCACTCTCTCTGTCCTGTATTTGAACTCATTGTTGTTTGATATCTGCCCTACCACAGTGATGGTCATCAGCAAACCTGAAGATGGTGTTTGTATAGAATTTAGCTATACAGTCATAGGTGTACTGGGAGCTGAGAACACATCCTTGCGAGGCTCCAGTGTTGAGGATGGTTGTGGAGGAGGTGCAGTTGCATTTCTTCACTGATTGCTTTTGTAGCTACTGCATTTAAATGGCTAGTCCAGTTGAGTTTCTGTTCAGTGGTGACCCAAAGGATGTTGATAGTTGGGGATTTAATGCTGGTAATGTCATTGTATGTCAAGGAGTGTGGTTAGATTGTTTCTTATTGGTGATGGTCATTGCCTGGCTTTTATGTGCTGTGAATGTTACTTACCGCTTTTCAGTTGAAGCCTGGATATTGTCCAGATCTTGTTGCATTTGGACATGACCTGCTTCACTATCAGAGGAGTTGCAAATGGTGCTGAACATTGTGCCATCAGTGCCGAACATCCCCATTTCTAGCCTTGTGTTGGAGGGAAAATCATTGAAGCAGCTGAAGATGGTTGGACCTAAGTTGCTACCTTGAGAAACTCCTACAGAAATATCCTGGATCTCTTTAGAAATCAAGAACATTTAGAAAGGTATTTGTTTTCTAGTGCCTCACTGGGGAGGAGGTCAAGTAATAAGATTTGTCATCATAGAGTCACACAGCATGATAACAGAAGCATTGGTCCAACTCATCCATGCTGACCAGACATCCCAGTCTGATCTCGTCCCATTTGCCAGCATTTCGCCCATATTTCTCTAAACCCTTCTTATTTATCTACCCACCCAGGTGCCTTTTAAATGTTGTAGTTGTACCAGCCTCCAACACTTCCTCTGGTAGCTTGTTTCATCCAGGCAGTGCTCTCTGCATGAAAACGTTACTCCTCAGTTCCCTTTTTAATCTTTCCCCTCTCACCTTAATCTTATTCCCTCTCATTTTGGACTCCTCTACTCTGGGCAAAAGACCATGGCTATTCACCTTATCCATGCCCCTCATTACGTTATAAACTTCTATAAGTTTGCCTATCAGCATCCGATGCTCCAGGCAAAACAAGCCCAAGCCTATTCAACCTCTCCCGATAGCTCAAACCCTCCAGTTCTGGTAGCATCCTTGTAAAGTTTTTCTTCACCATCTTAAGTTTAACAACATCTTTCCTACAGAAGGGCAACCAGAATTGAACACATTATTTGAAAAGTGGCCTCATCAATGTGTTGCACAGCCACGACATAATACCCTAACTCCTATATTCAGTCCTCTGACCAGTGAAGTGTGCCAAATGCCTTCACTATCTTGTCTACTTGGGACTCCACTTTCAAGGAGCTGTGTACTTGCATGCCTAGGTTTCTTTTTTGGATAACACATCCTAGGGCCCTCCCATTAACTGTGTAAGTCCTGCGCTGATTTGCCTTCTCCAGTTTTCTTTCATTTAACCACATGTCCGTGTCTTGTTGAGTTCGCTGTAAGCAATGTGGACATTTTCTCCCTCTTACGCCTTTATTAATAACCATTTGACATTTCAATTGTCCTTCACCACTGTTAGCAACCTCTCCCTTTGACTTTGGGCTCCCTCACCGTCTGTTCCCCTATTCTTACTCCCCCTTTTCCCCCACCAAATCTGTAACATTAAAAAACAGCATGTTGCAGGGCTTTTCAATTCTGAGTAAGAGTTAGATCAGACCCTAGGTACTAACTGTTTATCTTTCCACACAAGTTAGCTGATTTGTACATTAATAAAAACTAAATAAACACAATACTGATTAAACACTAGTCAGTCGACCTTTATGACCTAAACTGCAGATCAAGTAGCCTATTTAACTACTAAAGCATCAGAAAGTCCCCTTCCTCAGTTACACTTTACTCTATCCCTTAAATGTACATTTTGTACTGCAGGAACCCATCCAAAGCTGATCCCAGCTCCTGATGGCTTCCTTTTTTTTGTTTTTTAGCCACAGAATATGTAATCCCAAAACTGACTTTAGCAATGAGGGCAGCATGGTGGCACAGTGTTTGGCTGCCTCATGGTGCCAAGGACCCATATTCAATTCCAGCCTTGAGTAACTGTCTGAGAAGTTTGCATATTCTCCCTATGTCTATGTGAGTTTCCTCCGGGTGCTCTGGTTTCCTCCCATGGTTCAAAAATGTGGAGTTTAGTGGTTTGACCGTACTAAAATAAATTGCCCCAAAGTGTCCAGGGATGTGAAAACTAGATGCTTTAGCCAGAACCCATGTGTCCTTATAGTCAATCAAGGCAAAGTTTCTAATCTCAATAATTACTCCCTAACTTGGTATCATTACTCTGAGCGTGAACTCTCACCCATGTTTCTAGTGTTGACAGATATTTACCCTGCTTAAGGCACGGGGCTAACCGCCTCTACTTTGCAGTTCTGTCTTTCTTTCACTTTTTTAGAGACTAGCCTGTTTGTAAGATTCCAGAATGTTTTAAGAAAATCTCTGAAACTTGCAATAGGGTCTACAATTTCTTGCTTTGGATGGTTTGCCATGCAGGTGGACATTGACAGGCAATGTGAGTTACATGAGCATTGTATCCAGATGGAACTGCTAGTTAGCTATCCTCTGTAAGCCATTCTGTTTTCAAATTTAACAGACGAAATCAGGCATAACCATTTGAAAAGCCTGATGTTCCTAACAACCCCTCATGAGTTGGAGACCAGGCCTGAAGTTTTGCTCGTGGATGGGGAACGCAGAGTTGACAGGTCCTAGCTCTGCAAATCCTACCCAATTTGCAGGGTCAGACTTTCAAAGTCTTTGGGGCAATAATGGAGCAGTTCATCATCTGCACACGTATTCAGGGCTACTATGTCAAGGCTATGGGCCAAGTGATGGTAAAAGGGATTCGAACTGTTTGGACTGTTGCAGATTCAGTGGGCCAAAGGGCCTTTTTTTTGTATGCTGTTGACCTCTATGACTGTTAACAGTCTATCCGCCATCAGCACAGCTGACCTGATTGATGTTTATGGTTGCGAATATCTCGCATCTTCTTCCCTGCAAGAAAACATGAACCTCCTTTTACCTTTACCAGTCAGGCATGTTGTTGAGCATAATTCAGAGCAAATCACAAGTCCTCCATTTTACCCTCCATTTAAGGGAAAGTTGCAGAAGATTGCAACCTTACAAGCATTATATGTATAACATTTTGGATGCACGCAGCTTCAGAAGTTACCACCTAGTTTGATACATTACTTTGTTCTTTTTGGGGATCTTTGCATGTGTAAATGTTTAATTTCATAGTAAGCTGCCGAATTTCAAAGTAATGATTTCACTTGCAGATATTTATCAGTGATGTGTCGCTTTATAATGTACATGCTGATGATCTGCTTGTCTGTTCTGTTAGGTTTTTCCACCATCCTGGCATTTGCTGCATTTGCATCTGGATATTCACTGGTCAGTGCTGGAAATCCTGCATATGCTTGGAGATAAAATGTTAGGTAAGCATGCTTGTCTGTAAAAATCACAGATTATGTTCCTGTAACCGTTTTGTTGAAAAAATCAGACTCCGAAATGAGGATTGTCATAAATTTGAGCGGACATTTGCTTTCACTGGTTAGCTGCTCCAGATGTTCCTTTCTGTGTTATGTTATTTGAACGTGTGTTTAACTATGGAATTGACCACAGTTTTGAATGGATCCAAATATTTACCCACATGTTTGCAACATCCAAGTGAGCCAGAAGACATCTACCACTACCCCACACCTTTTTGATCTGTGGGAAACCTAGTCTCTCTGTAGGACAGATAACAGCACAAATATATTGTTTTGTTTAACTAAGAATCTCCCCAAGCCTGGCTGAGTGTTAACTTGTTGCATCTATGGAGATATTCAAAGATCGCAAGATATAAAGATCTGAGTGAGAGAACAAAGGTCTTTTAGTGTAAACAAACCATACTAAACAAAGCAGGGCAGTGTGTAAGAGAAAAAGAAGCAACTGCATCTACAGACTCAAATTTCTATTAACAATAGAAAAAGTATGTTCAAGTGCCTTTAATTTAATAAAATATTGCAAAGTACTTCATCAAATAGAATAAAATTATTAAGTAGAATATGCTAAGCCCCACAATATTGTAAGAAAGAAACCGATTTCTAGACAGTAAAGATACCAAGAGGTACGGGGAGAGAGTGGAGTTATAGAATTGAGATAGAGGATTAGCTGTAATGGTGGAACAGGCTCAATGGGCTGAATGGCCTACTGTTCCTCCTTGTTTTCTTGTTTCATTGAGATTTTCTATGTGCTTGAATGTGTCTGTGGCATCTGGAATGAGAAGAACATGATTTGGGATCACCGAGACACTGTAATTGTGACTAAATTCAAGAAAGCAGATAAGACTGGTTTCACTAACTACAGAGAAGTCCTCCTGCTGTCCTCCACAGTGAAGATAATTGAGGAGAATATTTGTAATCATCTCCCAGTGACTGAAGAGTTCTAACCGTGATCACAATATGGATGTCATTGGACATGACCTTCAAAGCAAGAAAAGTGCAGAGAGCACGAGCAACATTTTATGTATTGTCTGAGAATCTTAAAATCCCTAAAGTGCAAATATTCGATCGGTCTGCACTGCTCCTCCAAAGAGCATCCCACCTATACTCACTCCCTAGTACTATCCCTGTAACCTTGTATTTCCCAGGACTAATCCACCTAGCCTGCACATCCCACGGATACTTAGGGGTCAATTTAACATTGCCAGTTCACCGAACCTGCACTTCATTGGAGTGTGAGAGGAAACTGGAGCACCAGGCAGAAACACAGAGCATTCAAACTCCAAACAGGCGGTTGCCCAAGGTGGGAATTTAACCCAGGACTGAAAATGTGTTGCTGGAAAAGCGCAGCAGGTCAGGCAGCATCCAAGGAGCAGGAGAATCGACGTTTCGGGCATGAGCCCTTGTTCAGGAGCCCTTCTTCGGGCTCATGCCTGAAACGTCGATTCTCCTGCTCCTTGGATGCTGCCTGACTTGCTGCGCTTTTCCAGCAACACATTTTCAGCTCTGATCTCCAGCATCTGCAGTCCTCACTTTCTCCTTAATTGAACCCAGGACCCTGGCACTGTGGGGCATTCATGCTAACCACTGTGCCACCGTGCGTCCTCTTCGAGCTCGCAAAGGCCTTCATCTCTGATAACCAGAAGAAATTAAGGAACGTGTTCCTCCAATTTGGCCAGGTACAAATATTTATTACCATTCTCCATCTGCAGTATGCAACATGCAAGCTGGGATCCTCAGCAATGACTCCACCACAGACACAACATGTATGTAAACTGGGATCAAGAAAGGCAGTGCTATTGCACCAATGCTGCTCTCCAGCTTCCTCTCTGTAAAACTCCATCTTGTTTCCATGAAGTTTCCTAAGGGAGTGGAGCTTCTCTACAGGATGAGTGAGACACTGTTCAAACTGTGTCCATTCTATTCCAGAACCAAGGCCACCTCAACCCATGTCATTGAGTTACAGATCATAGGTGATGCTTGCATTTGGATACACTTGAGAGGCTGAGCTCCAAACCATCATCATTTCATTCACAGAGGCATCTGAGAAAACTGGCCTTAGCTTAAACATCTGCAAAGTTCCTGTTTCAGCTTGCTTGTGCTGTATCACTCTCTCCGTAACCCTTAAGATATGCAGTGAGCCATTCTATACCATGGATCAATTCTCATATCTTGGGATCCTCCTTTCAGCAAGGGAAGACAGTGTTATGAAGATGTGGGTGTACTGTACCTTTTAAGAGAATTAAAAGCTAGCAGAACTACTGACACAGCATCAAGTGTCCTGAACAAGATATAATGTAACATTTGGTCGCACAACTCGATTAGCTGGTTGCCTGGACATGACAAAACAAATTCGAATTAGGCCAATCAGTTTAAATCATACCCTGAAAAATACCAAACTCCAATCAAGTTTGAATTTTGAATATTGAAAATATTAAAAGCCAATGACATAATCCGATGCTTTGGGGGTACAAGACAGTTGGGAGGAGAACTGTCAAGCCCTCAGCATTTGCAGACTGCCTGCAGAATAGCTCTTTTAAAGGTACTTTTATTGATCAGTAACCTATGAAACAGAAATCCCTAAGAAGAAGAAAAGAAGACAGAGGAAGACATAATAAGATTCAACATCTGGCTGGTTTGTTTTGAAAAGTTGAATTTTGGTAAATCTTAATTGGGGGTTTTATCAGATTAGTATTATAGAAGGGTAAATAAAAGATATGTTAGAGGAAGGAGCTGTAAGTAGTTGTTAGTTAATTAATCTCTGCTATACTTTAAGAAATAAAGTTGTTACTTTTACTTTAACTAGCTCATGGCCTCTTGAATTTTCACATATTACTGCATAGGATAAATCTTTTCCATGTTGCTGGTTTAAATTAAGCAGGAGGGTTTACCCCATGTCATAAGAAGAGATAATGAAATGTGCCATTGCATCCAGTGTGCCAGCACATTCATTGGCTGTTTGAAGAACACAGTATTTGATGTAGAAGATTTCAAACCTGACGCGAAGTTCAATGTTAGCGGTCCTTCTACGTGCATCAGAGACATGGACAATGTGCAGCAAGCATCTCAAACCATGAGAGAAATATCACCAATGATGCTTTCACAAAGTCCTGAGAATCTGAAGGCAGAATAGAGGCTCCGTTATCAGTGTCCTTTCGCTAGTCATCATTGAGGCACAGGTTAGAATCAGCTGTGTTGAGTGGGCCACTTTAACTGCACATCTGACACAAGATTCCATCATGCTAAGCAGTTTTTAGGAGGGTAGAAAAAACACTTCAAGGACATTCTGAAAGCCTCCTTCGAAGTTGCAATATTGCCATCATTTCATGGGAATCTTTTGCTTTAGACTACTGAAATTGGGGAAGGTACATCTTAGTTATGACACGGAGATGAACTCCTCTGTTAATTAAACCAAATACCCAGAAAAGCTTATCTCACCTTGTAATCTGTTAAAATATGAGTGACAGAGAACTCCTAAATTCCTTTATTTAAGAAAATAACATTTTTTTTTACTTTAAAAGTGAACATTAAACAACTGTTCACGACTCTAAGCCCCCCTTTCTCTGAACTGCTTATTATCTGCCTCCAACTCTATAACCATATGCTGTTCCAATAAGACACTTATTAAAATTACATCAACTTGATTTCAAAACCACTCAGTCACTGTCATCTTCTGTGTCTTCTTCTGGCTGAGGGTCTCCCTGGGTCATTGGCTTTCTTTTTACTGCAAGTATGTTTCATATGAAACATGGCATGGTGGCTCAGTGGTTAGCACTGCTGTCTCATAGCGCCAGGGTTCAATTCCTGCCTGTTTTCATACTGTAGGTAATCTAATTTAAAAGGTACTTTTGATAGAGAGTGTTTCCTAATTTCTTGGAGACCAAGATGTTAGCTCTTCATGCAACATCGGATCATCTCATTGGTTCGATGTTGGCAAAACAATAAATTCAAACTCAATTGGATTTTAGTATCCTGGGGTATTATTTAAACCAGTTAAATTCAAATTGTTGTCAAAATTCAGAATTTTGGTGTCCAGAATTCAGGTGTCCATTTCACAGCCAAATGTTATACATTTTCGTTTTCTAGTACACTCTGGGACTGCCATCTAGTCATATACACAGGTGCTTGTAAGCTGTCAGTTAAGAACAACATTCACTCTCTCTTAAAGGTACAGTATAGGCCTTCAGCGTTATACAATCTGCAGATGGCTGACTGCCTTGAGCATCTTCAGCAGGCTCTCATGGCATTGACTAATAAGATTAACAGATGCACAAAGTATAGGAGTGAGAAGGTTATATTTAACAGCATCTGTTTTTGGGCACTGCACCTTTGAATGGTATGATGGCATTGCAGAGAATGTAGAAAAGAGTGGTTCCAGAAATGAAGAACTTCAGTAATGAAGATCAATTGGAGATGCTCAGACTATTTTTCTTAGAGAAAACGAGGCTGAGGTGATATTAGGTCGAGGTATTCAAAATTGAGTAGTCTGGACGGAATAATTAGGAAGAAACTATTGCTGCTTTTGAAAGGATGAAGGTGAAGAGGGCACAAATGTAAAGAAACTGGCCAAAGAAGCAAAAGGACCATGAGGAATGCACTGTCTGAGAGTGAGCTAAATGCTGGTTCAACTGAGGCATTCAAGAAGGAATGAGACTGTGTTTAGTAAAAGCGACTAATATGTCAGGTAATAGAGAGAATGGCACTAAGTGAAATGCTTATTTGGAGAGCTGGTGCAACCTAGGTGGACAGAGAGGGCCTTCTGTGCTGTGTCAATTCTGAGTTCACTGTTCAAATGGTATCTAACAAGTGCCTTGAGGGTCTTCAATGAGTAGTTATAAGTCAGATGATTAGTAAGGTATCCCATAGGTGCACTATTCGAATGAATGGTTTGTGGCTATAGATAGTTTTAATGAAAACTCAGCTATATAATAGCTTCACACACTGTTTACCTGGTAAATGTTGATGAAGGAAGTGTATAAAAAGATGACAAATTTGATACTTACATTAAGCCACAAGAAGAGGTTGAAGAGCCTTGAGATTATTAATTCTGGGGAATTGAAGGATCAGGGAAGATGCTACTGAAACATTCAAGATTTTTAAATAACTAGGTGAATGAGGCGCAATAGTATGTTCATGGTTACTGTAAATTCTTTAGTGAGTTGATACAGACTGAAGCTTAGAAAACATACTAAATTAACTGGAATAAACTTCCAAGGAATGCAAATGGTGTTGAAAAAATCAGGTAGGAGTTGAAGAAATATTCAAGAGAATTGTTGATTTGAGGTTTCTATTTTGGAGACTATTTCTACATTATAAGACCAGAAAACACAAGAGAAGAAATTAGGTCATTTAGTCCATCGAGTCTGCTCACCCCATTTTACTGCTTTCTTCCTGTTACCCTTGATCCCCTTGATACTCAAGAACCTAAATATCTTCAATGACCTGGCCTCCATAGCCTTCTGTGGCAGTGAATTCCATAGATTCATCACTGAAGAGGTTTCTCCTTATCTCCATTCTAAAAGGTCTTCCCTTTACTCTAAGGCTGTGCCCTCAGGTCCTAGTCTTTCCGGCCAGTAGAAACATCTTCCCAATATCCACTCTATTCAGGCCATATTGTCTGTTAAATTGTTACAGTTAGCAATTCCTAGTTGTTTGGAGGTAGATCATGGAGCTGCAACAAGGGAAGAAAAGTAAATTGTCAATACTGCCACTCATCACTTTTTAAACACTAGTTAATATAAAATTAGCTTTGTTTGACATATGTTTACAGCCTCTTAAATTTTCTCGATGCATATTTAATTAATGTTCCCTCAGGGCTCTGTGAAGATATGTAAATGTATATGATACTTGCATATGGCAAATAGTAAACTTTACTGCTGTTGATGTTATTGCCTTCTATGTTCTGCTGAACCTTTTGTCTCCTATTGTTTTAGGTCAGGTGATTTATGCACATCAGTTTATGAATTTAACTGGAAAAAACTTGACAAATGTCAGCCTGTTCGAAGACCATTGTAACAACCTTCTACATGATCTGATTGTTTTAGCAATTAACAAGTATACCAAGGTAGAGAATAGATTTTCTCAGCTTTAAATATATAATGTACCCTGTTTTGTCATGTTTTTGAAGGAATGTAATCAGATAAAATGATATCAGTACTAAACAATAAGTAAGCAAAGTAAAAAGTGAACTGGCATGAATGGATGACTTTTGGACTTGCAATACTGACAGAAAAATAAAGGTGTACGTAAAGATTTGCAGCTCGGGTGCCAGTTTTTGCAGATTAGTTTAGATTCCCTACAGTGTGGAAACAGGCCCTTCAGCGCAACAAGTCCACACCGACCCTCCGAAGAGTAACCCACCCAGACCCATTCCCCTGTATTTACTCCCGACTAATGCACCTAACCTATGCAACCGCAAACACTATGAGCAATTTAGCATGGCTAATTCACCTAACCTGTACATTTTTGGATTGTGGGAGGTAACTGGAGCACCCAGAGGAAACCCACGCAGACACTGGGAGAATGTGCAAACTCCACACAGACAGTCGCCCAGTGTTGGAATTAGACCAGGGTCCCTGGTCTGTGAGGCAGCAGTGCTAATGGTTGTGGGTATGTTCACCAAGCGGGGAAGTTGGTTTGTAGACATTTTGTCCCCTGTCGAGGTGACCTCTTCAAGTGCCTTAGAGCCTCCTGTGAAATGCTGCTGTACTGTGTCCTCTGAAAACAGCACTTCACAGGAGGCTCCAAAGCACTGAAGATGTCACATAGACAGGAGATGAAATGTCTGCAAATCAACTTCCCAACTTGGCGAACATACCCACAATCATAGACAAATAAAACTGGGAATTTATATAGCAAATGTCATGTTGCTTTAAACTCAGCTGATGTAAACCCAGCTGAAAGACTAGAAATGTATGTACTAGCTTGTATGTAAAGCTGGAGGAGATTGTCTTGCACACACATCCTGACTCAAATTTCCAGATTAATGGTTTATCTTGTTATAAAGTAATTATACTGCTGGTCTTAGGCCCATTATTAATTTCTGCCTTCTGTGTTCCTTGTAGTTGTTACTACATTGTGCTCTGTTCTACCACTTTGGTGCTGTACTAGTGAGGTGCCTCTGTGGCTAGAGCATATGACTCATGGAACTGCAATATGCTGATACAAGGAAGGATTTTAAGTTCACAGTGGAATCTATGATGAAAGTCAAAAAAAATTTACATCGTACATCACATCTTGTGCCTAAGTGGAGCAACAATAGCTCAAAATAAACCAGTTTAAATGACACCCATCCTCTATGCACAAAAAAGAAATGTGTTTGTAGTCGGGATTGGGTTCTGGTGGATAGTAACTCTAGTGTTGATCATGGTTTTATGTAACTGTTTTTGAGGGATCAAATATCAGAGAGAGCGTCAGTTGTCCTGGGAAAAATACAATTAGGCAGAAAATCTACAATCTGGAAATGGCAGGAATTTGGCATTGGGTGAAACCCACATCCATTGGGTAGATGCTATTTGATATTTGTCTGGAAAATTCTCTACTTGGTGTTCCCTTCTTTTTGAGGCCACCACTGTTAAGTTGCAGAATATATTTTTGGACCATAGCTTGAGTCTCAAAATTCTGCTAAGTTTGCCCTGATTAGCTTCACACGCCCTGCAAATGCCAAGAGTTGTGTGGAATCCTTTTTAGGTCCTAATAGCACTTGATTTTTTCCTAATTTGGACTTCAGATAAGCAAAGTGTTCTGTCTGCTGAATGGGAGCAAGTGCCTCCATTGCATCACTAGGAGAACTGATGCCTATCGCAAATATTTAATCAGTCACCACGTTGGTAATTGAATGAACAGTGGAGCAAAGTGATGGTTAAAAGAGTATCACTGCTACACTTAAGTCCCTCCAAATTCTCTACAGAAATTTGAGGTTAAAATTCTTAGCTTTGACAAAGACCTTAATTGGTATTTATTATTGGCCTGATAGTAATTTCACCTTATGTGAGTTAAGTAGAAAAGGTTTCTTAAAAGTAATTTGACAATTGTTAATTTTAGCATGAATTCATTACTTTTGGACTTGCCATACTGAGAGAAAAATGAAGCTGGGAATTTGTATAAAAATGAATGCATAACTGTTGATGCTTGTGGCTTCTTTGCACTGAATGTTATAATGAAGGAAATCACCACACCTCCTCTGCCCCATGACGTGCAAAGGCTATTTCCGTTACATAAATTATAAAACATAATGTAGAAATGAAGGTCCTCCCTTGGAGGGCATTGAAGTGGGGTGGCAGTGTTACACTGTTGGAGAGTTACACTGTTGAAGACTTAAAGCCCTTCAGTGTCAAGATCAAACCTGCTGTCCTAAATTGGATATGAAACCTGTCTTCTTGCCAATTAGGAGGGACACCACTCCCAAAGCAAAGGTTCAGCACAATTTCTTTGTGTATTTTTAATTATAATATATTCAAATATTCATTAAATATGTGTAAAAGGGGACTCTATTAACAGCATAATCTTTTATTCCACTTAATTTTGTTTTGTTTGTGTTGTTGTGTGAAAAGTAACAGCTTCTCATTCCTGCCATACTTTTTAGGTTAGACCATCTGAAGTACTCACTATGTACCATTACCAATGCAACTGTATCAAAGAACTATGGGTACTGCTTATTCATCTACTAGATCACAGAAATAAAGTTTCTCAAACTGAGGTAATATCCATTGGAAATTTTCTTTTAGCCAGAATGATTTCTGTATGTATAAAGGTTAAATTTGAACTCTGTTGATTTTGTTTAATGTCCCTGTGTATATTTCTTTGCAGGTCAGAACTTTAACTTTATTTATCACTTTTCAGAATTGATATAGGTAGAATTAGGAACTAAAAGCTCTTCTGACTACAGTATATTTTTTATTGGAGACTTCTTTTGTGTAGTCTAAATGACTATGCTTTTGCAATGATTTATTTAAAACGACAAACATGCAATGGAGATTTGAAATCTGACGGGGTGGAATTGAAAAGGATGACAGACACTCTACTGCATACTCTACTGTTTTTAAAATAGTTACATCAACCAATATCTTTGTACAGCAAACATTCTTCTGATTGCATTTATTTATTGTAAAGCAGTGTGTTATTCAACTCACTGTGAGCAATGCTATCTCTAATCTAATATAAGTGCAAAGTTTAATTGCCACATGAATGAACTTGATTTTTTTTTAAGCAAAGGTGGGTTTAGAATGGCAATTGAAGAGAGAGAGAGAGAAATGCCCTTGAATGAAAGGACCGTATAAGGAGTCAAGCATGTTACAATATTGGCACTTTGAATGCAGAATTTCATTTATTGGTCATTTTGAAAGTGTTTAGTCAGGTGGCTTAATGAGGAAACAAAGTATTGAACATGGAATTGCTTGGGGGATACCCATTCCATTCACCTCAATTTAAATTAGGTTGAGGTATCATTGCAGTTCACATCATAGTTTGACACATGGCTTTGCAGAACGCCATGACACCTGCCACAGACACACAAAAGTATGTTAGACAGATTAATCCCATTCTCTGTAAGGAGTTTAACCCTTATACATGATATCACAAGGTAATTACCAAGGAGGCAGTCATTCAGCATTTGTGAGCTTCTTCATCTTTAAAAGCCTTATTATTCCCATTGCAGTATCAAATAGTTTCTTTAATTATTGCAAGGCTTTTTTCCCACTACTTTATCTGGAAGTCCATTTCACACGTTGATCACTCTGTTATATAGAAGAACTTCTTGATATCAGTCTTAAATTTATCTTCTTGCTAGGTTGAATTTGTGCCTCCCCCCCGCCCGCTAATCCAATGTAAAGCAATATTATAAAGAAACCTATCACTAGCTTTGTATACCTTGTGTACATATGTAAGATTTTCTCTGTAGATGACTCTTTTTTTTTCAAACTGAAAATTTCAAATGGCTCCCCTCTTCCATTTGTTGCACAAGAGATCAGCCTTTTAATTCTTCCCCGCACACTCTCTAAAACATGAATTATGTTTTAGCAACCAAACTTGGAAACCATGTTTGAGGTTTCCTGACTAGAGTAGCAGTCTGTTGTAGTTATGCAGTTGATCTGCTGTTCATTTCTGCTTTGCATGGGTTAAACATAATGAGCATTGTGTCCACGAGGTCTCCAAGATCTCTCTCAACTTCATTGTTGACTATTTTAGTAGAGTTCCTGAAATATGTTACCTTTCTTTATTTGCTTTGTCTTATTCTTGATGCTGATTACCATCAATATTGATTTGCCAATGTAGGGAGTTTGGAAAATTAAATGGACTGCTTCTAAATCACTTCTTTCAAGGACTTAGGGTGAAGTCCATCATGTGTACTTGGAGCCCACGGTTCCAGGAACTTATTGTCAGTCATTTGGTAGTACACAATGCTGAAGGAAAAAAAGCCCAAATCTTCTCAGTTTTTTGTCTTGCACTCAATAGAATTATTAGAAAGAAATGCTGATGTAATAGGAAAGTAACAGTTATAGTGCGTAAGAGGAGAGTGCTGATCATTTGGCATGTAAACTCTGGTGGAACTGTTGCCATGGCAAATGCCTCAGGGTCAGGTAATGATGACTCACCATTAACTGCCAAGATTTATTTAGTTAAAAATCACACAACACCAGATTATCGTCCAACAGGTTTAATTGGAAGCACACTAGCTTTCGGAAAGCTCGTGTGCTTCCAATTAAACCTGTTGGACTATAACCTGGTGTTGTGTGATTTTTAACTTTGTACACCCCAGTCCAACACCGGCATCTCCGAATCAAGATTTATTTAAAGTTTAAGCAGCTCACTTTGGGTTTGATTGTTCAACACATTGTCTTGAGAAATGAACCAGGAAATGGTTGTACCGCTATTCACAGTCTGTTCAATCTCAACTTGCATGAACACTTGTATAACCCATGGAACTGATTCAGTTTAGCATTATCAGTCTGTTTAGAAATGAAAATCGACACAACCTTGTGTTCAATATACTCTTCAAGAAAAGCAATTGATAAGTTCTGTTCTCATCTTCCCCGTAAGTTGAACAAGTTGTTAATATCCCAAATTTGCTCAATAAATAGTTAAGTCTTTTGTATAAGATTTTGGATACTGAATCTCTATCCCTTGTTGCCATGGTCTATTCTTCATTTCTCATATTAATAAATTTCTCTTTTATACTATCTCTTCTCTTTGATTTGTCACATTTCCAAATTTGCTGCCATGCCCTCACTGTTTAGTTTAAAATTCTGTCAATTCTCTCATTACTCAGCTTGTAAGGACACTGGCCTAGCATGGTCCAGGTGAAACCTAAACTTCCGGTACAGATCCCACTTTCCCTAGTTCTAATGCCAGTGCCCCACAACTATGAACTCATGTCTCCCACAATAGTCTTTGAACCACTCATTTCCCTGTCTAATCTGTTTAGTTATGCCATTTGCATGTGGCTTAGGGAATAGAGTCCAGAAATGGTGACCTTTGTTAATTTGCTGTCTAACTCTTCAGTCTGATTGTGTAGAACCTCCTTCATTACCCTGCCTATATTGTTGGTACCTACATGGATCATGGGAACTGGTTTCTCCCCTCCCACTGCACGTTCCTCTCTAAGCCTGATCATGTGTCCTTAGCCATCTAAGAGAATGGTGTCAGTTCCCCTGGCTACACTACCACTGCATTCCTTAAAAATCACACAACACCAGATTATAGTCCAACAGGTTTAATTGGAAGCACACTAGCTTTCAGAACATCGCTCCTTCATCAGGTGATAGTGGAGGACTATCACTTGATGAAGGAGCGATGCTCCGAACGCTAGTGTGCTTCCAATTAAACCTGTTGGACTATAACCTGGTGTTGTGTGATTTTTAACTTGGTACACCCCAGTCCAACATCGGCATCTCCAAATCATGACTGCATTCCTTGTTACTTCATTCTCCTGAATGGCTTCTTCTACCATTGTATCATGGTCAGTTAATTCATCTACTCTCCTTCACCGTCTCTGATCCAGACAGCTAAAAGAAGCTTGAACGGGTTGGATGATTGCAAAGGCTGAATCTCTTGCACTCATGCCCTCTGAGTCCCCTTAGCTGCCTCATTCACAATTACAGTCTTCTGTCTCTGTACTTTGATTAAATCAGAGGCCCCAATCCTAGTAGGTGTGACAACGTTCTGGTGTAAAGAGTCAAGGTAATTTGCCTCCTCTTATGTGTCACTGTGTATCTGGCTCCATCTCATTAACATATGTAGCTTCCAGTAGGCAGCGTGCTACGAATTGAACTGATGATCCTAAATTGGATGTTAGTGTAATTCTTTGAATGAAATTGCAGAAGCATTTGTAATGTTGGACACTTGGTTGTGATTTTTGCAAAGTGGGCTGATTTGGTATGGTCAATACCTTGTTTGTTGCAAGCAATCAATGGGATAGGCTGATTGACACTATTCCTCAACATTTGGGATTTTTTAAAACTCCCTTTTTTGGGATGTGGGCCTCGGTGGCTGGCTGGCATTTATTGCCCATCCCTAATTGCCCTTGAGAAAGTAGTGGTGATCTGCCTTCTTGAACTGCTGCGTCCACCAATCGTTGCAGTGCCACAAGGGAGGGACCCACAATGCCATTAGGGAGGGAATTCTCGGATTTTGACCCAGTGACAATGAAGGAATGATGATATATATTTCCAAGTTAGGATGGTGATGGCTTGAAGGAGAATTTGAAGATGGTGGTGTTCCCATATATCTGCTGCCCTTGTACTTCTAGATGGAAGTTGTCATGGGTTTGGAAGGTGCTGCCTGAGGATCTTTGGTGAATTTCTGCAGTTTTGCATATTGTAAATCGTACACACTGCTGCTAATGAGTGTCAGTAGTGGAGGGAGTAGATGCTTGTAGATGTAGTGCCAGTCAAGCAGGCTACATTGTCCTGGATGGTGTCAAGCTTCTTGAATATTGTTGGGGCTGCACTTAGAGTCATAGAGATGTACAGCGCGGAAACAGACCCTTCGGTCCAACTCATCCATGCCGACAAGATATCACAACGCAATCTAGACCCACCTGCCAGCAACCGGCCCATATCTCTCCAAATCCTTCCTATTCATCTACCAACCAGATGACTTTTAAATGTTGTAATTGTACCAGCCTCCACCACTTTCTCTGGTAGCCCATTCCACACATGCACCACCCTCTGCGTAAAAAATTTGTTCCTTAGGTCTCTTTTATATCTTTCCTCTCACCCTAAACCTATGCCCTCTAGTTCTGGACTCCCCTGACCCAGGGAAAAGACCTTGTCTATTTACCCTATCCATTCCTCTCATGATTTTATAAACCTCTCTAAGTCACTCCTCAGCATCCGACTTATCCAGGCAAGTTGGGAATATTCCATCATATCCCTGACTTGCGCCTTTGAGATGGTGAATAGGCTTTGAGGAGTCAGGAGCTGTGTTACGTGCCACAGTATCCCTAGCCTCTGATCTGCTCTTGTAGCCACTGTGTATTTATGTGGTATGTCCAGCTGAGTTTCTGGTCAATGATAACCCCCAGGATGTTGATAATGGAGGATTCAATGATGGTAAACTATTGAGTGTCAAGGAGAGGGGATTATATTGTCTTTTATTGGTGATAGTCATAGCCTGGCATTTTTGTGGTGCCAATGTTACTTGCTATTTGTCAGCCCAAGCCGAGATATTGTCCAGATCTTGTTGCATTTGGACATGGACTGCTTCAGTATCTGTGGAATTGCGAATGGTGTTGAACACTGTGCAATCGTCAATGAGCATCCCCACTTCTGACCTTCTGATGGGGGGAAGATCATTGATGAAGCAGATGGTGATGTTTGTGCCTAGGACATTACCCTGAAGAGCTTCTGCAGAGATGTCCTACAGCTGAAATGACAGACTTCCAACAATCATAACCATCTTTCTATGTGTCAGGTATGACTCTAACCACTGGTGAGTTTTCACCCCCGGATTCCTATTGATTCCAGTTTCGCCAGGGCTCTTTGATGCCACATTCGGTTGAATACGGCCTTGATGTCAAGGGCTGTCACTCTCACCTCACCTCTAGAATCTAGCTGTTTTGTCTATATTTGAACCAAGGCTGTAATGAGGTCAAGAGCTGAGTAGTCCTGGCAGAACCCAAGCTGCGTGTCACTGAGCAGGTGCTGCTTGATAGCACTGTTGATCACACGTTACATCACTTTACTGATGATCAAAAGACAACTTATTGGGCGGTAATTGGCTAGGATGGATTTGTCTTGCTTTTACTGTACAAAACATACTTGGGCAATTTTCCACATTGTCAGGTAGATGCCAGTATTGTAACTGCACTGGAATGTCTTGGCTAAGGGAGTGCCAACTTCTGGAGCACAGGTCTTCCGTACTATTGCTGGAATGTTGTCAGGGCCTGTAGCCTACGCAGTATCTAGTGTCTCCAACCGTTTCTTGACATCACATGGTGTGAATTGAATTAGCTGAAGACTGGCATCTGTATTTCTGGGACCACTGAGGAAACCAAGATGGATCATCCACTCAGCACTTCTTGCTGAAGATTGCTGCGAAAGCTTCCGCCTTATCTTTTGCACTGATGCGCTGGGCTCTTCCATCGTTGAGGATGGGGATACTTGTGGACCCTCCTCGTCCAGTGAGTGTTTTATCGTCCACCATGATTCACGACTGGATATGGAAGAAATGCAGAGCTTGGATCTGATCTGTTGGTTATGGGATCCCTTAGCTCTGTCTACCACTTGTTGCTTATATTGTTTGGCTTACAAGTAGTCCTGTTTGGTTGCTTCACCAGGTTGACGCCTCATCTTCAGGTATGCCAGATGCTGTTCTTGGCATGGCCTCCGGCTTTCTCTGTTAAACAGGGTTTGATTTCCTGGCTCGAGAGTATGGTGCTAGAAAAGCACAGCAGGTCAGGCAACATCCAAGGAGCAGGAGAATCAAGGTTTTGGGCATAAGCCCTTCATCAGGAATGTCACCTGGCTTGATGGTAATGGTTGAGTACGAGATATGCTGGGTCATGGGACTACAGATTGTGCTGGAGTATAGTTCTGCTGCTGTTGATGGCCCATAGCACCTCATGATGCCCATCTTGAGTTGCTCGATTGTTTAAAGTCTGTCCCATTTAGCAAAGTGATAGTGCCACACAGCATAGAGGTTATTCTCAATGTGAATGTGGGACTTAATCTCCAGAAGGACTGTGAGGTCTTACCAATACTGTGATGGACAGATGTATCTGCAGCTGGCAGATTAGGAAGGGTGAGGTCAAGTATGTTTTTCCCTCTTGTTGGTTCCCTCACCACCTGCCGCAGACCCAGTCTAGCAGCTATGTCCTTTAGGACCCGACCAGCTCGATCAGTAATAATGCTATTGAACCGCACTTGGTGTTAGATACTGAAATTCCCTCTCCCAGAGTACATTTTGTGTCCTTGCTATCATCGGTCCTTCCTCCAAGTGTTGTTTAACGTTGAGGAGTACCGGTTTATGAGCTGATGGAGGACAAGACGTGGTGATAAGCAGATTTCCTTGCCCATATTTAACCTGAAGCCATGAGACTTCATGTGGTCCGGAGTCAATGTTGAGGACTCCCAGGGCAACTCCTTCCCGATTCTATACCTCTGTGCTACCAGCTCTGCTGGATTTGTCTGCTGGTTGGGCAGACATATCCATGATGGTGATTGTGGTGTCTCGGGCATTGTCTGTAAAGTATGATTCCATGAGTATAATTATGTCAGGCTGTTGCTTGACTCCTCTGTGAGCTAGCTCTCACAATTTTGGCAGGAGCTCCCAGATGTTAGTAAGGAGGACTTTGCAGGGTCGACAGGGCTGTTTTTGTTGTTGTCTTTTCCAGTGTCAGGTGCTCTGTCCAGTTTCATTTCTTTGAGACTTTGCAGCAATTGTACAACTGAATGGCCTTACTTGGCTGTTTCAGAGGGCAATTGAGAGTCAACCACATTGCTGTTGACCTGCAGTCACATGTAAGCCAGACCAGGTGAGGATGGCAGATTTCCTGAAGGACATTAGTGAACCAAATGGGTTATCATATGGCTGAGAAAATGAGCATGATGTGGCATTGAATTTTTTTATACAACTTTACTCATTTGTGTGATAGTCAAACTGTCTTTTTGACTTGATGGCAACATTCTATCAATGGCAAGCATCACTTGTGTCGGTACTACATGGTAGTAGTGTATTACCGATAAATATCATCAACTGTTGCTCAAACGTTTGAGATACCTTCCCCTTCCAGGGGATTCTAAGATTGACTGAGTACTCTTCAGGAGCAAAACTGACAGCTGTATATAACATATATTAACACACAGGACCCTGCTGTAGATTCAAAGTGTTTGCACACTTGATGTCCATTTCAATGCAACAAAATGGGTGACAGCCATTGTCTGGCTCATTTCTTAGGGTAGTGCCTTGACTGTTCAGGCAACAAGCCTCGTTTAAAATATAAATAAAATTTGACGGTTAACTGTCAGTCATCATTAATTGGCAAACTTTAATTGACACTGCCACTACCAATTTGCGTCTATTTGCCAATCAAATAGCACTTCCCTCTCACGTTGTATAAACATTGTTATCCCTTTGTATGGGCATTGGTTGTGAATTGTCCTTATAAAAGCAAGATAGGAAGCTTTCACACTGTGTCTTTTTCAGCAATACTCAAGTTCTTTCCACGAAATAAGGCAAATTTCATTATTTTTGTTAAAATTAATGTGTTGTCAAGTCTCAGTTCTGCAGCCACTGTGTTGGAAGCCAGTAAAATTGAATATTTCTCTTTGTTCTGATAGAATTTCTGGAGCTGCTGTAGCAATCACCTCAGAAATCTGCTGCAAGTGGCTTCTGGTGTGGAAGGAGCTTGCCTATCTGATGCCACTCATTGTAAGGATCCTCAGGGTTTCAGTTGGTGGCTGGTTACCCACCTTACAATGCTCTACATGTTTGATAGAAATGGAGCTCCTCGTGAAAAGGTACAGTCTGAAGATTTTGAATTCAGGAGTTTTGCTTTTTGACTTCAGATTTAAAATAACTTTTTTTCTTAAACTGCTCTTCTTTAGCACAAAGCATAGAATATCCTTATTCTGCTTCTTTGGATACAGTATACTGTTGGTCTGTGTTGGATGGGAGCTGCCATGGTTCTCATCAGTGGCATTCTGCAAAACAATCCTTAGTTGCTGCACACAACAAATTGTAGAGAGTTGACTGGTGGAAGTGGAGTTTTGACAGGAGGATCCCAATTATTACTCTAGTAGGGATGGGAAGGGGGAGGCATGAGAGCAGAAATGCTGGAAATAGCACAGTGTTCAAGAACCAACTAACTGACTGGTCCTCTTGCTTTTCTTGAACCGTAACCCTATCATTGAATTTCCCAAATTGTCAGTGATCTCTGAAGAGCCATCTCCCATGGCTTCTAACCTTTTGATCATTTAATCCCACACAACTTGATTCTGCTACCTTTCCAAAATCAACAAACAGGACAGTCCTGTTGGATCCATTGTTTCAGCCTATCCTTGCCACATGGGATTCATTTCCTGTTGATTGGAGTCTTTTCTTCTTTCCCTGTCCAATTATCTTCCCACTTATAGATGATTATTACACAATTGTCCACTTTAATACTTTCCACCCTCTACTCACATTGTCTTCAGCAGCTTTGCTTCCCATTTCCAGCCCTCACTGACCTTTTATAGCTTGTCTCTGAATCTAGATTTCCTTTCTCTGATTCCAGTGTCCATATATATATTTACCATAATATTCAATATTTACTATATGCTTCCTAACTCCCACAGATAATTTGACTACACTCCTCCCCAAATACACCATGCTTCCTTTAAGGACTGTATTATATTTATGCAAGCTCTCATTCTTCATCACATCTGATGTGCAGTCCAAAGGTGTGTAGGTCAGGTGAATTGGCTATGCTAAATTGGCCGTAGTGTTAGGTGCATTAGTCAGAGGGAAATGGGACTGGGTGGGTTACTCTTCAGAGGGTCGGTGTGGACTTGTTGGGCCAAAGGGCCTGTTTCCACACTGTGGGTAATCTAATCTAATCTAATCTCATCTGCAAATGCAACACTTCTTGATGTGTCCCTTTGCTCAGTTAAGTATTCCCCTCTGCAGTGCTCATTAATGTTTCCCCATGGTTATTCCTTGTCATCTGCTTCAACACTCACTTCTTATCCTTTTTTCCAGGCTGATGATAGAATTCCCTTTGTCCTTACCTCCTTTACCAGCAACTTTCACATTGAGCAGATCATTTGTCATTATTCCCTCCATGACCAAGCAGCATTTTCTTGCACCTTTCATCATTCAAAGGAAATTATTCTGTCTGCAACACCCTGTCCATCACTCTCTCACTGTCTGTTCCCACACCATCTTCCCATTGCAAGCACCGAGATATAACAGCCGTCCTTTCACCACTTCCTTCACATTCTTTAGGGTCCAAATTATTCCCTTGAGGCGAAGCAGGAATTTACGTATGCATCTGTCAATACAGTATTATGCATTTGTGTTCAAGATAAGTTCCCCTCTACATTGGGTGATAAATGGTAACTTGTGTTGTTCTGTGGAACATTGCCACTCAGGTTATAAGCAGGAATCTAAGTTTTAGGCCATTATAATTTACTGGCCCATTCCCACTCTGATTTTGTTGGCCTGTTCTAATAAAACTGAGTGGAAGTTCAAGGGTCAGCACCTTGTCTTTTGATTAAGCACCTTAATAGCTTTCTGGAGACAACACTATATTCAACATTTTTGGGCCATAACTACTGCTCAATTTTGGTTTTGGCACTGCTGATGCTTCTGCTGTTGTCATAGAAACATGAAAACAGGAACAGGAGTAGGCCATTCAGCCCTTTGAATCTGTTTACTGTTTGATGTGATCATGACTACTCATCCAACTCAGTATTCTGTTCCAGCACTCTTTTATCCCTTTAACTCTAAGAACTACATCCATCTATTTCTTCAAAATATTCAACGTTTTGGCCTCAAACAAAATGATTACAGCCTATACTATTACTGCAATCCACCTCTTTTATTTTTCACTTAGTTTAACTCAACATGATAAAATCATATCATGTTGAGAACAAAGCTGCCTCAGGCTCATTAATGAGACTTGAGTGTAACATGCACTGGTGAGGGGTAGCCAGCCCAGCTTCAGTCAGACAACTGGATGTGGTCTTCTCTGAACTCTGACCTCAGGGTCCTGCTTCTGCAATGGTTGTTTTTAGGTTATGCTGCTGATGTCTTCAAAGCACTTATTTTTACATGTTTTCTCTTAAAAGTTGCAGAAATTCTCCTGCCCAGAACCATTGTGACAATAAGATTATCCATCTAAGGGTCATATTGATTAGACTGTGTCATTGCCCTCCCTTTTGTCTTTAATTCACTAGCTTTGATAACCACGAAGATCAAGCAGTTATTTTGGGGGCCCATATCACCAGATTCCTCATAATGAATAACACCTGGTTCTGCCTTGCACAGTTGGTTTTCCCACTTTTTCCCACCATCCTTGTAGAAACTCAGCTGTTAACCATTCTGGTACAGTGTATGAATTAAGATGCAGCCAAACAGCTACACCTATATGCTTACTGTCAGTAACTGGTGTACAAGGACACATTGGCCTTACTGCATCACCCCTTTTTCCAATGTATCGCCATTCCCATAATAACCTTCCTGCTACCAAAGTGGATGACCTCCCATTTTTCCATATTTTCATCAACAATTTCATTTGCTCTCACTCTCAACTTGTCCAAATCCTTCTGAATCATCTCTGCATCTCTTTTAACAATTCACCCTTCCACCTAGAATTGTGTGGTCTGAAAATTACATTTTGTGTCCCCATCTAAATTCTTCATATATATTGTGAATAGCTAGGATCCGTTCACAGATCCCTATGGTTCCCCACTAATCACGGTCTACTTCTCAGAAAAAGACCAGTTTATTCCTACTTTTTGTTTCCTGTCTGCCAGTCAGTTCTCTATCCATCTCAGTACACTATACCTAGTTCCATGTGTTTTAATTTGACATGCTAATCTCTTAAATGAGACTTTATCGAGCACTTTAAAACAGTCCAAGTCAACTGCATTCATTGGCTTTCCTTTATAACTATTAGTTACACCCTTGCAAAGTTCCAGTAGATTTGTCAAGCATGGTTGCCTTTGATAAATTCATAGTGGCTTTGTCCAATCCTGTCACTGTTTTCCAATTGCTCTTTTTTAATGGATTTTAATATTTGGCTCCTACTGATGTCAGGTCAACCTGTCTGTAATTCCCTGTTTTCTCTCTACCACCTTTTCTAAATATGGGGTTACATTTGCTGCCAAGGGAACTGATCCAGAATCTGTACAATCTTGAAAGATTAGTGGGCGGCACGGTGGCACAGTGGTTAGCACTGCAGCCTCACAGCGCCAGAGACCCGGGTTCAATTCCCGCCTCAGGCGACTGACTGTGTGGAGTTTGCACATTCTCCCCGTGACTGCGTGGGTTTCCTCCGGGTGCTCCGGTTTCCTCCCACAATCCAAAAATGTGCAGGTTAGGTGAATTGGCCACGCTAAATTGCCCGTAGTGTTAGGTAAGGGGTAAATGTAGGAGAATGAGTCTGGGTGGGTTACGCTTCGGCGGGTCGGTGTGGACTTGTTGGGCCGAAGGGCCTGTTTCCACACTGTAGGTAATCTAATCACTAATGCATTCACTATTTCGAGGACCACTTCCTTAAGTACTTTGGGCCCTGAGGATTTGTTGGCCTTTAACAACATCAATTTCCCCAACACAGTTTCTCTACCAGAGTCATAGAGATGTACAGCATGGAACCAGACCCTTCGGTTCAACTCGTCCATGCCAACTAGATATCCCAACCCAATGTAGTCCCACCTGCCAGCACCTAGCCCATATCCCTCCAATGCCTTCCTGTTCATATACCCATCCTCATGCCTTTTAAATGTTGCATTGTACTAGCCTCCATCACTTCCTCTGGCAGCTCATTCCATACACGTACCACCTTCAGCATGAAAAAGTTGCCCCTCGGGTCTCTTTTATATCTTTCCCCTCTCACCCGAAACCTATGTCCTGTAGTTCTGGATTCCCCCACCCCAGGAAGAGACTTTGTCGATTTATCCTATCCGTGCCCCTCATAATTTTATAAACCTCCATAAGGTCACCCCATAGCTTCCGACGCTCCAGGGAAAACAGCCCCAGCCTATTCAACCTCTCCCTCAAGCTCAAATTCTCCAACACTGGCAACATCCTTGTAAATCTTTTTTGAACCCTTTCAAGTTTCACAACATCTTTCTGGGAGGAAGGAAATCAGAACTGCACGTAATATTCAAAAGTCAATGTCCTGTACAGCCTCAACTTGACCTCCCAACTCCTGTACTCAATACTCTGACCAATAAAGGAAAGCATACCAAACACCACCTTCACTATCCTATCTACCTGTGACTTCACTTTCAAGGAGCTATGAACCTTCACTCCATGGTTTTGTTGTCCAGCAACACTCACTAGGACCTTACCATTAAATGTATAAATCCTGCTAAGATTTGCTTCCCAAAACACAGCACCTCGCATTTATCTAAATTAAACTCCATCTGTCACTTCTCAGCCCATTGGTCCATCTGGTCAAGATCCTGTTGTAATCTGAGGTAACCTTCTTCGCTGTCCACTATACCTCCAATTTTGGTGTCATCTGCAAACTTACTAACTATACCTCTTATGCTCACATCCAAATCATTTATATAAATGACAAAAAGTAGTGGACCCAGTACCGCTCCTTGTGGCACTCCACTGGTCACAGGCCTCCAGTCTGAAAAAAAACCCCCCACCACCACCCTTTCTTCTACCTTTGAGCCAGTTCTGTATCCAAATGGCTAGTTCTCCTTGTATTCCATGAAATGTAACCTTGCTAACCAGTCTCCCATGGGGAATCTTGTTGAACGCCTTACTGAAGTCTATATAGATCACGCCCAACACTCTGCCCTCATCAATCCTCTTTGTTACTTCTTCAAAAAACTCAATCAAGTTTGTGAGACATGATTTCCCATGCACAAAGCCATGTTGGCTATCCCGAATCAGGCCTTGCCTTTCCAAATACATGTACATCCTGTCCCTCAGGATTCCCTCCAACAACTTGTCCACCACTGATGTCAGGCTCACTGGTCCTTAGTTCCCTGGGTTGTCCTTACTACCCTTCTTAAACAGTGGCACTACGTTAACCAACCTCCAATCTTCTGGCACCTCACCTGTGACTATCGATGATCTAAATATCTCAGCAAGGGGCCCAGCAATCACTTCCCTAACTTCCCACAGAGTCCTGGGGATTTATCCACTTTCATGCATTTCAAGACATCCAGCACTTCTTCCTCTGTAATATGGACATTTTTCAAGATGTCACCATCTATTTTCCTACATTCCAAATCTTCCATGCCCCTTTCCACAGTAAACACTGTTGCAAAATACTTGTTTATTATCTCCCCCATCTCCTGTGGCTCCACACAAAGGTTGCCTTGCTGATGTTTGAGGGGCCATGTTTTCTCCCTGGTTACTCTTTTGTCCTTAATGTGTTTGTGTAAAAACCCTTTGGATTCTCTTTAACTCTTTTTGCCAAAGCTATCTCATGATCCCTTTTTGCCCTCCTGATTTCCCTCTTCAGTATACTCCTACTGCCTTTCGACTCTTCTAAGGATTCATTCGATCTATCTTTCCTATACCTGACATATGCTACCTTCTTTTTCTTAACCAAACCCTCAATTTCTTTTGTCATCCAGCATTCCCTCTCCCTACCGCCTTTTCTTTCACCCTGACAGGAATATACTTTCTCTGGATACTCGTTATCTCATTTCTGAAGGATTCCTATTTTTCAGCCGTCCCTTTAACTGCGAGCATCTGCCTCCAATCAGCTTTTGAAAGTTCTTGCCTAATACCGTCAAAATTGGCCTTTCTCCAATTTAGAACTCCAACTTTTAGATCTGGTCTATCCTTTTCCATCACTATTTGAAAACTGATAGAATTATGGTCGCTGGCCCCAAAGTGCTCCCCCACTGACACCTCAATCACCTGCCCTGCCTTATTTCCCAAGAGTAGGTCAGGTTTTGCACCTTCTCTGGTAGGTACATATTGAATCATAAAACGTTCTTGTACACACTTAACAGAGTCCTCTCCAACTAAACCCTTAACACTATGGCAGTCCCAGTCTATGTTTGGAAAGTTAAAATCTCCTACCATAACCACCTTTATTATTCTTACAGATAGCTGAGATCTCCTGATAAATGTGTTTCTTGATTTCCCTCTGACTACTGGGGGGTCTATAATACAATCCCAACAAAGTGATCATCCCTTTCTTATTTCTCAGTTCAACCCAAATAACTTCCTTGGATGTATTTTCAGGAAATTCCTCCCTCAGTACAGCTGTAATGCTCTCCCTTATCAAAAATGCCACTCCCCCTCCTCTCTTGCCTCCCTTTCTGTCCTTCCTATAGTATTTGTATCCTGGAACAATAATCTGCCAGTCCTGTCCATCCCTGAGCCAGTTTCATGTTCCTAACCATACCCTGAGTTCATTTGCCTTCCCTGTTAGGCCTCTTGCATTGAAATAAATGCAGTTTAATTTATCAGTCCTACCTTGTTTTCTGGTTTGTCCCTGCCTGCCCTGACTGTTACACTCGCTTCTGCTCTCAACTGTACCAGTCTCAGATTGATCTCTTTCCTCACTATCTCCCTGGGTCCTACTCCCCCCCCCCCACTCCAAACCTTCCCAGTTTAAATCCTCCTGAGCAGCTCTAACAAATCTCTCTATCAGTATATTGGTCCCCTTTCAATTCAGGTGCAATCCGTCCTTCTTGAACAGGTCACTTCTACCCCACAAGAGATTCCAAATGATCCAAAAATATGAATCCTTCTCCCATACACCAGCTCTTCAGCCACACATTCATCTGCTCCAGCCTCCTATTCCTACCCTCACTAGCTCACAGCACTGGGAGTAATCCAGATATTCTTAATCTCAAAGACTTCCTTTTTAAATTCCGGCTTAACTCTCCATATTCTCCCTTCAGAATCCCATCCTTTTCCCATCCTATGTCATTGGTTCCAATGTGGACAATGACCTCCTGCTGGTCCCTCTTCCCCTTTAGAACATTCTACACCTTCTCTGAGATATCCTTGATCCTGGCACCGGGGAGACAACACACCATTCTGATCTTTCGCTGTTGGCCACAGAAACATCTGTCTGTACCTCGGTCGAGAGAATCCCCTAACACTGTTGATCTCTTGGAACAAGACGTACCCCTGATTGCGTTCGAGCCAGTCTCGATACCAGAAACTTGGCTGTTCCTGATACATTCTGCTGAGAATCCATCACCCTTACATTTTCCAAAGCAGCATACTTGTTTGAAATGGGGATAGCCACAGAAGACTCCTGTACTACCTGCCTACCTCTCTTACCTTTCCTGGAGTTAACCTATCAATGTGACTGTATCTGCAACTTTTCTCCCTATAACTGTCACCCATCACATTCCCTTGCTTTTGTAAATTCCTCATTGCCTCTAACTGTCTCTTTAACCGATCCATTCGATATAATAGGATTCTCAACCAATGGCATTTATTGCAGATATAATCCTCAGTGACAAGTAAACTCTCCCTAAGCTCCCACATCTGAAAAAAAGAGCATATCACTCTACTAAAGGCCATTTTTGCTTCTTTCAATCTACTGACGCAGAAAATAGCACTGTCTTATTCCTCTACGAAACACTGCTCCAGGCTAACTTAATACTTATAGCTTATATTTTTTAAGTTTAATCAAGAGACATATCTCAGTATAACATATAATCAAGATAGACCCCACTCTACTTACTACTGCAGACTTACTATAAGGCCATACTTAAATATTCACTTATCTGTTTCTGTGCTGTGACCTCTCCCACACAGGTTCCTCCAAGATTAGTTGTGAATTTCACTGTTCATTTTCCCAGATGCACTTTGATGTCCAGCGATACATGAATTAAAACAGCAAAGGCAGTAACTGTGCAGGCTCACTGCTGTGTCATTTAGCAGTGTGGGTTTCTTTCTTTCTTTCTCTCTCTCTCTCTCTCTCTCTCACCTGCACTGACATCACCATGTGCTTCCTTTGTCTGTTCCTCTCCTTTTTAAAAACTGCTGTTGTTTTGACTTTTTTTCCCTCCAAAGTTCCAAAACAATGCAACAGCATATAAAACAGTAATTGCTGCTCCTGGAACTTGAGGAAATCGCCTCCAACACCTAAAATATCTCAAATTAGCGGTCTGTTACTCCCAGTAATTTTTCCTGTCCTCTCTCTTGGATTACCCAGCATCCAATAATACTGATTTCCTTTCTTTTCTCCCTTGCACTAGACCATTTGCTCCTCATTATCTTTGAGATATTATTTGTGATTCTTTATGAAGATAAAACTTAATTCATCCTCCATCTCTTTGTTCGCCATTATAATTTCTCTTGTTTCTGACAGCAAGAGGCCTACATTTGTCTTCCCTAATCTTTTGCTCTTCACATATGCTTCAAAGCTTTTACAATCAGTTTGTATGCTCATATATTGCTCCTCTGGACCCATTCTGGTTCATTTATGTGTTGCATTTTCATCTGCTTTTGCATTTGCATCTCCTTCAGCATTTAATCATGAGTGCCACCATTTGTTCTGTCTCAAAGCTTTCCTTTCTTGATCTCCCATCTACTATCTCTGCCTCTTTACTTAAATCCTGTTACAACTCCACCTTGTCCCAGTTCTACTGATGGATCAAAAATCTGAAACATTAACTCTGTTTCTCTCGCTATGATTTTTTTCTTGACCAGCTGAGTATTTCCAGTTTGCATTTTAACTTTTCTTCAAAAAAAGTCAGGTTATGCCGTTGTGATAAATGTATTATTACTGTAACAGTGTTCATGCCTATTTTTGAAGCTGCCAGAAGAAATGATAACACTTTTCATGGCTGAAAGAGGAAATGTTAACTTGCTTTATCTTCCATCCTTCCATGTCATCATTATTGGAAAGGCCAGCATTTGTTGCTAATTCTGTATTGTTTTAGTTGGTAGGAATACTGTATCCCATACAGTTAATCCATATGAATGCCATTGTGGTCATCTTCAGTTTACCTACAGTCCACTTGTAAAGCAAATGAGTTTTGTTAAATAATTATTTACTAAGTAAGATATTTTCCATTTATTTATCAGTCTAATGTCACTGTATTTTATTGTTTCAGTAGCATTCAAACACATACTACAAATGCAAATGAACTTTTGCCTGGTCTGTCATGCCTGGTCTGGCATGCAGTATTCATGCCAGATTTATTCATTTTATGCTTTGATTGAAACCTGTGTGTAATGGCACATGTTACTATGAGATTTTGTCATAATATTGAAATCTCAAGGAGCATCACATTTCTGTAGACACGGGATTCAGTTTGAAATTTGTTGATGTGCAAATGCCTTTTGGTGCATTAAGACTTTTGTTCATTAGTTACCGTCAACAAAACATTAAAAAAAACCGTATTCACCTGGGAATAGAATGCTATTCCATGGTTGAAAGCAGATTTATTTAAATAATGAATTTCCAATTTCGGGTGTGGCACCAGATTTAAAGGCAAGTTTTGTTTTCCCCAGCAGAGAAGTCTGAATTCCCTCAACTTGTATCCTTGCGGTTAGCAATAGTGCAGTGGTTTAGTGCGAATGTGTTGCTGCTGAAATGGCAGCGGTATCACCTCATAGCATCAGGAACTGAAGTTGTCTAAAAGACACCTAGAGAACTAATGCAGTCCCATAATTTTTTTTTAAAAGTTGCCCAACTTTATAAGAATACTTTTAGTATGCGTATGTAAATTTGTCCATTTCCCACACCAGTCCTTATGAACTTGCATATTGCCATATTGGGGACTAGGTTGACATTCACCAAGAAGAGTTTGATTCACACAGTGTAATGAGGAGAGAGAATATATTTGTCAAGACTTAAATTGAATTCAAAACCATGATTTAGATTTGTTAAGACAGTTTCTTTTACACACTGCTCTGTCATGTTAATATTCTAAAAAGGACCTTGATTTCAAAATCCTGCTAATATATTTTAAATGTATTTGTACAATATAGAAACAAATTGAAAACAATTGGAGTTTTACAGAGGAGCTTTTGAAATTATCCTCAAATAACCAGGTATGTAAAATTGCTTATATCGAATATTTATTTTATAAAATCTAAATATCATTGTCAGAAATGTTCTTGTGCATTCTTTGATTTGTTGTTATGGCTTCAGGGAAATTGGTTTAAATACCGACTACTTCGTGTGTCTGTTTTTTTTCCCAATTAAATTGAGAAGGGCACTCAGGAGAACCCTGGAGGAAGTTCTGGCAATGACTGCCTTGTTTACCATGTATGTATTTGGAAGTGTGCAGAATCATGCAAGTATTTTCCATATCATGATTCCTTGTACATGTCACACTTGGTACAAACAAAATAGCTTTCATTAATAATTGTATATTATTGTTTCTTTCACACGGTCAAAAATCACTTCTCAAATGACATTACTTTTAAAGTGCTTGTAAGCATACCCAGAAGCTAATGTGTAAGCGAGATTCCCTGAACTGCCAGCAGATTACGCTAATAAAACTGTCATTAGTGATGTTGGTTTGCACTTTGGCTTCATTTAGCTTTTTCCTCTCAATACTTAAACTTTGTTTTAGATGATTCTCATACGTGACCCTTTGCTACAATTCCCTGAAGAAGGGCTCATGCCCGAAACGTCGATTCTCCTGCTCCTTGGATGCTGCCTGACCTGCTGCACTTTTCCAGCAACACATTTTCAGTTCGTATCTGTGTCTGTGCAGATTTCAGCATTATCCAATATCCCGGTGAAATCATTACTTCAGTCCCATGTTCCATTTGGTCTTTCTTATCTTTGGCAAGCTGCTTGTTTACAAACTGACATTGTTTTGAGTAACAAACATATTAAAAACACATATGAATGAAGGAATAGCATCAGAAACAGAACATAGATTTTTAGCATGTTAAATGCCTCCTTAATCATCACAACTAGTGGAATCTATTACAAAGTATGCACTCAGCACAGAAGCTTTATTACCTGATTGTTGGGAGTTCCAGCATATTAGTTATCTAATGCTAGACTGATAGTTGCTGTGGAAGGTAAGTGCTTGAATAACACAAAAATACCCTTTAGACACTGATATTTGAAGTTACTATGTATACAAGCTAAAATTTACATCCTAATATTGTAGACGTCCTGCTAACTGTAGTTCTTTGTTATTTATTGCAGACTTTCTCAATTAACTTGTTGACTTCTCACCTGGAATTAGATTTAGTTTTTAACATTCAGTGACTAATTGACAGATGATTAAACAGCTTTTGAGCAGAGTACGGATTGGTTGGAACTGGTCACAGTGAAATGTTCAGGGATTCTGTGTTTAAGTTGGCCCTTTTAGCACTGTTTTGCTTTAATGCTGCTAAGTCATTAGAACCAGAAGTTTTGTTGAATGTTACAAGGTTTGTGATAAGATTGTTTATTCCAGTACTTTATCTAATGCAAATGGTGCCATTTGGTGCAACCTGTCCCTCTGACAGATTTGAACCTGTCATCACCTTTTGAATTCCAGTGCAGCTCCGGTGCGTGGAACCTGCAGCAAGGAAACCCCAAGCACCAGTCCTCAGATCGCCCGCTGGAGTCACCTCCCACCTCTGGCCACACTGCAGCTACTTAGTGAGAGACAAAAAAACCCTGCAGATGCTGGAATCTAAGGTAGACAGGCAGGAGGCTGGAAAACACAGCAAGCCACGCATCACCGGGAGATGGAGAAGTCAATGTTTCCAGTGTAACCCTTCTTCAGGAGTGGGAGTGGGGATGAGGGGAGCTGCAGATAAAGTGGGAGTAGGCAAGGATTTTGGGTGGGGAAAGGGGCGGAGTGGTGAAGTGAACACAGGTAGAGGATACGACCTGGTTGGCCAATGGGAGGGATCATCTGGTCAGTAGCTGGAAGGAAGGGTCGGTCAGAGGAATGGAAGGGAGGGGGAGGGGCTGGAAAGGGTGTCGGGAATGAGAAAGGAGATTATTTGAAATTGGAGAGCTCAATATTGAGTCCTCTGGGCTGTAGGCTACCCAGGTGGGAGATAAGGTGCTGTTCTTCCAATTTGTGCTGATTCAATATGGCAATGGAGGAGGATGTGGACGGGCATGTAGGAGAGGGAATGGATGCTGCCTGGCTTCCTGTATTCTTCCAGCCTCCTACTTGTCGACACTGCAGCTACTATCTAACAGCATTCACCCCTCCCCACCCCTCAAAAGAACACAGGCCTTCACAGCCTTCACACCTACTGGGCCATGATGGAACAGATCCAGTTGAGCTCAGCTGCTCCATTTCCTTGATTCTTTTTGTCCACAGGGCATGGTCAGGACTCACCTTGGCTCCCCAGTCCTCTTCCCCTCCAAAGCGGCCATTACAACTATGGGGCTGCCATGGTAGATGCCAGCCCACAACAATGCTAAGGTTACCCTACCAGGTGCGAGCCTCTAAGAGAACTCCGGCAGCATTGGCTGCCATCACAGGGAGAGGGGAAGGAATACCAAGAAGCTCAGCTGTGACCAACACCACACCGGCCTGGCCTGGCCTGGCCACTGCTACAACCCTGCAGCCAGCCAATAGGAGCCGCCTGACCAGGCTATTGTCTGGCTTGACCCTGGAGGTGGTAGCATTCAATGAGCAGGATGCTGCAGACCCTCAGAAATAGTGTCTCCAGGCACCGACCTGAAACAAGTGATGGCCCCAGCAAACAACGCGGAGCTCGATGAGCAAAGGCCTCCCAGTGCAAACCTCTGGCGTGCTCCCCTCATATACTGAGAGTTCGCTACCGGAAATATCGTGGGTGTAATATTACATTTTTCTTTCATATCTTAAAGTTTATTTTAATTAATAGGTTTTTCACTTACCAATGTAGGAATTTAGACAATTGAAGTAGAAATAATCTGTTATTTTGATTTGAAGGTTACAGGTATAGTGTTTTAAATCCGGTGCGCGATGGTGGCAGAGTAACAGAGCTGTGTGTGGATTCTTGCCCATTCACTCCCAGCTGCTTTCCTTCTTTGTTTTGCTTTTGCTTGGGCTCTTTCCTTTTGCTTTATTTTCTTCTCTTCTGATTTTGTTTGCTTCTTCTCTATGGCGGGCTGTTTCAGCAGCACCTGCCTGGCAGTGAGAGGGCCCACATGGAGGAGAGGACGTGTCTTGTTCACAGCAGTAGCAAGGACGATTTCCTGACAATAGGAGGCCAGCCGGTGGTGAGGTCTATGCCAGAGACAGCAAGGTCATTCTGCAGGTGTTCTGGGGCCGCCGCTGGCAGCAGCACAGCTCCTTCAGTGATCAGGGATGGCAGCACCAACAGAAGTGGACTCTTCCAAGATGGCGGCACCAGCAAGGCGACATCTGCAGCCGAAGTGGGATTCATGGCACGGTGTTGGCCTGGCCTGCCAGCAGAGCCAGGGGCTCTTGGTTTCAGGGCGAGTGTGGGTTCAGCAGCATCAGTAAAGTGGGTCCATTGGTTAAGAGCTGATGCCTAAAGTGGGGCAACCTCTACATTGGTGGGTCTGGTGCAGGCAGCAATGAGGAAGAAGATATCTCCCTTGAGCCCAGGTATTGTGTTGTTCTGTCTCAGTACTTTTACTACTTTATTTTTCCAATTTACTTCTGTAATATTTACTTCTTTACTTTTCTCTGTTTTTCTTATTTCCTAAGAATTTGATCTTAAGTATCTATACCTAGGTACAAAGGCACCTAAAAACAGAAAAACAGGTGCCTTTGTACCTAAGATGGTGCTATAATGCGGTGACTGCAAACTTTTCACTGTACTCATTTGAATACATGTGACAATAAAACTATTCACATGCACATTCATTAATTTTTTTCTTCTAATATAGACTGTATGGAAGATAACTTCATGTATTGATTCCAATGTCTTTTCACTTAAAGTCATGATTTTCAGGAATGTAACCCTGATGTGGGCTAGCTTTTTATTGCAAATTCGTGGTCAGTTGTTCCATTTTGTATTTTGAGCATTTCCCTACTTTGGTTTAGATTTTCTGTGTTTGCGATTTTCCTGTCTGTTTGGTAGTCATACTAGGTTTGCAGCTTCAAAATGTTCTGAAGCTGAGTCAGTCACTCTCAGTGTGTTCAGTTCAACTGCTTAATTATGTGTGGTTTTCCGATTAAATGTTTAATGTAATTTTAATATGTTGGACATGGGTGGCTGCTTACCACCATCTTCTCCTGGGCAAGTAGGGATGAGCAATAAATGCTGGTGGAGCAAGTGACATCCATATTCTTGGAGTGAATTTGAAATAAGCTGTGGTGGGAATGCAATTATTCTGTTTATTGAGCATTTTCATTGAGTGATACGCATTTAAACATTATTTTGAAGGCTTTGGATGCTGATGTGAGGGTGAGAACAAGTCTAATTAATTAACACCACTTTTATGCATTGCAAGTATGTATAACAAGTGTCTATTAACACTGTACTAAATATTGACATCGCAGCGGCTTTTGATAGAAGCATTATGAAAGAAATTATGGCACTGAGCCATTTAAAGTGATGTCAATTTAAGTGACCAAAGCATTAGACAAAAATGTCAGCTTTAAGGAGTATCGTAAAGGACGAAAGTGAGGTGGAGAAATGGAGAGGTATAGGGAGAATATTCCAGAGTTAGAAAACTCTCACAATAGGGTGGCCAGCAGTAGATCGGTTAAAATCAGGGATAAGAAGTCAGAGCTAGAGGATTCCTTAAATCTTTGAGGGTTGAAGGGCCAGGGGAGATGACAGAGGTAGGGAAGAGCAAGGTTGTGAAGGAATTTGAAAACAAGGATAGAAATGATCAATTCAAAATCAGACTTAACTGAAAGCGAGTGCCGGGCAGGAATGCCAAGGCTAATAGCTAAATGGGATGATGCGAGTAATGACACAGAGCAGAGTTTTGGGTGACCTCAGGTTTGCAGAATATATCATGTGGGAGATGAGTTGGAGTGCATTGGAACAGCCAAGTACAAAAGTAAAATAGAGGTGACTGAGGATTTCAGTTTGCAAATGAACTGAGACCAGGTCAAAATCAGATAATGTTATGCAAGTTGAATTAGTGATAGACTGCATATGAGACCAGGAGCTTATCTTGGGGCTAAACACATGACCATAAGACCATAAGACATAGGAGTGGAAGTAAGGCCATTCGGCCCATCGAGTCCACTCCGCCATTCAATCATGGCTGATGCGCATTTCAGCTCCACTTACCAGCGTTCTCCCCGTAGCCCTTAATTCCTCTAGACAACAAGAATCTATCAATCTCGGCCTTGAAGACATTTAGCGTCCCGGCTTCCACTGCACTCCGTGGCAATGAATTCCACAGGCCCACCACTCTCTGGCTGAAGAAATGTCTCCGCATTTCTGTTCTGAAATGACCCCCTCTAATTCTAAGGCTGTGTCCACGGGTCCTAGTCTCCTCGTCTAACGGAAACAATTTCCTAGCATCCACCTTTTCCAAGCCATGTATTATTTTGTACGTCTATATTCAATCTCCCCTTAATCTTCTAAACTCCAAAGAATACAATCCCAGTATCCTCAGCCGTACCTCATATGTTAGACCTGTCATTCCAGGGATCATCCGTGTGAATCGCCGCTGGACACGTTCCAGTGCCAGTATGTCCTTCCTGAGGTGTGGGGACCAAAACTGGACACAGTACTCCAAATGGGGCCTAACCAGAGCTTTACAAAGTCTTAGTAGTACATCTCTGCTTTTATATTCCAACCCTCTTGAGATAAGAGACAACATTGCATTCGCTTTCTTAATCACGGACTCAACCTGCATGTTTACCTTTAGAAAATCCTCGACTAGCACTCCCAGATCCCTTTGTGCTTTGGCTTGATTAATTTTCTCACCATTTAGAAAGCTTTTATTCTTTTTGCCAAAGTGCAAGAACTCGTACTTGCTCACGTTAAATTCCATCAGCCAAATCCTGGACCACTCTCCCAACCTGTCAAGATCCTTCTGCAGCCTCCCCACTTCCTCAGTACTACCTGCCTGTCCACCTAACTTCGTACCATCGGCAAACTTCGCTAGAATGCCCCCGGTTCCCTCATACAAATCATTAATATATAATGCGAACAGCTGTGACCCCAGCACCGAACCCTGCGGGACACCACTCGTCACCGGCTGCCATTCTGAAAAAGAACCTTTTATCCCAACTCTCTGCCTTCTGTTAGACAGCCAATCCCCACTCCATCCCAGCAGCTCACCTCGAACACCATGGGCCCCCACCTTGCTCAGCAGCCTCCCGTGTGGCACCTTATCAAAGGCCTTTTGAAAGTCTAGATAGACCACATCCACTGGGTTTCCCTGGTCTAACCTACTTGTTACCTCTTCAAAAAATTCCAACAGGCT
>NC_057712.1:84934501-84942640 GCF_004010195.1 Chiloscyllium plagiosum | reverse complement strand
CCAATCTTCTGCTTTCCCACTGTTCTTAGCCACTTTATAGGATCTCTCTTTTTCTTTAATACATTTCCTGACTTCCTTTGTCAGCCAAGGTTGTCTAATCCCTCCCCCGTTAATCTTTCTTTTCTTGGGAATGAACCTCTGTACAGTGTCCTCAATTATACCTACAAACTCCTGCCATTTTTGCTCTACTGTCTTCCCGGTTAGCCTCTGCTTCCAGTCTATTTTAGTCAGTTCTTCTCTCATGCCCTCATAATTACCTTTATTCAACTGTAACACCATTACATCCGATTTTGCCTTCTCCCTTTCAAACTCCAGACTGAACTCTATCATATTATGGTCGCTACTTCCTAAGGGTTCCCTTACTTTAAGATCTTTTATAGAGTCTTGGTCATTGCAAAGCACTAGGTCCAGAATAGCCTGAATGAGCAGAAGGGTTGTGACCCAGACAATTTCCTGGGAGCGTGGATGTGTTAGTAGCTGGGAAACAGAGGTTGTAATAAAGTCTGAAAACAATGGCTTCTGTTTTCTGGCATTAACCTTGTTTATATTGTTTTGGATCTTGAATACTTTTATGCATTTACCTTCAGCCTTCTGTTCTCCTGTGTAAACAATCCCAATCACAGACTCTTGTCATAATTCAAGTAGCCAATCCCAGCAATCAATTCCCAGCTGTCAGCTGTGACTAGTTGGTCGCACACTCACCTCTGAGTCAAAAGATTGTGTTTCAAGTCCCATACTGTGACCTGAGCTTGGAAATTTATGTGGATATGCTATTGCAAAGCAGGTTCATGCTGGTGAAGATGCCATGTTATAGATGCAATGTTTCATCAAAGCCTAGCCAGTTCTCTTCAGTGAATGTAAATATTGCATTACATTGTATCAAAGAAAAGCGTGGGATTTTATCCCTGGTGTACTGACCAATATTTATCCCACAGTCAGCATTACAAAAACAGATTATCTGGTCACTATCAGTTTGTTCTTGATAATGACTTGATGTTGGAAAATGGGTTGTATTCTTTCCAACATTACACCAGTGAATAAACTTCAAAACTACTTCATGGTCTGTAAAGTACTGTATAAGTGCAAGACTTTGCTTTTCCTTTTCAGCTTTGCCCCGATACGGGACGCAGTGATTCTAGGGACTGCTGAACCAGCAATCTGGTGTAATCAGGAATTAAGAAAGTTAATAAAATGCCATTCCTTTGTTACAAGAAGAATCAAATATAAAACTAAGGATGTTACAGAACCTGGAACTCCAGTTGCTCCAGCCGGAGACATCTCCTGCACGTGTTGGTCATTCACACCACGTGGTGTGTCTCGGCTTTCCCACATAGTGCAGATGTGCAAATCACGGGGCTGAGATCCCCAGGCATACGTCAAGTAAATAGAATGTATGATTGGTTTTTTTTTTAACCATTGCCTTCATTTAAGTATGGACTAGAATGCTCTCACCCTTGTTTATGTCCCAAGTCCCACTCAGGTCCACCATTGGTCTTTCTACTTCACCTTACCTGCTGTTCTCAGTGGTGCTGACTATCCGTCACAAGATTCCACACCTTTCCCACTCGTCTCATTTTAGTCTCCTGAATTAAAGAAGGATGGTAATGCATTGAAGGTGATTCAGGGGTGCTCTAGCCTACAGGAGTTTTATGTTAGGTTGTTTTATGAGGAAAGGTTGAACATATTGGGATAGTTTGGAGTTGAAAAATATGGAGATTGGCTTGATTGAAGGATATAACGTTCTGAATGATCATGACAAAATGTACGTCGAAAGGATTCTCTTGTGAGTGAGTCCATAACTGGGAGCCACCATTTCAAAATTACTTTGTGCACTTCCAAGTCAGAGATGAGATTGCGGAATTCAAAGACCGAACAGATTCGCTCCAATTCTGTTTAATGCTAAACAGGCACAAGGGCCAAATGGCCTACTTCTGCTCCTAATTTGGATGTTCATGTGTAACTCAAGATCACTTCCTGTGTGTACTGCTTTTTGCATCTGGCTTCATTGTCCTATTGCATTCTTCGCTGCTGTTGCACACTTCTGATTGTTTCAGCCATCTATTCATCACAACCCTTCAGTCTCTCGCCTGAGTTGTGTCCTGCAGAATGTCATCTAACTTGTATCAACATATTGTTATTCTCCCTCAATATAATTTTTGTTGCATTTGTTTATATTAAGTGACGTATGTCTTGCCAGCTCCTTCTGTGCTTTCCAATTCCAGCACATATGTAAGAAAATACTTCCATGATTTAATCAATGCCAATTTTTCTGCATACCTTCCAAAGCATGCTCATTGATACGAAATGTATCATAGCCATCGGGGTCTATATTTTTGAAAACCTTGTAACATGAAGGAGACAAACCTCATTCTTTTCCATTTGTCAATGTTTTGAGCAGACTGACAATATATATAAAATGTCATTCAGGAAACCTAAATTGAAGTCAGCTCCTGAAAAAAGAAGCTACAGTGCTATCCTCAATCTCAAAATATTCTGAAGAGTACTGGTGAAATTTTTTTGCTACCATTGAAATGATGCACAAAATCTAATATTTAATAAAATGCATTGTCTATGGTTATTATTTGATCGTAACTTTTGGCTTCAATATTTTAGGCAGGCATTTTGGAAGAAAATTTACGGATGCATGTTCAATGCTGCCTAACACTCTGTAATATCTGGGATACTAACCTAAATGTTGTTTCTGTACTCTGGGAATATTACAGTAAGCACCTGGTGAGTACAAAATTTGCACAACTGTTAATAGTCCTAAAATTTCATTGATGGGAAAATAAGATAATTGCAACTATTGAAAACTGTTGACATAGAAAAATTGTGATCTTTTGAATATTTAGAGCAAAGTTCCTGTGGAATTTCAACTTCATAATTGAATTCAGTTGCCATGTTAAAGTTGTATGTTCTGTGTAGATTTAGACAATATTTAGTTGCATTACAGTAACAGATCCATACTGTTACTTAGGAGTTGAAATATATATTGCAAAAACTTTGTGCTGTTGGTATGAGCCTTGAAAAATGTTATTGAAAGTGAGTGTATCTGCAGGGTAATCAAGCCAAATTGAGGTATTCTAAGTCCCTGCCACTTTACAAACTGTCCCATATTAGGATGTGCTTCTCTATCATCGCTTTCAGGGTTTACTGTCATTGGCTCACCAAGTCAGCGTCACTGCTTCATAACAATCAGGATGTAATGCCACATAATGCAGGATATATTAAGAGGGCCTAATATAAGTCAAATTCAAATTGCAGGTCTTGGATTTGTGCAATTTTTGTCAATAATATCGTTAGATATTGAGAGACATGAATGGCGTAAAACTATATAAATCAGAATTTAGATTATGTCTATCACAGACTAAGTGTGATTGATGTCGACTTTGCATTATAATTTTGCTTGGCAGGAGAACACTGAGGTTCTAAAACAGACGTATAAACAAATAAATTGGGAGATATTTGCAGTTCCATTTTTGCAGCCTATACCTGATGTTTTTCAGCCTTTACCTGATCATTTGTTGTTCTAAAAAGAGTCATCTAATTGAATCAAAAGTAGACCATATTGCAAAGCTAATAATTACAAAATTACTGTTTGCTTAATGTCCCAACAGTGCCATGTTTCATTGTGCATTTATATTTAGTGGAAATTATGCTGTTGTATGTTATCTTTCCTTTGTAGTATTAGCTGGTATTTTGTGGTCAGTTGCAAAGCAATGATACTTTCTGATGTTCTGTAAAAATCCAGATCAGAAAATTTTAATGATCTCTTGCATGCGGATTTCATCTTTCCTTACAATAATTTGAAATGGCACCAATTCAAGGGGATTTACAAGTGTCTCACAATAATCAGGGCCGAAAATGTGTTGCTGGAAAAGCGCAGCAGGTCAGGCAGCATCCAGGGAACAGGAGAATCGACGTTTCGGGCATAAGCCCTTCTTCAGGGCTTTATGCCCGAAACGTCGATTCTCCTGTTCCCTGGATGCTGCCTGACCTGCTGCGCTTTTCCAGCAACACATTTTCGGCCCTGATCTCCAGCATCTGCAGACCTCACTTTCTTCTCACAATAATCACATCATCAATCAGGGTATATAGTCAGTCACTTTAAGGAATTCTTAGTAACAGACAACAAACCAGGATTATCCTTTACTCATTATAAATTTTATGGAGAGCATAATTATGAATGAAACTTTTATGACTAAATCCCAGCTTTATTTTGGTTCCAATGGGGGTACCCCAATCTGTCAAGTACCTGGGTGAAAAGGGATGGATTGATTCCTCTCCTTTGTTCACCCAGTCCCTGGATTGGTTGCAGCAAGGTTAATTTAGAAAGATATCTTGTGGATATCTTTCTTCCAGAACCAATTGAAATTATGATCTAAAACGAAGCAATTTAACCAATTTTTTGAACTAATGAAAAGAGTGAGGTTATTGTTCAAAAATGTGTGAAGAATTAATAACTCATTACAGATGCACTCAGATTAGAACTATTGGGGGTAGGGCAAAAGGTTAATGGCATTATTGCCAGAATATTAATCTAGAAACCCAGGTACTATTCTGGGCATCTGGATTTGAATCCTGCTGGGGCAGTTGGGGGACCTCGAATTCAATAATAATCTGAAATCAAAAATAATCTGAAATCAAGAATCTAATGTTGACCATGAAATGTTGTCAATTGTCAGAAAAGCCTGTCGAGTTCACTAATGTCCTTTCAGGAGGGTGACTGGCCTGCATGTGATTCCAGACTGACAGCAATGTGGTTGACCCTTAATGGCTGTCTGATCAATCAGGGATGGTTAGTAAACGTTGGTGTAGCCAATGATGTCCATGTCCCTTGAATTAATTTTAAAAATTCTGCATTGTTAATTTATGATATTGACATTTGTTTCTGCTGCCTTCCATTTTGTTACAAATCACACAACACCAGGTGATAGCCCAGCAGGTTTATTTGGAAGTACTAGCTTTTGAAGTGCTGTTGCTTCATAACGTAGATGTAGAACAGGATCATAAGACAGAATTTATAGCAAAAGATCCGTGTCTTATGATCATGCTCCACAGCTATCTGATGAAGGAGCAGTGCTCCAAAAGCTAATACATCCAATTGAACCTGTTGGACCATAACCTGGTGTTGTGTCATTTCTAACTTTGTCCACCCCTGTCCAACACCGGCACCTTCACATCATTCGATTTTGTTAACTGCTTTTCCACTTTGCATTGCAAGTTTTGGATTTCTGTGAACATGAATTGCGTTCGTGAAGCAACTTGGGAATAGACCACTGTAGCTTTGTCAAGTGTGGCTTTCAGGAACCACAATGGCTTCTGCAGGCACAAGGTAGTTGCTTTCAGTGATAGAGAAATGCTTTTCTTGTGATCTGGTATAATATGGTAACCAATTGAAATCAGGACATTGGTCTAGTCAAGCAAAGATGAACTCCTCATGATTATATATTTATATTCCTTCAAAAATACTTTGTGCCCTGACATGGGAATTTGGAGAAGGATGTTATCTAGTTGACTGACAGTCTCATTCCCAATGCTGTGTTCTATTCAAACATATAGAATGGTGATAGATAAGAGTAAAGAGAAATAGAAAGAGAAGCTGTGGAGCTTAATCTGCATGAAATAAAAGTCCACAGGAGGTGAGAGAATCTGTATGCAAAATGGAAAATATTTTTCAGCAATATATTTATTTGTATGCTCAAAATTATGATATTTTATTGAATTAACTTCTGAATTTAACTTTCTTTTTCTGAGTCACTACCACACTGTCAGGTTGACTTCTTTCAATTAACATTGTCACAATTTTTCAGTCAAATTCAGGCACAAAAATGACCATCTACAAATATAACCAATACAACTTATAAATGTTGTCTGTTTTTCAATGATTTTCCCATTGACATACCTAACATAGGGAGCTTCACTCTATTTGTAGTGGGGAATAATGCAATTGCTATGACTGTGTGTATGCGATATGTGAGTAATTGTTGATTTCAGCTTTGAAAGGACCTGAGTGAATATTGTGTAGAATTTAGAAGCTCATGCCATCAATATTAACCTGGGAGTCTCAGTTTTTCAAAATGGTGCGTCTGCTAAGTTGTTTTCTGTTTCCATTTTATGCATTTTAAAGATGCAGGATACGTTTGAAAGAAAAGATGAGGATATTTTAAATTTGTCAGTTGTATGTCATGAGGTGAAGTAATGAATTTGAGTTTTCTATTTGTTTGGATGTCCTAAGTATTGCTGACTGCATTGCATTCTCTGTCCATTATCACAGAATAGTTCCTTCAACATTCCTTGGCTTGGCTTGAAAGGGCTGGCCAGTGTGAGCAAATCTCCTTTATCTATGCTTGAAATGACAAAGGCCTGTTGCTGTGATGAACAAAGCTCCAACTTGTACCAATCGCAGAATAGTTTTCAGCTCTTCCTCAGAATTTTGGCTCTGCAGATTTCAAAAGGAGTGGAAACAAGTGGGATGCATCCATGGAAACAACTGAAAGGAAGGTAATAAACTATGCTGTAAATAAGATTTATTCCCCCAATATGTGCTAACCTATAAGCTTGTTAGCAAGACTGACCCACTTAATCTATACCAGTTTGGCAGAACAGTATTACAAGATGTGTTTATTAAAATTTTGTCTTTATCTGTTTATGGGACATGGGTGTTATGCCTTGGCCATTGATTTTTGTCCATCCCTGATTGCCCTGGGAAAGGTGGGGGTGAGCAGTCTTCTTGAACCCTTGCAGTCCTTTTGGGACACCTACACTGCTGCTTGGAAAGGACTTCTAGGTCTTGACCCCAAATGTTGAAACAATGGCGATGTTGTTGCAAAATCAGGATGATGCGCGACTTGGTGAGGAACGTGCAGGTGGTAATGTTCCCATGCATCTGATGCTTTGTTCTTCTAGGTGATAGAGGTCACTGGTGCTTCAAGGAGCCTTGATGATGTTGTCTGGTTTCCTCTTTAAACAAGACAATTCCAACCAGAATGTTATGAATGAATTTGCCCAGGTGTCCTACAATACCAAAGCAGTCAAATCAATACAAACACAAGATCTTACCAATACAGAATGGTGCCAACTTTATTAGGAACAAAGTTACAATAGTCTTTAGTACTAAACTAATCTCTAATACTAAGGCCCCTTAAGATTACACTACTTCCTAGGTCTCTGGAAGATTTACGCAGTCCCTTTCTCTGTGGCTCTGTCTCTGGGTCTGTGAAGCTGCCTTCTTCCTGTCTCTCTCTGGGTGGTCAGCTGGTCTCTGCCTCTGCCAGGCTGGTCTCCTTGGAGGACCTCAGACGATTCCAGAGATTTTAAGGGTGGTTCCAAGAGTGAAGTGTGCAGGTGAAGTATGTTGTTATACCTTTTAGACAGTTTTCTGGAACTTTCTGTAGTTCTGACCAATCAGAGATACACTTAATAGTTTGAAACAAGAGTCAATAATTTACATAGAGCCAAAAAAAACTGCAGATGCTGGAATCCAAGGTAGACAGCAGGAAGCTTGAAAAACACAGCAAGCCAAGCAGCTGTGGAGAAGGTGGAGAAGTCGATGTTTCAGGTGTAACCCTTTTTTAGGACTGGGGGTGGATGTAAGGGGAGCTGTAGATAAGCGAGGGGTCAGGGTGGTGAGATCGGGATAGGTGAAGGTAGAGGGTATGATCTAGTTGGTCATGGAAGGAAAAAATCTGGTTGGTAGCTGGAAGGAAGGATGGATCAGAGGAATTGAAGGGAGAGGGAGGGGTTGGGAATGGAGTCTGGGGATGGGAAGGGAGGTTATTTGAAATTGGAGAACTTATTTGAAATTGAGTCCTCCAGGCTGTAGGCTGCCCAGGCGGAAGATAAGGTGTTGTTCCTCCAACTTGCGGTCTAATTCATTGTGGCAGTGGAGGAGACCAAGGATAGTCATGTTGGAAAGAGAGTGAGACGGGGAATTAAAATGAGCGGTGAGTGGGAGGTTAGGTCGGCCCCTGCGAGCTTGGCTGAGATGCTCAGTGAAACGTGCCCTTAGTTTACGTTTGGTCTCCCCGATGTAGAGAAAACCAAATCGGGAGCACCTGATGTAGTAAACTAGGTTGGAGGAGAGTGGTGTTGGACGGATTGGGGAGAGGGCAGGGGGTGGATGGGGGGCAGGGGCGC
>NC_057712.1:84891583-84934449 GCF_004010195.1 Chiloscyllium plagiosum | reverse complement strand
GTTTGATGGGTTGGGGGCGCGGGGGCAGTGTTGGGCAGGGTTGCAGGGCGGCGGGGATGGGGGTGGTATTGGACTGGATTGGGGTGCGGAGGTGGGGGCAGGGTTGGGTCTTGCGCACAGTGTGCTGCTGCCTAGTTTCCTGAGTGGGGAGCAGACTTAACAGAAAACTCCGAGCCCCAGAGGAAAGGTATTAAATCAATTAAACGAACAATCAATTATTCGAATGAAATAGTGCTTGCCCATCTTGTTCTGATAATCGAGGTTCCTCTGTATATTGCTACAATGGGTTACTGCAATGCATCCTATAGATGGTGTATATATACTGCTACACTGTGTGTTAGTGCTCGAGGGAGTGAATGTTGAAGGTGGAATGGAAAACATCAATTTTCTCCATTATTCAATGAGATCAGGGCTGATCACCTCCAGATGGATGCCTTTTCCCCATAACTCTTGATTCCCTTAATGATTTTATGTCTGTCTATCTCAGTCTGCAATATTCTTAATGAGCTGAAAATGTGTTGCTGGAAAAGCGCAGCAGGTCAGGCAGCATCCAAGGAACAGGAGAATCGACGTTTCGGGCACAAGCCCTTCTTCAGGAATCAACGTCGATTCTCCTGTTCCTTGGATGCTGCCTGACATGTTGCGCTTTTCCAGCAACACATTTTCAGCTCTGATCTCCAGCATCTGCAGCCCTCACTTTCTCTCAAATATTCTTAATGACCCAGCCTCAACTCTAAACAGAATAAATAGAACATTTCAGTGCAGTACAGGCCCTTCAGCCCTCGATGTTGCGCCAACCTGTGAGACCAATCTGAAGTCCATTCAACCTCGACTATTCCATTTTCATCCGTGTGTCTATTCAATGACCGTTTAAATGCTCTCAAAGTTGGCGAATCTACTACTGCTGCAGGCAGGCAGTACCGTGCCCCTAACCAATCTCTGAGTAAAAATCCTACCTCTGACATCTGTCCTATATCTATCACCCCTCAATTTAAAGCTATGTCCTTCTTGCTAGCCATCACCATCCGAGGAAAAAGGCTCTCACTTTCCGCCCTATCTAACCCTCTGATTATGTTGTATGTCTCAACCTTCTATCTGTGATGAAGAACTCCACAGATTCACCACCCTCTGAGCGAAGATAGCCCTTCTCTTCTCTGCTTTAAGTGGGTGACTCGTTACTCTGAGATTCAGATTCCAGAGTCTCCTCTCGGGAAGCAACCCTCTTGCCGTTGAAACAAAGGCCCCCATTCCATTTGACGTTCCTATTATCTGCTGAATTTGGATGTTAGCTTTCTGTGATTCATACACAAGGACATCCAGGTCCCTCTGTGCTGTGGCTTTCTACAGTCTTTCTCTGTTTAAATAACATTTAGTTCCTCTGTATCTCTCAAAGTCCATAACTTCAGATTTTCCAGATTATATTCAGTCTGCCAAGATTTTGTCTGTCTGTTTTCCTTTACACTTTCTTTGTGTTCCTCCCTACTTGTCTTCCCTCTTGTATTTGTGTCATCCGCAAACTTGGTGATAGTGCATTCACTTCTTTTTCCAGCCATTAAGTTATATTATAAATAATTGCGGCCCTAGCACTGATCCCTGTGGAACTCCTCACATTGCATGTTGCCATCCTGCAAATACTCCTTTCATCCCACATTAAGTAGCCAATCCTCTAGCCATGCTAGTATGCTACTTCCAACACTATCAGCTCTTATTTCAAGTAGACTTATCAAATATTACCTTATCAAACTTTCTGACAATCCAAATATATTGCATCCACCGTTTTGCCTGTATCTATCCTACATGTTGCCTCCTCAACAAATTTTAATAAATTTATCAGGCATTGTTTCCCCTTCATAAAGCCATGCTGAATCTGCTTGGTTATATTATGCATTTCTAAATGATCTACTGTTGTATACTTTGGAATAAACGATAATATTTTCCCAATGACAGACGTTAAGCTAACTGGCCTATAGTTACTTGTTTTTGCCTCCCTCCCTTTTGAATGGTAAATATGTGATGTTAGCAATGTGATGCAACCTGAAATTACATCAGCTTTTTCTGATAATCCTACCTCGTCAGCTGCATTGAAATCTCTCCAGATATTTTCCTTAGAATATTTTACCAGTTTCTGTTCCTACTGAATGACACTGAGCAACCTGTTAATTTTCTAGGATTTATTCCAAGTTCCATCAGCGGAAGATGCAAGAACTTACTGAGTTGGGACTACAGAACTTTTTCAGCCTTTTTCTAGTCCTTGCAGCAGTGGCTGGGATAGAGGATGTTGTCAGCCGGGTAGCAGATCTTCTGGACCTTTTAAAACCTAGCAAGCTCTCTATTGCCCAGCAAGCATTGATTTGGAAGGGATACTTTGCGTTTCTTCTGATGTATGAAGAGAAGAATGTTGACATCAGCTTTCTTGCTACAAAACTGTCAGCAAACTTTCAGATTGTAACTAAAGAATTCTATCTGAAAACTACTGACCACACACGGAAAGTTACTCTCTGGCCATTGCTTGCAGCATATATTGAAGCTGTGCAGGAGGTATTCGAGACCAGCTCCTACCTACACCTTTCCGAAGAGAAGCTGTTGAATGAAGGGTTCAGCTTGCTGTACCGTGCCTGTAGGGAATCGGAACTGAATGCAGCACTTACATTTTTGCAGGTTGTACTGGCTCGTTTGAGGTAAGTGAATATTCCCTCAGCAGTTCCCTTGAACGTTTACAGTATCATCTCTAAATATGCGAGTGAATTAAGTTATCACTGAAATATTGTTGCCCAGCATCCCAGTAAATACAGAGGTACTCTGATATTAGTCAATGGATGTTTTGTTGTGTTGCTGATGTAGCGAGGATTCATGTGATACATCTCACCGGGATGTCACAAGCACAAACATCTTTCCAATAAGACTCATTCATTAGCAGGTAAGTGTCAAAACCCAGGTAAAATTTCCTGTCTGTATTTTGGATGATTCCATTGTTACAGCTGTTGATAGAGTGAGCTCTGCACAGACCGTGGTTTGAATGTGAGAAGTTTGCATTGTATCAAGTTTAGCACCTCACCACTTGGTGGGTTGATTCATTGAACCCGTGAGTAAATCAAGAGACAGTTGTAACACGTTAGGATGGTTCAGTGTTGGGAATGCAGGATAAACTATTCTTTTGGCTTTTGCTCTGTTGTAATAGCATGCACCTAAAATATTAAATCACTTAAATCAATCCATCTTAGCTTCTGTCAATGACAACATGTTGCAAAAGTATTTTTTTAATTCATTCGCGGGATGAGGGCATCCCTGGCTAGACCAGCATTTATTATCTGTCCATAATAGCCCAGAGGGCAGTTAAGAGTCAACCACATTACTGTGGGTCTGGAGTCACCGGGCATGAGGGAACCAGATGGGTTTTGTGCCAATCGATAATGGATTCATGGTCATCATTAGGCTCTGAATTCCAGATTTTTATTGAATTCAAATCCCATCATGTGCCATGGCAGGATTCAAATGCGGGTTCCCAGAACATGACCTGGATCTCTGGATTATCAGTTCAGTGACAATACCACTAGGCCCTAGCCTCCCCTAAAGCATTCAACATAGTAAAAAGGTGCTTCAAAGGCACATTATCAAACATAATTTTGCACTGAGCCACATGTGAGGATATTGGGACTGGAGACCAAAAGCATGACCAAAGACAGTTTTTAAAGGAGGAAAGAGATGAGTCATTTAGGAGGGTAGTTCCAATTCTTGGGATGTAAACAATAAAAGCATGGTGCCACTCTTGATGAACAAGAACTGGGAAAGTGCATGACGCTCATATTAGGGAAGGCAGCAATCTGAGAGGGTTGTAAGGCTGTTTGAGGTTATAGCAATAATGGAGAATTTGAAAATAAGGAGAGAAATTAAAAATTGAGGTTTTTGAGAGACAAGGTCCCAAAATGAATCAGGGAACACATTAGTAATGGGGTTAGGGTGAAGGTAGCAGAGTTTTTGATTAGCTCAGATTTATAGTGGTCGGCAGATGGGAGGTTGGCCAAAAGAGTATTCAATCAGTCAAGCCTAGAAATAACTTCAGTGGCTGTCAAACTGAGGCAGGGCAGGGATTTTCTGGTGTCTTCATGTATCTCTCTTGCTGAAAAGGTGGTGAGGCAGTCCACCTGACTGTACACAACAAGGTTGGCTGTATCTCCTACCACGAGGGCAGTGCCAGGGCTATGTCTGAAATCACTCGCTGGAAGCAAAAGTCCCACCCAGCGAGAACTGCTGGCCAATCAGAGACCATCAGCACTCTAACATGTCAGTGCCACTGCGAAGGCTGTAGTTGTTAGAACAATCAACATTCCTAGGGTCGAGATCTTGGATAAGGGCTTTTTGTGAGGGACATTTTCTGGGATTAGGTATCATGGGGAAAGGAGGCCAGGAATAGAAGCAAAGACAGGAGTGTGAAGTTTTTAGTAGCCCTATGTCCAGTCCCTTGATTGTGCATGATTCTTTCATCATCTAACAATAACAGGCAGCCTATCATCATCAGTTGTGCCCAGGAATGAAGTGATGGCCTCGTGGTCATGCCACTGGACTGGTAATACAGAGTCCTAGCCCAGTGTTTTGGACAGATGGGTTTGATTCCAACCAGGACAGATGGTGAAATTTTAATTCAGTACAACCTATTGACAAACTAGCCTGATGGTGGCCATGTAACCACTGTTGAATGTCAGGGGAAAAAAAATCCCATCTGGTTCATAAGTACTCTTTAGGGAAAGAAATCTGCCATCCTTACCTGGTCTGGCCTCTTTGTGACTCTAACCCACGGCAATGTGGTTAACTCTTTAATTGTCCTCTGAGCAATTAGGAATGTGCTGTAAATGCTGGGCCAGTCAACAACACCCATGTCCCATGGATATATTTTGAAAAAGGTACTGCACTTGTTATAGTTGACCACCTTAGGGCCTCAAGTAGAGGTAGGGCAGGAGGATCAAGCTTGGGCATCCCACCAGAATGGAACTCAGGTGGAGAAGGAAAGGCAGTGAAGTTGTGTGGTGAAACTGTCTCACCTAATTGATGATCTTCCCACCCCCCAGGACTGGGAGATTCCGCCCAAAGCGCAGACCCACAATGCTAGGGAGGTGAAAGTAGGTACTCTTACTGAGGGAGCAACTAAGTGGTGGGAAGCTTATCTCAGGGTCATATACAACTCCAAAGTTGTAGATGGTCTAGATCAGTCTCATGCAGTTGCTCAGGAGGCGCTTGGTGTAGACGGCCAGCTTACTTTGTCCAACTCCGACCATCTCCTGAAACTTTTCTCCCCTGGCTGCCTTTCTTCAACTGCATTAATGGCTTTACCGTCATTATTGTCATGATTTCAGCTGATGTTATTTCCAGGCAAGTCAGATCCCAGACAAGAACCTGTACAAGAGATCCTATTTTGATTTGTTTTGATTTTGACAAACAAATCGAAACCCACTGAAACATAATCACACAATGCTGCAGATTTTGCTTTAATATTAAAGCAGATGCTTATTTTGAAAGAAATGAAGACAAAATAAACAAGTCATTTACTTACAATGCAAATTCTAAGATATTTCACTATCCTAAAACATTCTTTCATAAAATGAAAAGAAAAAAAAAATTTTTTATAGTATGCAAAACACATCCCTGATACAGTGCCCGGGACCACCACTGGTGCAATACTCATACCAGACTTCAGCTATTAGACTGGAACTGCAAATAGATTCTTCCTGGTCTGGGACTACACTAATTCTTCATTTAAGTGTAACCTAATTCACTTTATTCTTCCCTTCTCAGGAACATTACTCTATACAGCAATCGTATTCCAAAGATTTCACAGGATTGCTGCAAACTCAAAAACTAAAATTAAAAATCTCTCCTGCTCTCTCTCTCTCAGCTGAGTGTCTGTCTTAAGCTTTTTTGAAAAAAAATCCTGACTTTCTAAACTGTGGATTGTTTATCTTATTTGGTGGTAAAACTCTCCCAAACACACACAAATCCATTAATTCTAAAGCTAACCCTCAAAAAATGTTTTGAAAGAAATCACCAGGCTATAGGGATGCTTACAAGTTAATAATTAACTTCAAACCCAGAGGAAAAATCCATTTCTCTCTCAAACCCAGAATTCAAGATGCCAGATTTGCAATAAATAATATTAAAATATATATATACATAAATCCCATAGTTTACATCACAACATCAAAATGCACAAAATGCAATCAATATAATCATTCTATGGTGTTCAGCTCAGGTCTTCTGTTAATAAGCTGTCAATAACTTCTTCAAGGACCAAGACAAAATCCTGATTCTGCATTACAGGTAGTATTTCTATTGTATACATGGTAGGTATTGATTACCCCGGACAAGATAATCTCCATTGTCCTTAACCAGACTTTCAGTTCTACCATTGATCCTGAGTTCCTCCCATCTACATGTTGGATGTCTGCTGGGGCTTGCCACAATGTGGCTTGATCAATCATAATAACAATGCTGCTGTAAGACCTGGAACGCCTTCCCGCTACAACAAGGCGTCAGTCAGAAGTTCTGACATGCAGTCATTGTTATGTACACATACACTGGAGCCAATTTGCGTATAGCAAGATCCCATAAATAACAGAACAATGACCAAATAATCACTTTTGGTGCTGTTAGCAGGGACTGAAATATTGATCAGTACACTGGGAGATTTTTCTTGCTCTTTGAGTAGTATCATGGATTTTATATATTCACTTGAGCTGGCAGAGAAGGATTTCTCTGTAAATTCGTACTCAAAATGGCGTCCTCTTTAAAGAGCTTCATTTTTCCAGTTCTGTAGTGGGGCTTGAACCCATGACATTTTAATGCAGATTAAAGTACTACCTTTCTCTAAAAAGTATAAAACCTCGGTTTAATTGCACCGTCTTATTATGTAATACATCTTTTCTTTGAGAATATATTTGTCAATGCTAGTACAAAGAGGTGTGGGGTTGCAGTGAGATCATTAGCAAAGTATTTGTTATTTTTAAAAATCCTTGTGGTAATAGAACTAAATTGATGTATTCATCCCAAACTCAATACAATTCACATAGTTTGAATGCCCATACAGTCATAATTGAGACTGATATTTTTGGATATTATTGTGGAATGCATAATTTTAGTGAATGATAAAAGTAAACCCATAAAATTCAGGAGCTAATGTCAGTGCTTTTACTGAAGGGTGTGTTGTAATTAAGAGTTTTAGTTTCAAGCTCTTAAGCAACACTCAACCATCTTATGGGGGAAGCTATGCTAAAATGTGAGCCAGAAAGAGACAGAATGGTATGCTGAATAGATCAAACCATGGGCAAGTAAGCCGATTCTTTTTATGAATGAAAATGACAATGAAGGAGATTCTTGTACTTTCAATGCTGTAAGATTCATCTTGTTGATTGCTGCGATATGTGTTGTCTATGACTGAAAATCGTTTGCAAAGTTAATAAGTACAGTTAAGATTGTTTGATCTCTCAGGTCATAGAATCAGCCAGAACTGCTGTAAAACTGAAACCTAATTACACTATTTGTCATTCTGGCTGCCTTCGCCAACAAACGTTGTTTGAAATGAGAAACAATATTAATGTTATAACAGTAAGTTCTTTGCTTCTGTTAACTTATGTTTTCTGGAGTCAAAATCTCACACAGTTGAGAATTTCCACTTCTTTTCAGTTGTGTTTTATTGTTTAATGACTGCTCAATCACTCATCAAATTATAATGAAAAGGATGCAATTCCTGCCACCGTGATAACTGGACATGAGCTGTGAAAGGACCATTTCAAAGATGATACCTATTAAAATGTTTTTAAAAATATTTTGTTGTGCATGATGAGGAATTGAAATAATAAAACGTTTTACTCAATCAGTTAATGTCAATTTCTGGAAGAAATTCTTTTGCATTAACACAAATTAAATTTCTGTTTTCTAATTATGACCACCTCCCAGTATTGAAAGGCATTTTGAGACTCCAGTTCTTTGTACAATTATCATTTTAAAGTCTAGATCCATTCCTGTAGTGGTTGTGATTGTTAATGTGTGAATATTTTAATTGTCAAATTCTTGTCCGATGCAATATCCAGGAGAGAGTATAGTTTACCGACCCTGGTCCAGTACATTTTAACTCAGACAAGCTTTGTTTACTTACTTATCATTGGTGAAAAATATGTGAAATCAGATTTAAGCTACTGTTTAGATAATGTTGTCTTTTACCTTCCATACATTTTTTGTAGAAATAGAAATAAACAAACTTCCAAAAACTTCCTGAAGAAATTGTGACATTTTGCATTGAAATGTGCATTTGAAGTGCTCATAATCTGGAGAAATCTTTGTTGAATTCCGTTTTTAATCTCTGGAGACTAATTACATGTGCCCCTGTGTGTTAAGCAAGGCGAACATGAATAACAGTATTGTGTATTTTTTTCTGTACAGCTTGAAATGCATACTATGCAGGCAAACAGTAAAAAGGGGTTGAATTGGCTTGTCTCTGAAAAAACTTACAAAATAACCTTACCTATCAGCTACTGATGGAAACAGTTGTAATCCTTTGTTGCAAGTACATCTGTGGAGTTCAGGGAATGGTCATAGGTGTGCATTACAGTCTAGGGTATCTCACTGAAATGTTTGAGGGCTAAGATTGGAAGCAAAATAAGGTAGAGTTTACATTTCAGTTTGTTACCAACATTATTGTTGGACATTTTATTTTCTTCTTATGGCTTTTTGGTAGTACAAAACAAGTATTGCTGATAAAAGACGCATTTTGTAAAAGCTTTTCACCTTGCAAGCTTCAAGTCAATTCACAGGGATGCAAATTCAAGAGGAACAAACTATGTTTATACTGTACAGGAGGAGACTGCTGATTGGTTGCTAAATTTTGATAAAATATATCCTTTTTCACCAATTTCTTATACAGGCCATTCTGTTATTATGGACATTTCATCAACGCAGATTCAGTGTCACATGATTGACAAATCGGGGACGCTGTTTCTAAAGTGTGAACTTTTAAAATGTGTGTTGACTGTAATGTGCTTACAGCAGCAACATTTTAAGTGCTCTTTCTAAAGCGGATTTTTCTATAATGTGGAATTGCACAAGAACTGACTGTGGAGTCATAGAGTCATACAGCACGGAAATAGATCCTTCGGTCCAAACAGTCTATGTCGAGCATAGACTGTTTGGACCGAAGTTTGAGCCAAATTTAGTTTGAGCCAAACTAAATTTGTTCCATCTGCCTGCTCCTGACCATATCCCCCCAAACCATTCCTATTCATGTACTTACCGAAGGTTTTTTTAAATGTTGTAACTGTGCCCGCATCGACCACTCCCTTCAAAAGTTCATTCCACACGTAACCCATCATCTGTGTAAAAAATGTACTCCTGTTCTCTTTAAATCTCTCTCCTCTCACCTTAAAAATATGACCCCCGTCTAGAAATTCCCAATCCTAGGGAAGAAAAACCTACCATTAACCCTATCTTTAACCTTTGTCATTTTATAAACCACTTATTAATTTTACATTTGTCTAATCTCTCCCTCTATATTGACATATAAAGTAAAAGGAAGTGCTTTTCTATAACAGATCACTGCCATAGACTCCCCTCTCTGCTAGGGTGCACAGAGGGTCACAATGACATTTCCTTCTTAAGGAGGTGAACACTTGCTATTTGAGGCCCTTGATCTTGATCAGCCTGCCAAGGTGTGTTATTGTGTGTTCTATTACTGTGTATTTGATTTACTGGTTTCCCCAGATCATACATTAAAGCTTTGTTGGAGTTGCTCTGAGTCATATGAACTAGAAGATCCAGCAGTGGATTCTTGTTGTGTTCTAAGTTAAATGATCTGAGCTAGGGGAGCATTTGGCGAGCGACAGTGAACCTCCTTCATTTTGATAACTAACTAGTGCAGATGCCAGTGAAACTATTCAGGATTTGTTGCTTTTAGAAAATGGGAAGAAAAAAGTAGGAGGAAATGGGTTGTACATAATCTTCTTTGCAGCAGAGTTCACAGAGAATTCATTCACATTCTTAATAGTCTCGCCTCCTTGTCTGTCATTTTCACTTGGCTTGAAATTAAAAATCTTACCAATATGTTCCAAGTTAACAGAAAATAAAATCAAATGTTTTTAGATTAGATTAGATTAGACTCCCTCCAGTGTGGAAACAGGCCCTTCTACCCAACCAGTCCACACCGACCATCCCAAGAGTAACCCACCCAGACCCAGTCCCCTACTGTATATTTACCCCTGACTAATGCACCTAACACTGTGGGCAATTTAGCATGGCCAATTCACCTGACTCATCATGAGACCATTCTGCATACTGAAAGACCAACTCCATCCCCAAAACTTGAAGATATGCTGGGTCGTTAATTTTTGAGCTACAAACACATTTTCATTTGTTTACATTCAAGGGATTTGTTTAGTTATGAGTCAGTGGATTGAACATTCTGCTTGAACCTTCAGTAAACAGTGATAATGTACCGCCAAATGATTATGCCAGCAAATTTGGTCTTCAGCCATCTAATGAGGATTCTATATGGTTCTGGGCCTCCATCTTCCTCAGCTGATCTTGTTGTATTTATGTGTCTGCTGTGGAAATTTGCTGTTGAATACTTCCGTACATTGTCAAACTCAGTCTCTGACAAGTTGGACAGTCAACCTGCAGAGATACAGTGAAAGTCATGGTTACCTCAGTTCATCTCGATTATCAGTTGGTACTTTCAATTTGGTGCTTATACTGGTAAAAGTGAGGAGGGGGCTAATTTATGATCGATGGAAGTGTGCCCCTGAAATGTTCCCTCCGCCTCCCATGACTGCAGCCAGTTTTCCACCTCCCAACCTCCGCTGGAGAATTATATTAGTCTGGGAGCAGAAATGTACAGCTGCTGCAGTAAAATGCAGAGGAAATTGTGCTGTCTGATAAAATTTGTCAAAGAGATTAAACAGAATTTTCTTCTTATCTGCCAAAATTTGTGCAGAACCATGTTCTTGCAAAACATTTTGAAAAAAAAGTTATTTCACAGGATGAAGGTATCGATATCTATGCCAGGATTTGTTGTCCACTCCTCATTGCCCTTGTGAAGATGGTGGTGAGCTGCCATCTTGAACCACTGCAGCCTGTCTACACTGTTGTGTCCCTAGCAACATTCCCTCTAATATATTCTTTTGATCTGCATGAATCTCTGAGACCCATGCTCGGCAGCCATTTTCAGAATTAGAAGTAAATGCGTAAATATTGGAACACTTGCACAGTCACTCAGCTTAGAGGGAGCGTTGGTCCCCAGTGATGTTGAGAGAGTTCCAGGGTTTTGAGCCAGTAACGAAAGGAACAGTAATATAGTTCCAAGTCAGGATGATGTGTGGCTTGGTTGGGAACTTGCACCTGGTGGTGTTCATATGTACCTGTTGTCCTTGTTGTTCCTAGATGGTTTTTCATTTGTAAGATACTGTTGAAGGAGGCTGGATGAGTTACTGTGGTATATTTGGTACATAGTACAAATGATTGCCATTGTGCATTGGTGACGGAGGTAGTAAATGTTGAAAGTGTGGAAAGGGTGTCGATCAAGTAGGTTTCTTTGTCCTGATGTTGATTTTTTTCAATGTTTCCTGACTTGCGCCTTGTAGTTGCTGGGTAGAATCAGGAAGTAAGTAACTCCCTGCAGGGCAAGTCTGATCGGCTGTTGTAGCCACAATATTCATGTGAGTTTCTGGTCAGAGGAAACCCCCAGGATGTTAGTGGGGATTTACTGATAATAATGCTGTTGAATTTCAAGGTGGGGGTGTGGTTGGTTGGTTGAATTTTCTCTTGGTGAGGATCATCATTGCCTGGCACTTGTGTGGTCCATATGTTAATTGCCACTTACTAACTCAAACGTGAGTGTCAACTCAGCCTTGCTAGATGTGAACGCGAGCTGTTTCAGTATCTGAGGAGTCATGGATAGTGCTGAACATTGGGCAATCCTCAGCAAACATCCCTACTTCTGACTTTTTGATGGAGGGAAGGGCATTGATGAGGCAGCTGATGATGATTGGTCATAAGACTCCATGCCTGGAATTCTGTAGTAGACTCCTAGAGCTAGATGCATTGATCTCCAACAACCATCACCATTTTCATACATACCTGGCCTGATTACAACCAGCAGAGACTTCTCCAGGTTCCTATTACCTTCAGCTCTGATGTGGCTTCTTGATGCTATTTTCAGTAGGCAGCTGATGATGATTGGTCATAAGACTTCTGTAGTAGACTCCTAGAGCTAGATGCATTGATCTCCAACAACCACCACCATTTTCATACATACCTGGCCTGATTACAACCAGCAGAGACTTCTCCAGGTTCCTATTACCTTCAGCTCTGATGTGGCTTCTTGATGCTACTTTCAGTCAAATACTGTTTGGATGTCCAGGGCAGGCATTCACACCTCACTTCTGGAACTCAGCACTTTTTGACCATTTTTTGACCAAGGCTGTAATGAGGTCATGAACTGAGTGGTTCAGGTCTCAGCAGATTCAATCAGCCATGAACTTGTTATTACTGTGTTAGTGTCATGTGGTAACACTGTCAATGACCTCCTCCATCATCCTGATGATATCGGCGAGTCAACTGTTCAGTGATATTTAGACTGCTTTTTCTGGGCCGGACATACCTGGGCAACTTTCCACATTGTTGGGAAAATACCAGTGTTGTAATTGTAATGGAACAGCACGGTCGGGGCACAAGTCTTCAGTACCGTTGCTGGAATATTATCATAACCCATAGCCTTTGCAGTATTTAATGTCTTCAGCTGTTTCCTGCTATATCATGTGGAGTGAATTGAATTGGCTGAAGTGATGCTGGGGACCCCTGGAGGAGTCCAAGATGCATTGGCCTGATCACATCAATCTAATGATTGGTTACTTACCTTTGCCTGTCACAAACTGCTTCTACTGTTTGGTGTGCAAGTATCCCTGTGTTGTAGCTTCACCAGGTTAGAACCTTGTTTTGTTGTATGCCTGGTGTTGCTGCTGACGTATCTACCCTCACTCTACATTGAACCAGCGTTGATCAGCAGCTTCGTGGTACTGGTGCAGTGAGGAGTATGCCAGGACATGAGATTACAGATGGTAGTTGAATGCAGTTCTGCTGATAACACTGAGTTGCCAGATAGGTTTGAAATTCAACCCATTCAGATAGTTGTAGTGCCGCATACATTGCTGAAGGATATTGTCAGTGTGGTGGTACTAAACTATTCTTGGCTTAGTGATGGACATTGAAATCAACCACTCAGTTTACAGTCTGTGCTGTTGTCATCTTCAGTGCTTCCTCCAATTGGTATCAAAAATGGATATGTACTGATTCATAAGCCAGGGGGTGGGGCAGTGTAGATGCGGTGGGTGTGGGGGTAGAGAAAACATCATGCAACCTTGTGGGGTCCATATCCAATTTTGAGGATTCACAGTTAAATTCCCTTGCAACCGTATGCAAACTGTGCCATCATCGCTGGTGGCTCTGTCTTGCTGATGAGGCAGGATATACCCAGATCTGGTAATGGTGGTGCCTGAGACATTATAGGTTATGATTTTGAATGTCAGGCTGATGCTTAATTTGTCTGATTCGGAACAAGACTTTAGTAAAGAGAATTTTATAAGGTGTTGTCAGTGTTATTTCCATTGCCTTGGTTGATGCTGGAGGGTCCATTTAGTTTCATTGTTTTTTTTCCCACTTTTAGTGATTTTGATACAAAATGCACAGATATTTTTATCAGACCAGCCCACGTGGTCCCTCCCACTGCAACAAAAATTCTTCCAATAGGAATTGAAGAACACAGTGACGTTTGTACCTTCTTCATTTGCATTTATTTAGCACTAGCCCACGTTGTGTTGGTGTAACCCCATATAGTGTGCAGAAAGCAGCAGGGAGGTGAGGATCAGGCCAATTTGTTTTCCTCCTCCAGATGCCCCCAAAATTGGTAGCCATTACCTCTTCCCTCTTGTCCGTTTCTACTGTGTTTCACTTTCCGCAGATAATGGGAAATTTGCTGAGTTTCTCCATCTCTTCTGTAATCTTTTATCTTAGACTTTTCAACCTGTGTATGTCTAACACATTTTTCCCTCCGAGAGCTAAAGAACACCTTTGAATCAATGGTCTTGGCAAATAAAGGTTTCAACTCCTGTTGTTTTCATCTCTTGTCTTTGTGATTGTAAATGAATGTTAGAATATTAAAAAGAACTCTTGTCTGTAACAACAGCATTATGGGTGTGTTAATTTCAGATTAGAAACCAGTATAGAGTTTTTAAAGTCAATATGGTGAAAATCCCAGCGTTCTGGCTGAATTTATATTTAAAAACAAGCCTAAACTTGCAAAATAGGAGATAAGTAAATGAGCAAGTAAAAAGTGTTAAAGAAACTGGACATTCAATGGTAAATGTGATGTAACTCAAGGAACATCATCCCCTCAGTCAATTTGAAAGTTACAGTTAAAAGCTCCTGTTAGTTTTTCATTTTCTCACACTGTAAAACAAACATGCTTTTGAGTTGCCAGCCATGGAGAATCCCCACGGAGTATGTTCAGTGTTGTCACTAAGTTACTTAGTGTCTTAATACCAACACTATAGACTTTGCACATAGAGAAATAATCACACTTAAGCCAACACGTGATAATGTTGCATAATAACCTTAATTGACTATTTCTGCTGGATCTCAAATGACACATCTTTGAAATACCTTGCGCTCACCCAAGTATGAAATGAATCAAAATATGCTAACTGGACACAATCTAAATTTGGAATAGCAAATATACAATGATGTTGTGGTTTCTTTTAAAGACACAATGTGCAGTTAAGTTGTGTATTATGTGGTGCAAAGAGAGTGCTTTCTGGAAAGTTTGTGCCATTTAAAAAGAATTGTATAAATACAAACAGTCTGTTGCGATTCACTTCAGTGTGTGTGTATTTCTGGTTGCACATGGGGAAATGTATTCAAATTATTCCTCCTGTTATGCAGTTAAATCTATATTGTAGCATCATCCAAACCTTAGTGTAATAGCAGACTGCTCAGCCCTTCTCCAAATTTCTCAGTTAGCTCCAGATTTTTATTTCCTCGCATTAAGACATTTTAATAATAAAGGAGGTTCGTGCCATGGTTTAGGTGGACAAGCAGTATTATTTTCAGTGTTAGTTGCTGCAAGTTGTGAAATTTCTAAAAGAGTGTGCATTTCCAATAACTATTTGTTATGAAAAATGCATTTCATTAAGGGATTCACTTATAATGGTAATAGGCACTTGGTAATATTTCTTTTTGGTATGTGCCTTCCATAGTCTTTGCACATTTTTATAGCCAGGAATGGACAAGAATCTTTGAGACTTTTCAAAAGAATCCACCCATTATTTTGTTCCCAACAAATCAGTGGTAAATAAAGCCACTCACTCTGGTTTTAAATTTGCAAGTAATCTTCACCTGAATTCAACTATTGCCCCGCCCAGGATCCAATTAATTTAGTAAACTTTCATCAGAGTGACACTGATCTGTGCAGTTCACAGAGTGAGTTCCGATTCCAGTAGTGTTACTGTAATTATCTTGACCTGTCAAAGCATCTATGAAATATGCTAACGTTTGAGTTGAATTTATCTGAAATTATTAAGAAAATTAGGGCAATTTCATCCTTTGTGCCATTTACTCTCCAAGGACGTGACTTCCTCCTTGGAGCAGACTGTGATGGGAGTTTTGCATTCCTGCAAATTAATGGTTTATATCATAAAAAATCAGGTTTTTGCTCTTTCTCTCTCTCTTTCTCCTCCCCCCTCCACCTCTGCTATGAAAAGTAATAAATTGTACGTATGATTTATTGCCAGTGGGTAGGAGGTAAGATGATTTAGATCACATTTTACTGCTTGATGAGCAATGTCCTCCTGGTCAGACTTAAGCCTGTGTCCCCACATTTCTCATTACTCTTGAGCTAAGTAGGCGCTGATTGTATCTAAATTGCTTCGCACAGGGGCGACAGATGAACGCAGCGGACGACCTGCTATTCAGTGTGGGAGTAACCCTAATGTGCAACAGCAGTATCAACGTACTTGAAGTTTAAAAAAAGACTTAATGCTCTTGGCAAAAGTGTAAATGTGGGAAAAAAAATCTCTTGATGCTTTGATATAGAAATTGGAATGTGGGAACTAGTGGGATAATGACACTTATCAGCTTTGGTTGGATTAGAGTCCAATTGTCATCCTTACTCCATAGAATATATACAATTAAAATAGTGGTTCACCACTTTTGAAGTGTTAAACCATGATGAGAAGACTGTGCTGCCTCCTACAGGCAAATTGCATTCCAGAATGGTCTTTCACATGGAGAAAGGAATTTACCAAGGTTTTCCTGTAGCTGAAAACAAACCATCTGCAGTAATTTGCTCCTCTTTCTATAGCTTTCCACTTAAATAAACAAAAAGCATTCACAAATATAATACATGGTGTGTTTGCATTAAATTTCTGGGGTAGTAACGTAATTTATTATATAAAAACTTTTTCTAAATTATTTAAGTGGAATGTTGTCGGTCACCTGACATATAAAGACGTATAGTGAAGAGCTCTGAAGTTTCAACTTTGATGGTATCACAAATTAAAAGCAATTGTTTAAAAATCTAACTTCGCAAACAAGAAAGTTACTGTCTCATTTAAATTGTAAGTGGTTAGATTTCTTAGCACAGTGATGAAATTATTTGTTGATATTTAAAGGGTCACTGATAGTTTCAAGTGCATTTTAAATATCAGCTGATATTTCATCCTGTTTCATATATTTGTAATTTATTTTTAATAATTGCATTTACATAGAGCCTTTCAACACCTGAGTATGTTTTTAAAGTAGTTTGCAGCCACTGATGATGTATGTTGTTAAAAATGTATTATTTCTAGTTGTAGTAACTGGCAATGTTGTGGAGGTGCCAGTATTGGACTGGACCGGACAAAGTCAGAAGTCACACAACACCAGGTTATAGTTCAGCAGGTTTATTTCCAATTGCAGATGTTCAAAGTACTGCTGTGTTGTAGGTAAAGTTCATCTGACAAAGAAACAGCGTTCCAGAAGCTTGTGATTTCAAATAAACCTGTTGGACTATAACCTGATGTGGTGTGACTTCTGAACTAGGAATGTGACAGATGACTCGATGATTTACTTTAGTGCTGCTCATTGAGAGATAAATATCAATCAGTGTATGGGCAAGGACTTCCCTTGTTCTTCAAGTGGTGCCATGAAAATGCAGTGTCAGTGCTTCAATTGTATTGCGAATTTGTGGAACTGATGTTGTTAGTATGTCGAACTGTTTTGTAAAGTACTGTTGTAGTCGTTATTCTTTTATTCACCTGTTTCTAGATCACAGTTTGCTTCCAATTTTTGACTGACATAAATTTCAGAGCAATTACTTAACATAGTTTTAATTCAACAAACACGCCTTTAAATCTCTGTTCTGTGCAAGTTGGTATTTATTTTATTTTTCATTGTGTGGGGTCCTAAGTCCTTAAGTAATCCTTGTTTAGAAAGTTTTAGAATACAGCGGTTTGCATTTTATTGTTTTGGCCGAGGCAACATTAGTGTCGTACCACAGAATTTACAATTTGGCAACTTATGTAAGAGCAAATGGGTTTTAATTAATCACATTTTGGAAACAGTGCAAAACTGCAGACTTTGAATGCTCTGAAATGGCAGTACCAAGTTCAGCTCTTGCAGGTACAAGAGGCAAAACCTCTTTGATATTAATCTTTAGCAAAATATTTTTATAACATCAAGCCAGAGAATGCCAGAAGGAAAAGTTGTGATTTTCTCCATTTTGTGATATTCTTTAAAATTAGCAATGCAACAGCTTTAAATGTACTTGTTGCTGAATAAACTGGCATAAATCTCAAAGAAATGTCTTGTTATGTGTCCCATGCTGGCTTTCCCTTCGTCAGTCTAAAACATTAACAGGTGGGAGCGGATAATCTGAAAATGAGGGTGTGCATTCATTTGTATTGCTGGGTAGTGGCAGGCCACAGTTATCCATTTTGCACATTACCTATTTTCAATCCGGTGGTGAAAGTGAAAATATCCATTATTAAATCATCCCATTCATTTCTTTTGAATTGAATGCCATTCCCTTTTTGAATGGCTCATAAAATTGAGAATAGAGGGTTATGACTTCTAAGTTAACTTTAATAGAATATGAAATAGTAGCATGGTGTGCTAGATCTGCATTTTTAGCATGAAGGGAGTTTGAAAACCCAGTAGGATTGAAGTGAGGTCGGATTTCTAAACTTCCAAATACCAATTAGGAGTAAGGCTCCATCATTGATGATGTTTGATTAAAAGAAGGAGCCCTTCAGTGTTGTTAACATACCTATAGCTCATTGTGTGCTTTTTAAATCTACAGCAGCTCTTAACACTTTCAGAATTAAATTGTTCGCTCGTCTTTACAAATTTGGAATCTGAGAAATAGTTTTCAGCCTGTGAAACATGTGGAGTCTTTGTCCTCTGTGGGAGTCCTCTATTTGTAGTAACTAGATGGTTCTTAGGCCACTTGTGTTTCAACTGTTGCAACAACAGATTAACAGAGAACAGGGTATCGATTTAATTGACTATGCACAACAGCCTCTTATGTTATATCACTTTCTCAACCCTGCCTACAGCTTTACTTTCCAGCTTTGTGTTATCTGTAGCGTTCCAGTGAAAGAGCCCTGTGTTCTATTCTGTTTCTTTTTCTCTCTCCTCTACTCTTTCCTTCCCAATTATGAATCATTCTAGCTTATCTGTAGTTGGGGTTAATTAATACCGAGACCATCCAGGAGCCTAAATAAAAGCTCGAAGAGTGCAGTTGCAATTACTACTTAGGTTTCTTTGGAGATTGCAGTCTGTGATTGCTTTGAATTGGACAGATGCGGGACAATAGCCAAAGGTTGAATGCCATGTAAATGAAATATGGAGAGGAACGGCTGGAGAGAAAGACAGGTTCTCTGTAATATGAGGTAAAATGAACTGACCTTTTCGTAGACAGAACTTTGGCCTTTAGCTGTAACTCTAGGACAGAACTAACAATTTAATCAGCAGGAGTTTCTGGCATATTTCCAAAAACTTAGAGTATACGTAGCAGTAAAATAATGCAAAGCTAAGGATAGTCTTGATAGCTGTGTGTTGTCAAACTCCTAAGAAAAAGTGATTTAGTGGAGGTCCTGTCAGCTATGTTTTTTTTTCTTTGTCCTATCGAGAAATAGCTAAAATATTTACTTGTCCTTGTATTTATAGCTTAAAATACTCACCCATCCTGATATTTCAAATAATGTTCTATAAAAGGTGTTTAAGCTAACAGCTGGGTATTGAAAGAAAATGCTTCTTTCCAAATTTCCAAATTACATCCACTTGAGATGATAGGGAATGAAATGCACTTGTGTTTGTGAAGTAATGGTGACCTGTTTAGGCAACTTGCCTTTCTCCTTGTCTCTGAATGAATTCTGTTGTAACCTTCATGTGTAGGTGTTGCTAATTTTGCACCTTAGTCTGCTCTGCAGCTCTTTTTCTGCATCAAGTAATCTTGAATCTTTATGTGGAAGTTGAAAGGAATATGAAAAAGCATGCAAATTGGGTTGTGATGCACAGAAATGCCTACATATCAAAAGTACTTGATTGGTTTGTAGCACATTGGCACATCCTGAAGACAGGAGACATGCCATATGCATGCAAATTATTTCCTCACTTCTTAATAGGCTGTCCTTTGACGCAGGGGTAATAGCGTGCATGAATCCAAATCAGACCAATGATATGAAAGATTCCTGTCTATTAGTTGCATGGACTCTATATGAAATTAGTTCAGAAATTCTCAATTTTGTCAAGGTGGCCTACAATTTAATATAATAGGGAACAAAACTGACGTCATTATCTGGAAAAGCAAAACAATGCCTGGTGTGAGGAAGGAACTTTTTAATGTGGATGCAATAGGTCACATTCCAGCCTATCTGCGGTTGGGGTTAATTAATACTGAGACCATCCTGGAGTCTGTAATGAAGACTCGATTGGTGAAGTTGCAATTGCTGCTCAGGTTTCTTTGGAGATTGCAGTCTTCTAAAGTTGGTTTGTAGGCACATTGTCAGGGACGAGGAGAGGATTTAATCTGAAAGGGTTAGATGCTGATGCTGGGTAACTGAATTGAAACTGCGGAACCAAGAAGCAATAAAGTTCTAACTTCTGCCAATGATGACCTTCCTGCCAATATTAATTATCACAGAAACGTAGTGGTGTGAATTCTGATTAAAAACAGCCTGACTTCATTCTACTGCTCTCACCATAACAGAGAATGCTAAAACCTTCAATACAGAAATTGCAATGGGGGAGTTTTTATTAACGAAATAATAAAATTGGTATAAAAATATTGCTCGGACACAAGATTGTGTTTTCACATATAAAATCAGTAAGTTTTGAAGGTTAGGAATGTAAGCAAATAAAATTTGACAAGATCGTCAACAAGATTGTCAACACCAGGAACTGAATTTACTGTCGCAGATATGCGTCTTGCCCACTGCTCAGAGAACCAGTGGATGTCTGTGTTACTTCAGTGGGGAAGGTCTGATTGAATTTTGTGCCTTTTGGGCTCTAACGTGACCAGTACCAGGTCAGATCTTGCCTTGGGTTTCGGAACTCCGCAGAAATCGCGCTGTTGGAGGAGCAGCTGGCCCATCAGAGGAACCAGCGCCCCCTCCAGTGCAAGCAGTGCTACTGGCAGCAGTGGCTACTGCTAACACTGCACAAGGTCTTCACAAGATATTATTGTGTCAGTTTAGGAGAATCAAAGAGGCATTACCAAATCTTGGTGGGCCAAGAAAATTCCCCTTTCTGTGTGTTGGATGATGACCATTCCTGCTGGTGAATTAATGGGGAGGTACATTTTCCTGCCAATGGGATTGGGGTGCACAACAATTACACGGGCAGACCCACCATCTCATCCACTTCAGCAGGCTAGATTCCAAGTGGTGATGGGAGGGTTTCAAATTGTCTCGAAGATCTGGAGTGCCGACAGATTAAGAATGATGAATGTTAAAGGTTGGAAGGACACGCTAATTCCTTCAGAGTCTCACCCCTTCACTAGCCTAACAAAAGATAAATTTAATCAGATTGGTGAATAGGCCAAACATCTTAGACTGTATCTGGTTTATGACTATAAACAATTCAGCCAAGTATCTCTTGCCGACAAAGAGAAAAATTAGTCTATTACAAATAAAACTAACTCAAACAGGCAAAGATAATTAACAAAGGTTTACTCTGTACAAAGATAACCAGGACTCGTAATCAAACATCCTGAACCTAACATGCTGCAGCTATTGCATACATGTACAGTATTTTATGTAATGATAGCACTGTTATCCTTTGGGTATCTTACATTGAATTTCAGAAATTGGAATACGGTCCTGATGCATTTATATAGGACCCCATCCAGAAATCAACTTACTTGACAATTTTAATATGGGGCTAATTGTATTTCTACTTAATTGCATTCAGCAGCTCAACTTGCATCTCTGATCTTAATTTCCATTGAATATATTTTTTTTTAAATGCAGTCAGTTCATTATAACTCGTTTTACACTGTACAAAGTCAAAAGTTACTCCCTTTTCAACCAACCACTTCAATAAATTCCATCACTTGCTTATTCCAAAGTTACAGAGGTTGTTTGTCAGTAATTGTGTAAATATCAATGAAAGCTCTAGTTGGTGAAAATATTAAATTAAATATCTCTAGGACATTGTATTTTCTAGCAATACCTCCTGTGGTGCAGTGCAGCTAAATTTCTGTTTCACTTTGTCCTTTTAGTACTGCACAAAATAGTAAGTCGTAGCAAATTGACCTTCATTTGATCTGCTATCTCATCAGTGGTGCTGACAATCGTTCAGATAATTGTTTCTTGGAAAATCATTTAATGAGGCAACATTGCTGTATTGGCATGAGTAATGAATGACTTACAAGTAGCAGAGATTTGCTTTGTGCCCTTTTTATAATGAGTTCCTGTTTACCTGGAGGACTCAATTTTCAAATGCAATGTTTTGATACTACCCCTCTGTGGATTGTATTTGTCAACAATTCATATGGCAAAGGTTTCTGTCGAGTAACTATTACATTGTATTTATGTTTCCAGCTATCTCTCTCTTCCCCACCCCTACCCCACCCAACACACACACACACACACACACACAAAACAGTGAGGTACACCAAGAAATAGTAGATAGGATATGACCTTGAGCTAGTTTAACACTCCTTGTAATTATTCTTCCTCCTCCTGAACATGTTTCTAGTTTTGGGAATTTCTGGACCTCCATATTTCTGACTTATTGAAAAGCTGGATAGCAGCCCCTGCCCTGAATATGGGAGGTAAGAGCAGAGGAAATATTTCAGATGGGTTACGAGAATTGTGCTCTTCTTGCCCCATTGAAGTTTTACCATCAAAGCTCATTTGTTTCATATCAGTTAGACGTAAAAGAACAATGCTGTTGTATGTTTGTATAGTGCTTTTCAAAAGCAATGTGTGTCTGAAAGGGTTATAGAAGTGCTTTTTGAAGAGTAGCCTCCATTTGTAATTGTAAGATCCTGCCTTCTCAAAATTCCCTCCTGTCTTTTACCTTCCCATTAGCAAGTCTTAATCAGATGCCAGCTGGCTGCCTACTGCTGCCTGACCCACTAGTACCAAAGTGCCACATCCCTGCCAATTTCGAGCAAGCTATCCATAGTGAGGAGGACTGCTATCAGTGACCGATGAAAGTTTTTTAATCACAACACGATTTCTTGATCTTTAATTTCGGTGACCCGAGCTTTGCTTCTATTGTATTTTATATGAATAAACATACAAAAACATGTCGTTTATGACCCTGGGTAATCCCAAATCACTTTACAGACATCTAATTACTTTTCAAAAGGATTAATTTCTATTGTTATTATGTAGGCAAATGTGGCAGGCAATTTGGGTACAATAGGTCTGACAACAGCAAAGTTATGATGAATATTGTTTTGGTGGTGTTCGTTCAGAGGTAAGTTGTGGTCAGCACCCAAAAGGGAATTTCTCTTTGCCCTCACAGATATATTCCATGAGATCTACCTGATGAGCAGGCAGACAAGTCAACAAAATATGTTTAGAAAACAAAAAGTGCTGGAAATCACAGTGGGTCAGGCAGCATCTCTGGAGAGAGACGTGAAGCCAGCTCTGATGAAGAAACATCTAAACTTGAAATTTTAGCTTGCTCTTTCCAGAGATGCTGCCTGACCCACTGTGACTTCCAGCATTTTTTTGTTTTCAGTACAGATTCCAGCATCTGCAGTAATTTGCTCCTAAAATATGGTTTAGATTCCCAAGGCATTTCACTTTAGCATCAGCCTCTGCAGCATGTGTGTAGATCCTGACATGGAACTTGACCCCACAATTTTCTGAGTCAAGCGAGAAGGATGTCACAAAACCAAGCAGACACTTAGCACGGCAAGTGTTATTTTTGCAGCGTGCTTCTCAACACAACTTTTGAGAAATAGCTAAATTATTTGTGCATGTTCATGTTTGCTTCCGTGTTGCGAAATAATGGATTTTCATTTCTGCATCTATTCCAGACTCTGCAGTTGCAAATATTTTTTGCCATTGCACCGTAAGCAGTTGTGACTTTGTCAATTAACACCAAATTGAAGCAGATGTGCTGTAGCAGTATCTCTGTGTTGTTTTCAGTGCAAGAGAGATTTTATTTAGAATTCAGACAGCCTTGGGTTAGGTAGTGTACAAAATTCTCCTCAAATGTAAAAATCTGTTTAAAATTATTTGGAAAAATTAGTTTAATTTCTTTCTTAGGACTGTACTCTCAAGCAACTCATTACCTGTTCTTTGCAAATTTGTAGGGTTGGAGGGTACTCATTTGCACATAAATAGCCATTAACTTGATGTATTCCCAAAGCAGGCTTGTTCTTAGTGGCAATGGTGACCTAAATTACTGACTAATTTTTCCAAAGTTATTTCAAATTTTTCCTTCTAACTTGAATATTTTTGGTTAATGCATTTTTGCCTCATGATTAAAATGTAATTTGAATGTGGAATATTTAAATATGGTAATATTATTGTCATTGAACCAGCTAATTTTTGAAAATATTAGAAGAATTAAGGTATTGAGATTCATCAGCTGCATTAAGTAATTAGAATAGAATAATGTCCCTGTATAACTGCTTTTCAATATAAAAGGACATATCACATAACCCCAAGGAAGCAGGAAACAATACAGTATTTTATGAACTTAATATCATCATGAGTGTGTGCCAGGTTCACGGACCTCATTTCATTATCCTGACCGACCCAAATGATCTTGCCGTTGAACCCTCATCCTCATTTATGTCTTTCCCAAGTATGAATTGCCCTGTTCAATTTTAATTCTGTCATATTCCTTTGACCTCCCCAAACCCCTTGTGATCCACTGTTACCACTACTTCACAACTGGATGGAGAGAATGCTATCCACTAAAGTCATTTTCTTTTTGACAATAGGATTTTTCCAATGAAATTCAAGATGGCTTTCAGTGTTTTAAGTATCAATTGAGACATGACTTTTTTTATAGACAGAGAAGTTTCGACTATGAAGTTTGTTATATGGATAAATCCCATTTTAAAATGTTATATTGTTTCAATTTTCAAATGGTATTTCAGCTAAGATGCTGGATTTTAAATAAAATGTCTCATCTGCAATATATTCCATATGTAAGCGTGATGAAAGAACAGATTTTGTTTGAAGAATGTTTATCAAAGGTCTTTTGCTCTATAGATTTTCGGTGTTAATGTGGCAAAGCAGTTTAGTGGACAGATGTTAAAGAATGAGAAACATAGAAACTTTGGTTACATGACTGGTCATTTATGTAAAGCAATCGGTCCTTCATATAAAGCAACGGACAAAGCACACTTACCTTCAATACTTTATCAGATTCTGATTATAAAGCATGCTATTTTCCATATTACATAGAACAATGGCAGATTGCTGAAACTTTCTGGAAATTGTGTTCTGTTTGTTCATATATTGATTGGCTGAGTGTCTTCCATCTCTGTCATTATGATAACATAGATATATTAAAGCAAATTGATGGTTCAAATTCAGCTTTGTTTTACTGGCACGCTTTTCAGTCTACTTCAGGAAAGAGTAGAATATGCATGTGATGGCACACATGAATCACTGTATCTCATGAGGCGATATATTGTAACTCATGCTTGGTTTAACTGCATATATGACAATGAAGATGTTGCCATCTGAAAGGGGATTAAAAGTTGATTGGGCTCCCCCCTTACAAACCAAGGAAATATTGAATGCAGACCCAAAGTGTGTTCCAAACCAAGATGATTGAACATTCATTTAAAATTGAGATACAAAGGAATTTCTTCTCCCAGGGGATAGGGAATATCTTGAATTCTCTACCCCAGAGAGTTGCAGAGCCTAGAGTCAACTGATGTTATTTAAAGAGGAGGTTGATAGATTTTTGCAACATCGTGGAACACAGGACGATGTGGAGCTGGCTCAAAAGAGGTGTTGAGGCATTGGGCATGATCTCTGAATGGTGGGGCAGACTTGAGGGGAAGTATGGCCGCCTCCTACCCCGATTTCTTATGGCCTTATCGATTGGTTTTGTTGGAGAGAAGAGTGATATACTCTACCTGTTATATATGGAAGGATGTACTGGTATGTGTGAGTAATTCAGATTGTTGTCTGAATTTTGGCAACATCGCTTTCTCCGGTTCATTGCATTTTCTCACTCTTGCTGGATCTCTTCATCTTTTACAGAAATTGTATAAAGGATATATATGGAAGTAGCACTTTTATTGTTGGAAGCTGCAAAACTCTGTTGCTTGTGCTTTAAGCAGGATCTACACTGGGTGTGAACTCACTTATTCATAAAGTGCTTGAAAGGCTGCTGTGACTGATTACTAGCAGAAACGAATACTGTAGAGGTTGATGAGGGAGAATGCTATTTTCCTAAGGGGGAAGACTTAGATAGTTTTGCTGATTTTACCACTACGTACTGACACTTGTGTGGAAAAAGGTTTTATGTGCCTGGTTCCTCAGTGTCTCTGAGTTGTGTTTAATAAAAGTCTCATGCAACACGACCATAGCAACTGGATAAATGTGAAAGCTCTACTCTCCAGTAATACCTAGATTAATGAATTCAGGAATAATCAATAGTTCCAGCTCAATATAGATTATGTGCAACCTTGCTCAGAGGAGTCTAATGTTAGAAAATTACTGAAGTGTCCAACAGGCAGAAGTACTGTAAAACAGCAGCCCCCACAGTGGTTTCCTTTGATCCTTAGGAATGAAAGGACAGGAGATCAGCTCAGGCCTAAATGAGATTACGGATGGTTCAGGAGCTTATCTGGTCTAATGCTAACTAGTATGGCTTTGCTCATCCGAGGGGCTTTGCAGCAGACACTCTTTATCATGTACCATCATTCTGCTTCACAGTGGCAGACATTAATCCCTCCTTCAGCCTCATCCAGTTAACAGCTTCTGGGCGAGCAGTACTGAGTGCAAACGGTGCTCTCCTCCTGGGTGTAGGATGTACCTGACACTGATTCATACCCAAGTATGTTTGATGTGGGAAGACAAGATAATTGGAAAATTTAACGCTTTCCTGTTCAAAGAGTGGTTTGGCACAGAGTAATGTGGCTTGAAATTTGTGCATTCCAGCCAACTTTAGTCACCCCAATATCGCTTCACATATAGGCAACCTTAATTCTTTAAATATGGATAATCGTAACCATTAACGTGTCTGAATGCAGCTAAAAGTTAACCAGCATTTACTGATTACCAATGAGCTTATTTATTTGACATTGATATCCATAGTTATGACTGAGGCAGGATTTCTGATTATATTTTGTTGATAAAATGGCAAAACTAGTCAAATAGAATCTGCATGAACTGCCCATAATATGTAACAGTTTAATTGGATTTATTTATTGTGACGTGTACTGGAATAAGCCTGAATTGTGAACTAATGTTCTCTGCTGTTCCATGGCACTGAGCTAATGGGAAAAAAGAATGATAGAGTAATACTGTATTTTCCCATCTTTATAAACCTCAATGCAGTAAAGTAAAAATACCTTTGAAGTGCAGTCACTGCTGTCATGTAGGGAAACAGCAGTCACTGTATTTCAAAAGGAAATTTATCGATGTAATAAACTTCTCAGTTCTGAATGTTTCAGCAGTCATACTAATTGCATTAATTAAAATGCATGTCACATCATTTTTCTTTTTCAAAAATTGGCTTCTGAGTATCATTGGAGCCAGAATTGGATAGCGTTTGAGTCTAATTGAGCATGTGTTGATCCATTGTTTTGAGAAGAATATAAGTCATAGATTAAGGAAAGGAGAAAAAAGAAGCTGCTTTGCCCATACAAGTACCTTTTACCCCCAACAGTACGATGGGGGTTTGGGGTTAGTAGGGGGTGGGGTGGATAATTGCTGAGGTTTTTTGTAAGATGTTATAAAGCAGTAGTATGGTTTCAAGGTTGGCTTAGTGACAGGAAGCAAAGTACAATAGGGGTTGGAAGCTTTTGAGACCATGACTAGAGTGCACTGGTATTACTGAAGTGTCAGGATTGGATCCATTACTTGTTTCAATTTTCACAAAACAACCTTGACAGGGAGTAGCATTATAAAGTTTGCGGATTAAATCAAAGTTGACAAATTAATCGCTTTTGACAAGGACAGTTGTAGGATTTGATGTGATACAGAAGGGTTGCTTGAATAGACACAGATATGGCAGATGGAGTTCAATACAGAGGAGTGTGAATTCATATGTTTTGGAAGACTAATCTAGAAAGATGGTGCACGCTAAAGGACAGGATTCTGAAAAGTGCCAGTGACCAGAGAAACCTTGATGTCCATATGCACAATCCTTAATATTGATGAGCTGTTTAAAGAAGTATTGAGGTTACAAGAAACACAGTATTAAAGCAAAGGGAGAGAACTTGAACTTTATGTATCACTGGTTAGACCTCCGCTGAAATGCTCAGGACAGCTCTAAACCACAATTTCAGGACAGATGGAAAAGCCTCAGAAAGGAAGAAATTCACTGGCATATTACCAAAGTTGAGGAGCTTCATTTATGAAGAGAGATTGGAAAGCTGTCCTTGGAGGTGGTGGAACAGAGATTTTTAAAATACCCAGATCTTTGGATGTTCGTCCCTCAATTCAACCAGCATCTACATGACATAACTCAGGAATGTGATGGAATGCTCCCTACTTGCCTGAATGAGTGCAGCTCCAACAACACACAAGAAGCTTGACATCATCCAAGACAAAGCAGCCTTCTTGACTGGCCCTCCATCTACCACTCTCAACAGTCACTCTCTTCACAACTGGTGCTACAACTGCAATAAACATCATTAGATGCACCGCAGCAATTGAACATCACCTCCCAAACCTGAGGGCTGTACTGCCTTTAAAGCAAAGTACTGCGCATACTGGAGATCTGAAATAAAATGTTTCAGAGAAAATTAGCAGGTTTAGCAACATCTGGGGAGAGAAGAACAAACTTAATATTTTGAGTCCTGAATGACTCTTCTTCCTAACTTCAGCCTGCGACTGTCAAAAGGAGGCCTGGTGACACAGACAGTCGCCCAAGGGTGGAATCGAACCCAGGTCCGTGGTGCTAAAAGGCAGCAATCGCTGTGCCAGCATGTTGCTCCAGCTTCCAAATTCACCATCACCTCGGGGGAAAGTTCAGCCTATTAATTCACATTAGGAACTGAGCTGAAATTAAGACACATCAGAAAGGGGCGAGATGTACATTAAAGGGGCTTAAGCTTTTTAATCACTAGTTTATTTTGAGCTTTTTGAATAACCATTTCAAAAATATTGGCCTTTTCACAATACTTGGCAAAGATGCAAGTTATCCCAGTGAGAAGAACTCCCAAGAACAGATTAATTGGTATTATTGTGCAATTCCTGACAGGCGTGGTTGAACAGTGAGTGGAACAAGCTCAGCTCTTTACATTAACCATGTTCCCAATGAGAATTTGTGTCTATTGCATTGGCTCTCTGATTGCAACCAATGCCATCATGTAGAGCACCTTAATTGAACATGACCAGAAAAGAGTCTTGTCTGATGGTGTAGTAGGTAATATCCTCAATTAATCAGTGTTGGAAAGAGAGATTAGCCATCTAGGATTCCCTTTCTTGATTACAACATGTGATAGCTTAAGAAGTGCATTACTTCGAATGGTTTTGAATTTGACTTCAACGTTATTTTCCTGTAAATTGTATGGTCTGTAAACTTTAGTTATCTGGAATAACCTAGGGAAAAACTGCTTTTATGGAGAGTATCCAATAGCACCAAATAGCTATACTTTTGTGCCCCAGCATTTATTATGAGAAGAAGACAAATGGAAACTAATTCTCAAAACGTGTTTAGGCAGTAAAGCTGAGTATACTTGATTTGTAACAGAAAAAAATGAAGAAAATAATATAAGGCAGTTAGCACAATATCTATAACACTCATGAGTCGAGATAAAGACAGTTGTTTCTCTTTCCAAAGGAGTCATTCAACAAATAGCATCATGAATCTGAAGTGTAAGGTGTTATGTAAAATTGATCAGAAATGCACTGTTTGCAAAAAGAAGCCCACAAACAATCGATTTGTAATTATAAATGCTTGTTTGTCAATTTGTCTGTTTGTGTTGGGTGGCAGCTTTCTCTCTTTAACAACATTGGAAGCATGGCTGCCAAAATATACCCACTTAAGGGGCTCATACTGTGGAGCAGGCAGACTGCCCATAATTTCATTGTTGGGACTGATTTCAATCGAGTGATTTCAGTAATATGCAATGGCAGCCTGAAGTTTCTGAGCAAGGGAGCCACTCTTTCTAACTGTGTCTAGCTTCAGAGGTTCCCGGTAGTTTTGAAGGTTGCCCTGATGGGTAGCAAATCATATTATGCTTTATTCATATATTTCAGCTGCGGCGCTACAACATTGTTATGGAATTTAATAACTCAAATGCAATAATAATGTGTGAGCATTAATGTAGAATCCCAATTGAGTCAACCAGAAGATAACTGGAAGGGAAAATAGTGGCACATTTCTACAGGTTGTTTTTAATCAGCATGTTATTTAGTTTATCAGGCGGCTGATATAATATGTTCTAACCTACTCTTCCAAACAGGTTTGTTAATGTCTCCTTTTCTACAGAAGCATTGATTCCCTGCAGATATATCTGTATTAAACCTGTGGAAACTTGCACCTTCAAAATTAGATTAGGTAGCAGAAACACTACTTCTGAAATGGAAGAAAATTGAGTGTGTTATTGAATTCATGCCACATTGTCTCAAAATGAGATATAGTATCATATAGTGGCACTGCTCCCTTATAATAGGCAAAACCAGACGTCGCTCATGATTGTTGAATTTAATTGGTGAGTAGTCCCACGTGGTGGAACATTGGAATCGGTCTTATTTTAATCATAGAATGTTTTTCAAAAAAATAAAAACTCTGAGGTTTTGTTTATTTTGCACATTTAGCTTTCAGCTTTAGTAAAAAAGAATATAAGTTTCATTAGTCTTCAGTGAAGTCCTGATAAATCAAATGTATTAGATTTATTTGAAAAGTTGAGCATCATGTTAAATTGTGATTCTTTTTAATATTTGAATTATAGCTGGAAAAAGCAAGTATTTTTTTTCTCCCCGGCATTTTTTTTCATATACACATTTGTATGAACGCAGAAAATATTAGTTTTAATTATTGCTACACTGACATACACAAGTCACATGCATTGAGTAAATAAAGTTGTTAAATTGATATTGAAGTGCACCTTTGTTCATTTTAATTCTCTTTAGTACTACAATAGCATTTCTCTACTGAAATTGTAAACGTAATACTTCTAGATGTTCCTCATTATTGTTTTGGGGAAAATTATTTTCATCACAATGAGATGTAGTAATGTGTGATTATAGTATTCAGGTGTTTCATTGTGTTTCAGGTGTGTGTAGACAGGCAATAATGGTTGCCTGCAATTTTGCCTCTTTCCAAACCTTATTTTATTTGATTAAAATAATGCAAGATGTTAGCTGTGTTGTGGGTCCGACAGTTCAAGAGGGATCAAAATTGACATGTATTTTGCCTCCAGGTCACTTGTCTCTGATGGTGTAATGTTTGTTATCTCCTGTAATTTAAGAACTAGACATGGGTATTGAACAAACTAGCTGCATGTTTATAAACAGATCACTGTTATTTTGATTCACAGGTACTTCGGCCTGTGGACTAACATTAAGCTATTTGATCACAAATAGTAGCATGCTTCCATCAGTGTGTCATGCTCTCAGTTCATTTGCTATGATCTCGTGATGATATTCTGAGCATGTCTCCTCAGGTATACTGACTTATTGCTGTGATTCATAACACAGCAAGAATTGTTAACACAGTAAGATTTTTGTTTGCCCAAGACTTCACTGGCATCCTAAAATTCATCCAGAAAAACTTCAGTTCGTCCGAATCTCTGCAACCTGCTGAAATGAAGTAACAGTTCTCAAAGGAACATGGAGCTGTCAGTATCAGGTTCTCAACTGAATAAATGTCAAATCCAGCAATTCTTTCATGAGAGTACTACACTTTTACAGAAATATTTCCTGGATATTTCTCCGTAGGGTGGACCAGTATATAGCAAAGTTAAAAAATCACACAACACCAGGTTATAGTCCAATGGGTTTAATTGGAGCACTAGCTTTTGGAGCGCCGCTCCTTCATCAGGTGGTTGTGGACACCAGCACCTGATGAAGGAGCGTCGCTCCGAAAGCTAGCGCTTCCAATTAAACCTGTTGGACGATAACCTGGTATTGTGTGATTTTTAACTTTGTACACCCCAGTCCAACACCGGCATCTCCGAATCAGTATATAGCGAGTTGCAATGGTGAAATTCCAATCACATGTCGTTCCTAATATATTGCTTATGATGAAGATATTGCCTCACTTTGCCATTTGGGATTCTTTTATTTTGAGTATTTCTATCTGGACGTTTTAACTGCAAACTGGGAGTTTTTTTTGTGAAACGTGTTATATTCTGTTATCTTCTGGTGCACCTTTTCCCTGCTATTCACGAGGCCTCACATCAGTGGGGATAGTGGCAGCTGCTTGAAATTGCTAGTTTTCGGTTTTATGCAAGCCAAGGATTGACCTGTTGCTTTCATCCACTTGCTCGTAACACAGCCTTGCTGTATAACTGGGAGAGTTTTCTCTGAAACATATTTTTACTGTTAGTAGATCATGTACTACTGTATACCATGAGAGCACAATGCAATCAAAGAGTAATCTCAAAGAAAACAGCAGGTGGGTGCAACAAATGTACAAGTGGTCTCAGAGTACAGATTAAGCATAAAATTGAGATGCGAGGTGCATAAAATAACATCTTAAAATTTGCAATTGGTATTGTCACGAGAATAGCGGGGTATGTCCTCAGAGCAGTCTGTAAATTTTAAATTTGAATGAACTCATTTTCATCTCCCTTTTTGGTTTTGAAGCATTTCAATTTAGAGATAATTTGTAACGTAGCTTTATGCTTTAAACAAGATAATAGGTTATAGTATTGCACAAGTGTTGAAGTAAACGTTCTATTGACTAAAATTCAGATGCACAGCTTTCAAATATGTGAGGGTAAAAGTTCTGGAAAGAGATAGGTGAGATTATTGTCTGGTACTATTGTCCAGCTTGCTTGAAGGTTCTCCTTTTGACATGAAGGGGTTGAAAACTTGAAGTTAGAATTCAACTGCTGTGATGGCTTCTGTAGTTGAATAGTTAGAGCTGGCTCCTACAGCTGGTCTGAGGGAAAACAGGTCCTGGGAGTGAGTGAAAGTTTCTTTGTTTTGCTTTTGCAGCACTGCAGGTTGTGACTTTCTCTAACCTGATTCTGTACAATGGCCCTGGAGACTCTCAAGTCCCTCTCTTGCAAAGTAGTGGCTCCTTCACAATGTTTCGCTCATGGTCTCTGCATAAAAAGATTGTCATAACCAAAATATTCATACCTATCACATCCTTCATACATATCAAAACCTAAAATGCATGCTGTCAAAAACCTGACGGTTCAGGCTTCTATTGATTAGCCTAAGTCGGGGGCACAAACCCATTTGTTATCTTTTAGTCAAAACAATTAACTTTTTAACAATTTTTACTTCAATCTGAATGGTCTGCTCTGTGTTCGGTTTATTGGTGAGGTAGGGAAAGCTATTCCTGCCTCCAGGGAACCGTTCCTGAGGAGTTTCTGTTTACCCTTTGAAACGTTCACTGAATTTCAGAACGGCTTCAGTGATTTTGTCTTCAGACAAATTGTACAGTTTCCATTCAGTAGCAGCTGAATCAAAAATGGTAGCCAGCTGACTCCTGGGTGCCATTTTGTTAGTTTCCTTGTGTTCATTTTAAGTGAGCTTTCCTTACAAAATGGTGATGACTGTCCTTTTGAGTACGAATGATGATGGGGACGCGGACCCAGCATATTGGACATGGAGATGGCCATGCAGCCCCAATCTGATACACAGTGAGCAACAGCTGGGATATTGGAGTGTCGTCACGTGCTAGTTTAGGACTTTGTTCGTAGGCAGCAATGGGATGTTGAAATCAGCCCTTTTCAAAACTGACAAAAGCCCACATCGGTCAGGGCTCCCCAGTGAGTAACTTCTTGGGCTGATCCAAGCAGCTCCTTCTGCTTCATGCTTCACCTTTTAGGAAATACAGTAGCACAGTGCTAACGTGATTAGCAATGCAGGAAATTCTGGAGAAATGGGTTTGAATTCAACCACGGCATATGGTAAAATTTCAATTCAAATTGAAAACAAAAATCTGGAATTAGCAGAAGCTGGCCTTAGGGCAACTGTGTGACCATTAGAACACAGAACATAGAAGAATACAGCGCAGTACAGGCCCTTTGGCCCTCGATGTTGCGCCGATCCAAGCCCACCTAACCTACACTAGCCCACTATCCTCCATATGCCTATCCAATGCCCGCTTAAATGCCCATAAAGAGGGAGAGTCCACCACTGCTACTGGCAGGGCATTCCATGAACTCACGACTCGCTGAGTAAAGAACCTACCCTTAACATCAGTCCTATACCTACCACCCCTTAATTTAAAGCTATGCCCACTCATAATAGCTGACTCCATATGTGGAAAAAGGTTCTCACGGTCAACCCTATCTAAACCCCTAATCATCTTATACACCGTTATTTTCCTCACCGCACTATTTACCTGGGTGGCAACTTTCAAAGATCTGTGTACATGGACACCAAGATCCCTCTGCTCATCCACACTACCAAGTATCCGACCATTAGCCCAGTACCCCATCTTTTTGTTACTCTTACCAAAGTGAATCACCTCACACTTAGCTACATCGAACTCCATTGTCGATTGTATTGATGTCAACAACAGAAGGACGCAAGATCAGTTCATCAAGGGCTAATTGCTGAAGGATCTGGTTGAGAACTGTGACCTTGATTATAGATGGTCTGCTCAGCAGGCTGTTGAAGTGTTCCACCCAGGTGTCTCTGATTTCTGCCTGATCTTTGCTAAAGGTTAGCTGATTGGCCAAGAGCACTGGTATAGAGCCCGTCCTGAAGGGTGCATAAACAAACTTAGCAGAACTGAAGAGCTTTTTTAAATTGTGGGAATCTGCATTTTTTTTTACATATTATGCAGCATAGCTAAATAATATAACTATGCATGGAGTATTTAAATATATACTTGAATCAGTATGTTTCTAATCTGAGGATTTTGAAGACATGATCAAGTCTGCTATTGCGTGAATGTAATTTCACACGAGAAAACCACAAATTATCCAATAATCCATACAAGCGAACTCCAAATAGACTACTCATGAGTGGCTGGTAAACTTAACCCCTTAATTACATTGCAGATTTGTTGTCACCCAAATTCCAAAACTTTAAGATATAGAAATTTTATAAATAATGACTTACTTGTTGTTCCTCCATCAATATTAAAAATACGACCGTATTTGATACATTAGATAAATTTGTTCTGTATTGTAGGTGCAAACCTACACAAGAAAGTCTACAATAAAAAATGAGTGATGGTGTATTTATCTACTGCCTGAACAAATTTATTTCAGTAGTTTATTTTATGATGTTTATTTTGAAGTAAGACAGCTGTGCCATGCATTCAAGAGCATATGAATGATATGAGACAAAATCTGACTTGGTATTGCTTGTTTTGAGGACAGAGAGAAAACATGCATGCAAACATTTTAAAAAATCTACCCAGCAATAAATGATTTTGATTTTGACTTGAATTTTTATGAGGAGATTATCAGTCATTTAAAAAGAGTTCCCAAGAGGTTTAAAGGTTTACTGTATGATACATGTTTGGTTTTGGTTACATTTTAGTAAATATTTTAATTAATTTGTTTTTTAGGAAAGCTTTACTTTTTTCTAAATATGCTATCTATAGAAAAGCTCTATGGAATGTGCAGTCTGGTTTGGAAGCATTCAGTTAACTGAAATTTATTCAGCTGGTGCCACTAGAAACTGTTTTATTTGAATTCGTATTCACTTAGAAGAATTGACTGTTTCAAACAGCATTCAAAATAACGTCATCACTTATTCCTTTGAGTTCAGTTTTACAATCTCTTCTATTCTCGATTCTCCACCCTTGTAAGTTTGACGATTACTTTCTAAGTGTCATCGTTAGACTCATCTCCACTGTCTATTGTTACTGCCTCTTGGCTTCACAGCATGAGGAGCTGCTTCTCTGTGGATCAGGTCTTGATTGCAGCTCATCTGTGATTTGAGGAGGGAAAAAAAGCACCAAGAGAAAAATGGAACAATGAATGTACAAGGGAACAGAAAAATAGCCAGACTGCCAAACCAATGTATCGGGGAAAGCAGAAAAATAGAAATGAGCAAAATGGCAGAATGAATTATTCCTGAGGGGAAAATAAACTATGCATTTTTTTTTTATCCTGGGCAGCATCATTTTGTGAACATGAAATTAAATTTGTCCAGTCAAAGCTCAACACTCTCTTTATGAGGTTCAAAATATTTCTTCAATTTTTGTTCATCTCTTCTCCTTTAGGAGTATTCACAACCGCACAAGCCAGCTCCTTCTGCAGCCTCATGTGCCACCAAACAGCCTTTCTGCACCATTAGTTGCCAAAGAGCGCCACCTAGCTATCGCCAGTGTTCTCTGGAGGAATTTTTTCCCTTTCGTGAAGAGCCAGAGACTGTCACAGACTCCTTCTCCACAGATAGCTGACATCGCTGCAGGTCAGTTTGATTTTCATTGCAAAGCTCTTTTTCAGTAGTTGGCATTTGAAAAATGCCCACTCCCCCCTATAAACAGTATGAAAGAGTAAGAAAGATTGCTGGTCCTCCCCCGAAACCTGTAGGAGACAACACACCAATGAGGTGTCATGCTGATGTTCCTGGAGGATATCCTCCCAATTTGGGACTTGGTCATGTTTCATGTGCATTCGTATTACACCTGGAGCTGCAACGTCTGCAACAGGGAAACAAAAACTTTGCTGTTGCTATAAATAACTGGTTAATTTGACTTGAAATAATGTCAGTCGTGAACCTTCTGCTGTGGAAGCACAAAAAGATGCTTAAGTTATCCTAAATACAAAAATTTATTGTCTGCAGAAACAAATTAAATCTTTTTCTCATAAGATTCAAATATTTTATGATGTAGTTACTCATATTTGAGAATAGCTCTAAAATCAGTATGTTGCTAAATTCAATTGACAATTATCACTCAATCTGAAAGATTAATCAAATTTCTCCCTAGTTATCACTCCCAGATATTGATGATTATTATTCCCTTTTGCATGGATACTGTGAGAAAATATTGACATTATTCGTCAAGGAATGTGGTTGGCATTCAGTTTGGCCACTTGAGCACATGCCCTTTCACATATTTCGGAAGTTAACACACCCGAGGGATGGTTGTGATTCAGTGCAACATCGCTGTTCTGAAACTAGAATCAGTAGACTTATGGGACAATTCGAGAAGGGAATAAAACAAAAGTGCAGGATTGGCCTTAAAGAGTGAGAGAAGTGCTGGGGTGCAGCATGAGTGACCAGAGCTCAGCTCAGTGTGAGCTGGGAGGTTGAAGCAGGCTGTTGCCTCCATATTTTCAACAGAGTTGTCTGGCTGTCACATGTCAGCAAGGATCGTGATTGGAGGAGTAGTCGGAGCAGTATAAAGACTTAAATGATATGTCTTTCAGCAATATTTGTTTTCTTAAAAACATTATAAGAATGCTTTTTACATTAAACATTCCCATATTATGATTTTTTTGTAGTGTTATAATTAAAACTGAGCGTCAGTCTGTGAATGCTGATTGATTTGGAATGGGAGCCTTCAATCAATAACACTTGAGAATGACTGCTGTCTCTTGGTCAAATGACAGATGTATTGCATGTTGAATTATACCTGCAAGGGATCTGAAACAATTTGGGCTTCATTGGTATGAAACTGGAAAGCTGTGAATGCAAATGTAAGCTCTAAAGCAGTTTCAGACAGTGGGAAATTCACCTATCTTTGTGCAGACGTATTCTCTACTGCAGTGTTGGGGTGGACTCATTGAAGAATGCTCAGGGGACAACATTGTTTTGCTTGTCTAGCCCTACACAAATGTTTCTTTAACAAAGATTAAATTGCTGCCTTTTTTTTTTGGAAAGTTGTACCTGCAACAGTCCTTTGAAGACCATTCCATGGCTTCTCCATGTCAAAGACCAATGGTGTTGTGGAGGTGGAGAGGAATGGGAGGTAGATTTGATACGATGTGCATATGTTTCTCAGGGAGGTTATCTCAAACCGCTCTCAATCAATCCCACCATACGATATATTGCATTAACCTCAAAACTGGTTAGGCAGCCAATGAGCAGCAACAGTAATGCAAAGCAGATGCACTTGGCACCAATTAACAGTATCTGTATATCGTTTTATCATTAAATAAAAAATACAAATGATTGTTTGGTATGTTTATATCTGAGAGGAGAACATAACATCACGTCAAGAGGCAGTAGTTTGTGGTTTACGAAGATTTTCAATTTTTAACTATGCTGTCCATCACAGAGTGGCAACATGACTTGGAAGATCTAAGTAAGAAGCATATAAGACCTGACCCTTGCACATCAACTGAAGAAAATAACTGTTGTGAAAGTAAAGCAACTATTAAGTCTCACCATGTGGAAGGATTCTGCACCTCTGGCAGGATTCTACACCTTGTAATTTTACTCAGGGATTACATCTCACTCCAACCAGTAGGAATTGCATCTTGGTAATATTGTCCAAATCTTGGAGCACTTCAGTAAAACTCCAACTATGGCAATGTTTAAACAGAAACAGAGATTAAACCGCAATTTCTGGGTCTGGTCTCACTTTAAGTTGAATTCCATTAACTATTGCTTGCTGTCACATCAGGGGGTTGGGGGAAAGTTCAGATCCTGCCTGCTGGACTAGGAAGGAGAATCTACCTTGCTGCAGCCAGATGAAGCCTGTTCACTTTAAATATCTGCACCCATTTTTCTTCACTGAAATAATTGGCTTGTGGTCAGAGCTTACAGCTCAACTAAGAAGTGATAAGTAGCATTTGTGCTGCACAAATTCCAGGCCATGATCTAAGGCAGAATGTGAGGTCATGCATTTTGGTCAAAAGCAATGGGAAGGCACCCTATTATCTTAATGGGGAGAGACTGTGTGGTGCTCCAGTGCAGAAGGATCTTGGTCTCTTCATTCATGAATCACAGAAAACAAGTATTCAGGTACAGCAGATAATAACGAAAGCAAATGGAATGTTGCCTTTTAAAGCTAAAGGAATAGAATATAAAGGAAAGGAAGTATTGTTGCAGCTATGCAAGGTATTGGTGAGATCACACCTGGAGCATTGTGCAGAGTTTTTGGTTCTCTTATTTGAGGATAGATGTCGTGGCATTGGGGACAGTTCAAGTGTAGATTAGATTAGATTACTTACCGTGTGGAAACAGGCCCTTCGGCCCAATAAGTCCACACCAACCCGCCGAAACGTAACCCACCCAGACCCGTTCTCCTACATTTACCCCTTCACCTAACACTACGGGCAATTTAGCATGGCCAATTCACCTAACCTGCACATTTTTGGATTGTGGCAGGAAACTGGAGCACCCAGAGGAAACCCACGCAGACACGGGCAGAATGTGCAAACTCAGAGGAGGTTCACTAGATTAATCCCAGAGATGAGTGGTTTGCCGTATGAAGAGAGATTGAACAGTTGAGGCCTATAGTCTCTGGAATGTAGAAGAATGAGGGGAGATCAAATTGAGGTATTCATGTAATAAAAGGTGGATAAAATAGACGTGGAGCGGATGCTCCCTCTTGTGGGGCATTCTAGAACGAGAGGTCATAGACTTTGGATAAGAGGGAGCAAATTTAAAACAGAGTTGAGGAGAAACTACTTCTCCCAAAAGGTTGTGAATCTGTGGAATTCGCTACCCCAAAGTGTGGTGGATGCTGGGACAGTGAGTAAATGTAAGGAGGAGTTAGATAGATATTTAATTGGTAATGGGTTGAGTGGTTATGGGGAGAAGGCAGGAAAATGGGTGGGAGGAGCATATCAACCATGATCGAGTGGCAGAGCAGACTTGATGGGCTGAATGGGCTAATACTGCTGCTATACCTTATGAACTTATAAGAATGTAACCATCATCCCTTGACATCCAATGGCATTGCCATTACTGACTCCTCCAATGTCAACATCCTGGGCACTTACAACTGACCAGAAACTGAACCAAACATGCTACTTGGTTTAATTTGATTTGATTTATTGTGGTCATGTGTACCCATGTATAGTGAAAAGCTTTGTTTGTGAGCAGGACAACCGTGTGGTTGGAGGGTTCCTAGGCGGAAGATGAGACGCTCTTCCTCCAGGCGTCGTGTTGCCATGGTCTGGCGATGGAGGAGGCCAAGGACCTGCATGTCCTTGGTGGAGTGGATGGGGGAGTTAAAGTGTTCAGCCATGGGGCGGTTGGGTTGGTTAGTGCGGGTGTCCCAGAGGTGTTCTCTGAAACGTTCTGCAAGTAGGCCAACCACAAGGGATGAATGCAGATTTCTCCAGCTTTCTCATTTCCCTCCTCCCCCCACCTCATCTCAGTCCCAACCCTCGGCCTCAGTACCGCCTTCTTGACCTGCAATCTTCTTCCCGACCTCTCCGCCTCGACCCCCTCTCTGGCCTATCACTCTCACCTTAACCTCCTTCCACCTATTGCATTCCCAATGCCCCTCCCCCAAGTCCCTCCTCCCTACCTTTTATCTTAGCCTGCTTGGCACACCCTCTTCATTCCTGAAGAAGGGCTTATGCCCGAAACGTCGATTCTCCTGCTCCTTTGATGCTGCCTGACCTGCTGCGCTTTTCCAGCAACATATATTTCAGGTTGTTATTAATGCACCATGACACCAAGCCCCCTCTATCTCCTTCCTGTATTCTGACTCATCATTGTTTGATGTGGTCTATGGGTCAGGAAGCTGAGGATCCAGTTGGATAGCGCAGATGTGGTGTTGGAGTTTTGAGATCGGTCTGGAAGGGATAATGTGTTGAATGTGTTGCTATAGTTGATGAGCAGGGGTCTGATGTAGGTGTCCTTGTTGTCCAGATATTCTAGGGATGAGTGCAGGGTTTGGGAAACGGCACCTGCTGCAGATCTGTTACATCTGTAGGCAAATTGCAGGGGATCGAGGCAGGCTGAGAGACGAGCGTTGAAGTGGGCCATGGCCAGCCTCTCGAAGCACTTCATGATTATGGAGGTCAGAGCCATTGGGCAGTTAGTCATTCAGGCATGTTGCATGTACTTTCTTTGGTACTGGGATAATGGTGTTAGACTTGATACAGGTGGGGACTTTCGCTTGTAGGAAGGAGAGGCTAAAATATTTCAGTGCATACCTCCACCAGCTGGTCCGCAGAGTATCTAAGTCCATGGTCAGTGACTCCGACCAGGTCATTTGCTTTCCTTGGGTTGACTCCCAGGAAGACCGATCTGACGTCTGCAGCAGTGACCAAGGGAACAGGTGCATCTGGGGCTGTCGTAGCAGGTGATACTGTGCTGCTGGGCATTCTGCCCAAACCGAGCATAGATAGCATTGAGCGCATCAGGGAGGAATGTGTTTGTCTGCTATCTTGTTCTGCTTCATTTTGTATCCTGTTACGCTGTTTAAGCTTTTCCACAGGCTTCAGGTATCTGCATGGTTGGTTTGGGCATTTAACTTGGTCCAGTACTACCTCTTGGTAACGCTGATGGCTCTGTGGAGATCATATCTGGATTTTCTTTATAGGTCTGGATCGATTAACTTGAATGCTGCACCCTGGCCTTCATTGGGCATTGGATTTCCTGGTTCATTCAAGGTTTCTGGTTGGGGAACACCCAGATTGACTGACATCTTTGGCACTCCGTCCTCCATACACTTGCTAATGAACAGTGACGATCGTGGCGTATTTGCTGAGGTTTCCTGCTGAGTATTTGAGTATGGTCTAGTCCATCAATACCAAGCAGTCCTGGAGACGCTGTTCCGCTGCCTCGGACCAGCATAGTATTATTTTCTGTGAAGGATCCTCCCGTTTCAGCTTCTGTTTGTAAGCTGGGAGGAGGAACACAGTGCTGTGATCAGATTTTCCAAAGTGTGGGCAGGAGATGGAGCGGTAAGCATCTTTGGTTGTGTAGTGGTGGCCTAGGATGTTCGGCTCTCTTGAGGGGCAGGAGATGTGTTGCTGGTATTTTGGCAGCACCCTCTTGAGGCTGGCCTGGTTGAGGTCAGTGGCCATGATGAATAAGGCCTCAGGGCATTTTGTCTCCAGAGTGTTTGTGGTGGTGTAAATTTCATCCAGGCATTCTTCACGTCTCCTGGGGTGGTATGTAGACTGCTGTCAGGATGGCGGAGGTGAACTTGTTCGAAGGTAGTAGGGACAGCATTTCACTGTAAAGTATGCAAGATCTGGGGAGCAGTGGCATGCCAGGGCTATCACGTCTTAGCACCAGGAGGTGTCGATCAAGAAGCATACCCCTCAGCCCTTTGCCTTACCCAAAGATGCTGTGTGGTGCATGTAGTGTGTGAAAAATCCCTCAGCTGGTGAGGCACAGTCAGGTATGGCAGGAGTGAGCCATATTTCTATGAAACGGAGCACATAGCTATAGAGACATGGTGGCTATGAGAGCAGGTCAGGGGTTTAGAGTCCTGTGACAGATAACTCACTACCTGACTACCAGTGCATTTCCACCATCTGCAAGGCCCAAGCCAGGAGTGTGATGGAGTACTCCGCCGTGCCTGGATAAGTGCAGCTGTAATAATACTCAAGAAATTTGGCACCATCCAGGATTTAGCACGCTTGACTGGCACCACATCCACAAACACTCACTCCTTCTACCACTGATACTCAGTAGCAGTCAGATGTACCATCTACAAGACACGCTATAGAAATTCACTAAAGATCCTTAGACAGCACTTTCCAAATCCACAACCACTTCTATCTAGAAGGACAAGGGCAGGTGATAAATGAGCAGGCCTCCATGTCTCATCCGCAAGCCAGCTACCATTCTGTCTTGGAAATATATTGGTGTTCCTTCAGTGTCTGTCAGCCAAAATCATGGAATTCACCCCCCAATGGAATTGTGGGTCTCCCTACAGCACATAGAACATAGAACAGTGCAGCACAGAACAGGCCCTTCAGCCCACGATGTTGTGCCAACCATAGATCCTCATGTATGCACCCTCAAATTTCTGTGACCATATGCATGTCCAGCAGTCTCTTAAATGTCCCCAGTGACCTTGCTTCCACAACTGCTGCTGGCAACGCATTCCATGCTCTCACAACTCTCTGTGTAAAGAACCCGCCTCTGACATCCCCTCTATACTTTCCTCCAACCAGCTTAAAA
>NC_057712.1:84873938-84891371 GCF_004010195.1 Chiloscyllium plagiosum | reverse complement strand
CCAAGATCTCTCTGTTCCTCCACACTGCCAAGAATCCTATCCTTAATCCTGCACTCAGCTTTCAAATTCGACCTTCCAAAATGCATCACCTCGCATTTATCCAGGTTGAACTCCGTCTGCCACCTCTCAGCCCATCTCTGCATCCTGTCAATGTCCCGCTGCAGCCTACAACAGCCCTCTATACTGTCAACGAAACCTCCAACCTTTGTGTTGCCTGCAAATTTGCTGACCCATCCTTCAATCCCCTCATCCACGTCTGTGACTACATATATTTCAGTGCTCTAAGTGCACCAGTTTTGCATATAGATTATGTTGATCCTGTCTCTGTGACATGTATTTCAAATGTGGGGAAAGGCTTCTGTTGGTACCACTTTGCCAATACAATTCTTGATGTTCACTAGGCTGTAGTGATTTTGTCTGTTAATGCTCTTTTGTCTGATTTTGTCTGTTAATGCTCTTGCATCCTGATCATCTGACCCCATAGTTTGGCTAAATAAAGCACTGAAATATATGTACTCACAGACGTGGCCGGTAATGATTGAATCAACCACTAACCTCACTGCATACTGCAGTAGTGTAAGAAGGCTTCTGATTACAGCCTTCCCCAGGGCAACTAGTAATCATATCAAGTACAAATCCCAAGGTCCATTAAACAATCTCTAGATAAAAACACTACTGCAGTCAGAAATACCAAGCAACCCTATTGCCCACAGAATGTGCTCTAAGATGCAACACAAACTAAGCACCCTAACCAATGCTCTGAAAATGTGCATTTGTCTGCTGCAAAGATCACCATGTCTGAGTGTGAATCAGCCAGCGCAGGAATTGAACCCATGCTGTTGGCACTATTCCACGTTGCAAACTAGCTCTCCAGCCAACTGAGCTCACCAACCCCATCAGCACTAAATTGTATGCTAGATATCTGAACTAATTTTCATCTTTAACTGATTAATCTCACAATGTGTTTCAGACAGAGGTTTAGAGTCATAGAGATGTACAGCACAGAAACAGGCCCATTGGTCCAACTTGTCCATGCTGACCAGGTATCTTAATCTAAACTAGTCCCACTTGGCCCAGATCCCTCTAAACCTTTCCTATTCATGTACCATCCAGATGCCTTTTGGTAAATAATAATATCTGAAACCTCTTTTTGCAGGGTTCATCCGCCAATATGGCACATTTTCAGACTTCTCGTTCTGTAGACAACTGTATGTTTCTCCTATTGCAACTTTTTTTAATCTTAGATTTTGAGTCAATGACCTTTCAGTAACACAAACATTGATTATTTTCTGCTTTGAATACGTAAGATATATTCTAAGTTTCTTTTTGGTATGGCATGTCATATTTGTTAATGTTCCAGTATTGCTACTTTATGTGTAACATTTCTCTATTTTGTAACTTCATTTGGCATTAACACATCTGTGAAGCTGCATGAACTCTAAGCTCAAGCTTCTCATGGAAGCACGGGAATCTGATTGAAGATATTGTACAATGCATTTCCAGGACTGTAATTCTATAACACAGATGAGTTTAGTCATTTTTGAGAAAATGTGATTTCTCTGCAATACTATGTTAGCAATCACACTATAAGCAGTAAATACTCAACTCTGCAAAAAAAAAACAAAAGGGTGACTGAAAAAATGTAAACACTCAGTCAGACGATTGATTTGCTTAAGACTGATTTGCTTTTAAGCACATGATAGCTTTTACTGACTTACCAGCGTTTTGGATTTCATGACTGGTGCTTTTCTTTCCCCTTTGGTACGTGCTGATGTCCGAACTGCTCAGTCATGATGAGCCACTGTTTTATGAATCTAAAGTTGCTTTGTAGTCAAATGACTGGAACTATGATGCAAAGACTTTCAAATATGAAGGTGTAATGGCTGAACTGTAACTGAAGCAAATCTGCGTGGATGCATCTTTTTATATTGGATTGTTGATGAGACATTTAATAAAATAACACACATTATGTCTCACAGGTTTTACATTACTGGCAATGGATATGCCAAGTACAGCACCTTCTGACCTCCAGCCACAGCCTCTTATATCCATGGTGCAATTATTTGGCTGGGATGACATGGTACACCCTCAGCAAGTTTGTAGATACCTCACTCATCTAATTCAAAACAGGTAAAACATTTTGACTTTTTTTTCCATCACCCAAGCTTTAGGAATTATCCTGTATCTGGCAAAATTATGGCATCATGGCAATGATAATACCTTACATTCAAAATCAGGGGCCAGACACAATCCACTGCCTGCAACTGCAGGTTGCACTGGCATACCACAGAAGTAAAGTGGTCATGGATTTGCAGTGAATGCTTTATCCGAAATTATACTTTTGTTGTTTAGTGTGCAAATTGCATCTCACTCTTCTTCATTATAGATATAATAGTATAAACAGCAACAGCTTGTATTCCATATAGCACCTTTAATGTACTGGTAATAATGTCCCAAGGTGCTTCACAGGTACCTATAAAGCAAAATTTGACACCAAATCATGTATGGTGATATTGCAGCAGATGGCCGATAGCTTGTCACGTAAGTAGGTTTTGAGGACTGTCTTAAAGGAAAGAGAATCAAAGAGTTTTGGAGTGGAAATTGCAGAGGTTAGAACGTAAACAGCTGTAGGCATGGTCACCAATCGTGGTGCAGTTATAATTGAGGGTGCTAATGATGACAGAATTAGATGAACTCAGACATAACTGAGGATTACTAGAGGTAAAGAACATTGCTTGATTATAGAGGGGCAAGACCATGGAAGGAGTTGTGAACCAGCCTGTAACTTAGATGGGAGTATGACCATTTTAATGATGATAGTTGTTGTTAGAAGAACATTTTGTGTGCAATCATAAATTAAAAGTAAGAGTGTTGATTTTATGAAGAACGCTAATTATTCAATACTTCTTTAGTTAAATAATGGTGGAAATGGAAATCTTATAATCCAGAATTTCAGGACCACAAGAATACATTTCTTTTTCAATAACCTATCAATAGTTGCAGTCAGACCTTCTACACTGCACACACAGAATGTGAAGAGATTATCTAGATTTATATCAAGATTGACTTAAGGTCAGAATTTTGAAGTAATCATTAAATATTCAGGGGAATTAATTATTGAAGAAAGTGAGGACTGCAGATGCTGGAGATCAGAATCAAAGAGTTTGGTGTTGGAAAAGCACAGGTCAGGCAGCATCCGATGAGCAGGAGAATCGACGTTTCGGGCAGGATCCCTTCATCAGGAATGAGACTTGTGGGCAGGGGGGCTGAGAGCTAAATGGGAGGGGTTGGGGCTGGGGGAAGGTAGCTGGGAATGCCACAGGTAGATGAAGGTGGGGGTGAAAGTGATAGTTTGGAGAGGAGAGTAGAGCGGATAGGTGGGAAGGAAGATGGACGGATAGGACCGTTCAAGAGAGCAGTGCCAAGTTGGAGGGTTGAGACTGGGATAAGGTGAGGGGGAGGGGAAATGGGGAAACTGGTGAAGTCCACATTGATCTCGTGTGGTTGAAGGGTCCCAAGGAGGAGGATGAGGCGTTCTTCCTCCAAGTGTTGGGTGATTAGGATTTGGGGATGGAGGACACCCAGGATCTGCATGTCCTTTGTGGAGTGGGAAAGGGAGTTAAAGTGTTCAGCCACAGGGCGGTGGGGGTGGTTGGTGCGGGTGTCCCAGAGATGTTCTCTGAAATGATCCGCAAGTTGGCGTCCTGTCTCCCCAGTGTAGAGGAGGTTACATCAGGTGCAACAGATGTAGTAGATGACATGTGTAGAAATACAGGTAAATTTCTGTCGGATGTGGAAGGATCCTTTGGGGTCTTGGATGGAGGTGAGGGGGTTTTGCACTTCTTGCAATGGCAAGGGAAGGGGGTGGGAGAGGAGAATGGGTTGGTGAGGAGCATGGATCTGACAAGGGAGTCACGGAGGGAATGGTCTCTCTCAAATGCAGGTGGAGTGGAGAGGGAAATATATCTCTGCTGGTGGGGTCTGTTTGTAGGTGGCAGAAATGGCAGAGAATGATCTGTATCTGGAGGTTGGTGAGGTGGAAGGTGAGGACAAGGGGAATTCTATCCTTGGAGGAGTGGGGTTCAAGGGTGGAGGTGCTGGAAGTGGAGAACGTGCACTAGAGGGCATTGTTGACCACGTGGGAGGGGAAATTCCAGTCTTTGAAGAAGGAGGCCATCTGAGATGTTCTGTGGTGGAATTGGTCCTCCTGGGAGCAGATACGGCGGAGAATGGGGAATGGGAATAGGAGATAGCATTTTTGCAGGAGGCAGGGTGGGAGGAGGTGTGGTCCAAGTAGCTGTGGGAGTCGGTGGGTTTGTAGTGGATGTCCGTGTTGAGTCAGTTGCCAAAAATGGCGATGGAGAAGTCCAGGAATGGGACACACGTCACCTACTATATCTGTTGCACCTGACGTCGTCTCCTCTTCATTGGGGAGACAGGACGCCTACTTGCGGTTCATTTCAGAAAACATCTCTGGGACACCCGTAGTGTCCAACCCAACCACCCTGTGGCTGAACACTTCAACTCCTCCTTCCACTCCATCAAGGACATGCAGGTCCTGGGCCTCCTCCATCGCCAAGCCCTAACCACCTGACACCTGGAGGAAGGACGCCTCACCCTCCAATCACACGGGATCAATGTGGATTTTACAAGTTTCCCCATTTCCCCTACCCCTACCTTATCCCAGTACCAACCTTCCAATCGGCACCGCACTCTACCTGTCCATCTTCCTTCCCACCTATACGCTCCACACTCCTCTCCGACCTCTTTCACCCCCATCTTCATTATTGCACTCTCAGCAACTTCAACCCCCAGCCCCACCCCGCTCTCATTTTGTCTCTCAGCCCCCTTGGCTCACAAGCCTCATTGTCGAAATTATGGTGATGGAAAAGCACAGCTGGTCAGGCAGCATCTGAGGCGCAAGAGGATCAACATTTCAAGCATAAACGCTTCCTGCTGAAGAGCTTATATTCGAAATGTCGATCCTCTTGCTCCTCAGATGCTGCCTGACCAGCTGTCCTTTTCCAGCACCACACTTGCGACTCTGATCTTCAGCATCTACAGTTTTCACTTTCTCCACAAGCTTCATTCCTGATGAACCGGCTTATGACTGAAACATCGATTCTCCTGCTCCTTGGATGCTGCCTGACCGGTTGAGCTTTTCCAACATCAGACTCTTCAGTGTTAATTATTGAATCTGGGGTGCTGTTTTTCATGTTTGCACTGCTACAATCCTAGATAGTCTGTTTTGAACTTAGTAGAAATCAGGAATATTATTGCAGGTTGGTTAGCAAATTAAAAATGTTTGGGATTGATAGATCCATGGCAGCATGAATTAAAAGTGGGTTAAAAGATAAAAAAAAGGTAGGTATAGATGGACATTTCTCAGGTTGGAGCCAAGTTGAAAGTAGTGTTACTCAGGGATGTGTTAGGATCCTTGCTTTTTCTGATTTATATAAACTATTTGGAAATGGGGTTTGAGGGCAAAACCTGTAAATTGGCAGATGATACTAAGCTAAGGAAAATGGTGAATTGTGAGGATGATACTAAGAGACTTCAGAGGGACATTGATAAGTTGGTCAAATGGGCAGACACCTGGCAGAAGAATTTCAATGCAGAAAAATGTGAGGTAATGCATTTTAGTGACACGGAAACATGGAGACACAATACAGGCTCAAAAGTACAACTTGGGGGAGTGCAGGAGCAGAGGGATATTCCCCTCCAAGCCACTCACTAACCTGACTTGGAAATATGTCTCAGTTCCTTCAATGTCACTGGATCAAAACCCTAGAACTCCCTCTCTAACGGTATTGAGGGTCTACTTACATCAAATGACTGGATCAGTTTAAGAAGGCAACTCCACCACCACCTTCTCAACAGCAGCTCAGGAATGGGCAGTAAATGCTGGCCCTGCCACCCATGCCCACACCCAAAGACTTTAATAAAGAAAGGTTAGCAGCGCAGTTTGCAGTCGTTGTATTTGATCAATTTTGTGATATATAGTACATTTAACTCTGCAGCAAAACCCTATAATTGTGTTGATCCCTTTAAGAGACCCCAGGTTTCTCTCAGATAGGAGTTTGGTAAAACACCTGGCTTCCAATTACAACATTTAGTTCAACTACACTCTTTGAAATGTTATCATGAGATTGTACTTCTAACCTGCAAATGAGACCTGTAAATCACCAAATGATGGCTTTAAACTGCATGTTATGCCTCTGATAAGATTTAGATGTGCTTGTTCCAACCTGTACTCTAGACTGGGCAATAAAACTCAGTTTTTAGCTTTTTGCACTCGAAGTTCAATCCTGTCCAAAGCTGTTTCTGCAATATCAAGGAGGAGTCAATAAATATCAACTCTCCAATTGTTCTGTTTTTATGTTCCCTCCTCAGTTCTTTAGTGGATGCTCTGACCAGCCTGGGATGCAGCTCATACCAAACTTTTTCAGTCCACACTTGGTTTCGCTGTGTTTTGCAGCAGCATATGAATCAACCCCTTGGCATTACAGAAAAAATGGACTCCACCCGTACAGTTGGTAAGCAGTACACATTGAATATTTTGAGTTGAGCAAAGAATGAGGGAATGTTGGGGAGAAAAACAATGTTGTCTTATCTGAGTCACGAATTCAGTACAGTTCTTTACTACAAAGCACCAATGTATTACCACTGACTAGTAAAGTTCCAAAGGAAAAGTGGTATATTTGGAAGCTTTATTGCTGTTGGCACTGCACAGGCTAAAGACTAGTCAGTTTGTCTCAGCAGCACTAACACAATGCAACTTGCTCAAATCCAGATTGTATTTTCCTTATATTAATGTGCTGATGTTTCACTAATCAGTTAGACTCTTTAGCTGATGCAATCTGACAATAGCAGACCATGACCATCTCCGAATCTTCATTTTATTGGTAGTCAATAGCAGCTGATCTGCTTCCACTAGTTTCCTGCCTGGCAGTGAGAGTTGGCATGTATCCCCCAGCAATATCATTTTGCAATTTCGATCAGAAGGGTATACTGCTCCATCCTTTCACTGAAATGAAGTGAGTGAAATTGGTGGGATAAGATGCTAAAATTCAATGCTGACACCAAGGAAGTATTCAGTTACTTAACACTTGCAACTATAAATGTCTACACTAATCTTCCATTTCAAGTCAACTTACTTCTAAGTCACTTAATGAAAAAAAGTTGTCTATTGTACCCATACCTGAGGCAATTTTGGTTGAAGAAATGGCTTTGATAAGGCCATAAGAAATGGGAACAGGAGGAGGCTATTTGGCCCATCGAGCCTCCTCCACCATTCAATAAGATCAGGGCTGATCTGACATTTGTCACATCTATTTTCATGCCCTTTCCCTACAGATTAAGAAACTATCTATCTCAGTCTAAAATGTACAGAAGGACTGTGCTCCCACAGCTCTCTGTGGCAAACAGTTCCAAAGACTCTCAACCCTCAGCAGAAATTCCTCCTCATCTCAGCCTTAAGTTGTCACTCCTTTATTCAGTGGCTATGCCGCTGGTTCTGGACTCTCCATGACAGGAAACATTGTTCATATAAACAAGGAAAATAGGAGCAGGAATAGGCCATTCGGCCCTTCGAACCTGCTCAGCCATTCAGTAAAATCATACTGATTATCCAACTCAGTTCCCTGTTCTCACTTTCTCCCATACCCTTTGATCCCATTAGCCCTAAGGACTATATTTAACTCCTTCATAAAAACATTCAACTAGTTTCTCTGGCAATGAATTCCATACACTCACCACTCTTCAGATAAATACATTTCTGCTCATCTCTGTCCCAGTGCTTGGCCTTCATAGTGCTTAAAATCCTCACAGCATTTAACCCTGACAGGCCCCTGAATCTGTTTCAATGAGGACACCTCTTATTGTTGTAAATTCCAGTGACTCCCAACCTGTTTAGCCTTTGCTCAAAGACAATCCCTCTGTAGCAGGGATCATCATAATGGAATTTTCTCTGAACTGCCTTCAGTGAAATGTTTTCCTTAGAGGGCCCAAAACTGCTGTTAATGCTCCAGATGTGGTCTTTCCAGCACCTTATACTGTTATACTTCCCTACTCTTCTACTCCAACCCTCTTGAAATAACGGCTAACGTTCCATTAACAATTCTTGTATTTTAAAGGTTGCTGCAAGCTCGATATTACAGTTATGCACACAATTAAGGTCAATATTCAATGTTGGATCAAAAACTGGTTTATTTTTGTCAAGGGAAGAGGAGTACTCACCATAAGATATAGAAGCAGAATAAGGCCATTTGGTCCATCCAGTTGTTCCACCATTCATTCATGTCTGAAACGTTTCTCAATCCCATTCTCCTGCCTTCTCCCCATAATCCCTAACCCCTTACTAATCAAGAACCTATCTGTTGCTGTCTTAAATACACTCAGTGACTTGCTCTCCACTGCCTTCTGCAGTAATGAATTCCACAGAGTCAGCTCCCCCCCACCCTGGCTGACTAATTTTCTCCTAACCTCAGTTCTAAAGGATCATCCCTTCACTCTGAGGCTGTGCCCTCGGATCCTAGTTTCTCATGCTAGTGGAAACATCTTCTCCAGTCCACTCTATCCAGACCTCTTAGTATTCTGTAAGTTTCAAATAGATACCCCCTCATGCTTCTAAATTCCATTGATTACAGACCCAGAATCCTTAACCACTCCTCATATGACAAGCCCTTCAGCCCTGGGATTGTTTTTGTAAATGTCTCTTGACCCACTCCAATGCCAGTGGATCCGTCCTCAGATTCAGGGCCCAAAACTGGTCATAATATTCCAAATAGGTTAGTAAACTGTAAGCTTAGGACCACCAATGAAAATCACTCAAGTTTTGAATTTAATTATGCCATGTAGTTCCTTTTAATACTTTACAAATCTCTCAGCCATTCCCTTTATCAACTTAAACTCGCACCACACATTGCTCCGGTAATGGATTAATGAATGTGTCAGGTTGGGTATTGCTGGTTGAATTTTATGAAGCTACTAAAAGTATATCAATAATTGAATTATTGGTGAAAGTTGTTAATTATGATTGAACTTACCGTAAGCATTTACTTCCTTATAAACTGTTCTTAGATATTATGTTGGAATGATAAACTTGGATGCTGCCTGACCTGCTGTGTTTTTCCAGCACTACACTCTCGATTGTTCTTTTCCATTCATAAATAGGATGGGTAAACATGGAGCAGTTGGCAGGGTTAACCAGGATTGTGTACAAACTCCCAGAAGTGGAGAACCTACTCATCGAGGCTCAACTTGATCAGCCAGCAGTAAAGGAAGAACCCAAAACAGCTGTCTTCGTGTTTATTAAGGTAACGTCTGTTCAGGCAATGATGGATAGGTGAGGAATAAAATAACCCTCATACAGATTGACTCAGTACTTCTGAACTTATTTCAAGCACAATAGCTACAAATTATACTCTCTTTGCACAGCACTTTAATGAAACTGTGGAGTTATAATCTCAGCATTTATTGTAGCTCTAGCCCTCATGTAAAGCTTATGATAGTGTATGACCTCACACTTTACTCCATTAAATTCCATTTACCAAGTTTTTGCTCAGTCACCAAACCTATTTGTATCCCCATGTAGATACCTTATGTCCTCATCACAACATGCTACCCCATTCACTTTTGTATCCTTGGCAGATTTGTATACATTCCACTCTACTCCCTCCTCAAATCATTAATATCAGTGGTAAATAATTGAGGCCATACGATTAAACTTTGTGGCTCTCTACTATTTATTCCTTTCCAACCTGAAAATGATCCATTAATCCTGACTGTGAATCATCTGTGTGTTAACCAATTCTCAATCCGTGTTTATACATTTTTCCATTACTGTGAACTCCTACCTTGTGCAATAACCTTTTACGTGGCACCTTATTGAATGCCTTTCAGAAATCCCAATACATTACACCTAACATTTCCCCTTCTTCAACTCTGCTTGTTATTGTCACAAAGAACTCTGGCAGATTTGTCTATCAAGATTTCCTTTCACAAAAGCATGTTGACTCTGTTTGATTCTATTCAGCTTTACTTAGTGTCCTGCTAGTTCTTCTTTAATAATAGATTCTAACGTTTTCCCAAAGGCTGATGTTAAGTTAACCAGCCTATAATTTCCTGTTTTCTATCTCCATCTCTTCTTGAACAAGCCGTCACTTTAGCACTTTTCCATCGTAACTTTAGCACTTTTCCAGTTCACTGGAACCCTCCAGGAATCCAGTGAGTTATGGAAAAGGAACATGGGTGAAGGAAGGATTTTTAAATAGGAAACCTAGACATGTGTGTTTCTAAGATACCCTGCTGACTTTGAATATTTTTTTAAGACTGGCTTTCCACCCGCCAGGCACCTTGACTGATGGCAAGGGGGTGGGTGAATCTGACATCATGGGGGGGGGAGAGGAAAATTTTGGTCATTCACCTCGGAAGCAATGGGGTGAACAAACATCACAGGGGCAGAGTGGGTGTGCCAATCGTGTGGGTGGGACTGTGAGGAAGTAAACTTGTTGACCCTGATAAAAAATATCCTGCTGTCTCTAGTCTTTAGAAGTACTTTGCTCGTGGTTCCCACGTTTCTCACATCTATTATTGTGATGATAGTCCAGAAATCTTGATATCATTAAATTTAAAAGTTTGTTAAAATGGAGATACGCAGCATCCTTAAAAGATTTCAATGATAGACCTGGCAGTTGAGCATAGATTGGTTCCTGAAGAAGGGCTCCTGCTCCTTGGATGCTGCCTGACCTGCTGCGCTTTTCCAGCAACACATTTTCAGCTCTGATCTCCAGTATCTGCAGTCCTCACTTTCTCCATAGATTGGTCGCCTACTTTGATACCACTTCTGTTACAACTTGAAGTGGGTTGCAGTCAAGTTTGAGAATAATTAAAAAAAAGGCCTTCTTAGTTTTTTTCAACTCGTGCATCTTTTTTTTGTTAAATCTCCCTCTTCATTTTCAGATATAGCTATTCAGGAAATCAAAGAGGGGCTATTGAAAAGTGTGAATATGTTAACACCTCTGTTTGTTTTCTGCTGAAGAGCGATTTCATTAAAATCTAAGAGCAGATTGATGCTTCACATTTTGGAACTTTGTGCTGGGGAAATCATATTGTGAATAAAAGTACAATAGTATAAAAATGTGCAATGTTGTTATAGCTGTTCTAAGTGATGGAGTTTCCTTTCTTCTCTTTTTCCAGATTCAGCAGCTTATTTTACAAATGGTGTTCAATGAGAATGAGTATATTGTACTAAAAACCATTTCTATAAACTTTTCTTTAAGAAAATTGCATAGATATCATAACAACAGCTCAATTCTTGAACGGTGTCAATTTACAAAATCAAATTGCTTTTATCCCATTGTTTTATAATTGTAATTAAATCATATTTTTAAGACATACAGACTCCTGATTTTTTTTTTTGCAGGCCATTGGGAAGGCTTACTCTAAGTTACAAACTCTAGGGGACAAGTCAGCCTTGGTCTCAAAGGCCCTGGATTATGTCGGTGACATAGTGAAGTACACCAAACCATATTTAGCTAACAAAGGACCACCTGAAGGTCTGCATTTGATGTACTGGACCGTTGGTAAGTGCCTTGTCCTTTCAGACTGTGTTTGTGACAGAAATATATATAAATTGCAACGTGGAACTGGATCATTTGGCTAATTAGTACATTTTGCTGTTTTTATTCTCCCTCCACAGAAGCAGTAGTCCCAATGCTATGGGCTGCCCCACCTCTTCCAACATCCATTTATTAACTAGTCCATTAGGTCTTTTCTGTTTTGTTCTGATCATTAAATGTGAGGAAGGGTCACTGGACTCACAAAGTTAACTCTGATTTCCAACATCCGCAGTCATTTCGGTTTCTATTACTTCATGTTTTCCATCAAATATTTTTCAAACCTTTCCTGGCGCCATCTCTGCTTCAATTACTAACTCCAGCAATGTGTTTTCTAACTTTAGCACCCTTTGTGAAATTCAGCGTTTTTTTGTTCTAAGTCTTAATTCACATCTGAGGTGTTGGGAAACCAAGTTTTAAGTCTAAAGTGAATTACTTACTCTTTTAAAGTTGTCTATAATACTGAGCATCATCTCTGCATTAGCATGAAGTGAACACACTGTAATGACTTAATAGTGACCTTTCAACTCACCATGACATAAACGAAAAGGGAAATTGACGTGGTTCCTCTTTGTTAGATCTGTCGAATATCAAATTTAAGTATATATTCTTTTTACAAAAGAAAACCATTTAAAGTAAAACTAATGTGACATGATTGGGATGGTAAGACAACTCATATATTTCTGGGTAGCATTGTGGCTCAGTGGTTAGCACTGCTGCCTCACAGCACCAGGGTCCTAGGTTCGATTCCAGCCTTGGTCGACTGTCTGTGTGGAGTTTGCACATTCTCCCCATGTCTGCGTGGGTTTCCTCCAGGTGCTCCAGTTTTCTCCCACAGTCCAAAGATGTGCAGGTCAGGTGAATTGGCCAGGCTAAATTGCCCATAGTGTTAGGTGCATTAGTCAGAGGGAAATGGGTCTGGGTGGGTTACTCTTTGGAGGGTTGGTGTGGACTGGTTGGGCCCAAGGGCCTGTTTCCACACTGTAGGGAATCTAATCTAATCGTACTGTCACCACAGTGTTGTCATTTGTAATCTAGTGGTACACATAAGCATCATATCAGCTTTATGGAGGAAAAGAAAATCATGGGTGACAACTCATTCTTTACTTCAAACATTTTGTGTTAATGTTACTTTTTTTTTCTATGGGTAGAATTAAAAAGGGTAGTGAATCTTTACTGAATATTTTGAGTTGAATTTGAACCACACACTGGGGTGACATTAGTACAACCAGCAAGCTGGGAGAGCCAGCAAGAGGAACTTAGTGACTCCTTTCATGCAACCTGACAAATTAAGAGCCAACCAGGCATGGAACTGGGCAATGGCAGGTCTTCTGTGGAATCAAGGAAGGACCGTATGTGGTGGAAATGTTGCCCCCTGTCAGCTGCCAGTCAGAGAGAGATGGGTAGCCATACATGTAGCATCGAGTAGTTGCCAGTGGTTCACCCACTTGGGTGTTGAGGAACCGTGGCCACAGGTGAGTGATAGTAGAATGATGGTCTTAATTTGGGGATTGTGAGGGTGGGGTACTGTGTCACTGGAAAGGGTAGGGAGTGACTGTAAGCGAGCCTCCATTCCTGATGTTAGGTCCCTTGATCAGGCATTGAGTGCCTTTGAACGAGGGACACCCTCACCACTACTCGTGTGTTTTTCCAAGTGCTGCCAGCATCTTTGTCTTAAATTGGTTAAACCTTAAATTAGTTTCCTCCGGTTCTTGAGCCTTCCCCTAAATGGGAACTGTTTATCGCTACCCACTCTATTTACATCCCTCATGATTGTAAACCCCTCTGTAAAATCTCTTAACTTTCTTCTCCAAAGAGAGCAGTTCATGTTTCTCCGATCCATCTAGGGAACTGACTGTTCCTAATTTCTGAAGCCATTCTGGTGAAACGTTTCTGCATCCTCCCCGAAAGCCTCCATATCTATCTTACAATTTGGACTCCGAATTGGACACTAATAGCTCCATATGAGGTCAAGGCAGTCCTTTTACACTGGTTTATAACAAACTGTACTCTGAGCTGAATTTTACACGGTGCCTTTCACCCCCTCACGCTATAAGGTCAAGGGGGGACAAGCTACAATCCCAATGGCTGCCAGTGACATTAATTACTTTAGGATGGGACATCTGCCCCTTTCTTGGGAGAAAGACCCACTTTATAGTGCAGCTGCTAATTGGATGACCCATAGCTCTATAGTCCCAACGTTCAATGTACCCCCCCCCCCCAATAGCAGCAGAGAGAGATGCAAGAACAGATTGGACAGCTGATCTTGGAAAGGTGCAGCTGTAACAGAGTTATTATAGGTAACTTCGACTTCCCCAACATTGACTGGAAGCTCCTTCGTGCAAATGGTCTGGATTGAATTGATTATATCAGGTGTGTCCAGGAAAGACTCCTGACTCAATATGTAGATTGACTGACTAGGGGGAGGCCATATTGAATTTGATGCTAGGCAATGAGCCTGGCCAGGTGTCAGATCTCTCGATGGGAGAGCATTTCGGTGACAGTGACCACAACTGCCTCACCTTTACTATAGCCATGGAGAGGGATAGAAACAGTATGGGAAGGCTTTTCATTGTGAGAGGAGAAATTATACTGCTATTAAACAGGAGCTGTGGAATATAAATTGGGAACAATCGTTCTATGGGAAATGCACAACTGAAATGTGGAGGCTGTTTAAGGAGCACTTGTTGTGAGTGTTGGATAACTTTGTCCCTCTGAAAAAGGCAAGGAATAGTAAGGTGAAGGAGCCATGGATGGCAAGAGAAGAGGAGCTTCTCGTCAAGAAGAAGAAGGAAGCTTAGAGCGGCACGGTGGCTCAGTGGTTAGCACTGCTGCCTCACAGCACCAGGGTCCCAGGTTTAATTGCAGCCTTGAGTGACTGCCTGTGTGGAGTTTGCATATTCTCCCCGTGTCTGCGTGGGTTTCCTCCAGGTGCTCTGGTTTCCTCCCACAGTCCAAAGATGTGCAGGTCAGGTGAATTGGTCATGTTAAATTGCCCATAGTGTTAGGTGCATTAGTCAGAGGGAGATGGATCTGGGTGGGTTACTCTTTCGAGGGTCGGTGTGGACTTGTTGGGCCAAAGGGCCTGTTCCCACACTGTAGGGAATCTAATCTAATCATATCATCTACTTAAGGTTGAGGAAACAAGGATCTGTCGCAGCTTTAGAGGATTACAGGGTAGCTAGGAAAGATCTCAAAGATAGACTGAGGAAAATTAGGAGGGGGCACAAAGAAACCTTGGCGGGAAGGATTAGAGAAATCCCAAAGGCGTTCTACACTTACATGAGGAATAAGAGAATGATCAGACAGAGGGTAGGGCCGATAAGGGATGGTGGAGGGAACCTGTGCGTGGAGCCTGAAGAGGTAGAGGAGGCCCTAAGTGAGTTTTTTGCTGCAGTATTCACTAGAGAGAGGGACCTTGTTGATAGTGAGAACACTGTGGACCAGATTAATAGGCTTGAACAGATTGATATTAAGGAAGTGGATGTGCTGGAAATTCTGGGAACCATCAAGATAGATAAGTCCCCAGGGCTGGACCAAGGTTACTACGGGAAGCGAGCAATGAGATATCTGTGCCTCTGGCGATGATCTTTGCATCCTCACTCTCCACGGGAGTAGTACTGGATGATTGGATGGAGGCGAATGTTGTTCCTCTGTTCAAGAAAGGGAAAAGGGACATCCCTGGGAATTATAGATCAGTCAGTCTTACATCTGTGCTTAGCTAGGTACTGGAAAGGATTCTGAGTGATAGGATTAATGACTATTTGGAAAACATAATTTGATTAAAGATAGTCAGCATGGCTTTGTGAGGGGCAGGTCATGCCTCACAAGCCTTAGAGTTTTTTGAGGATGTGAAGAGACAAGTTGACGAAGGTCAAGCGATGGATGTGGTATATATGGATTTCAGTAAGACATTTGTAAGGTTCCCCATGGTAGGCTCACTTAAAAAGTTAGGAGATATGGGATACAAGGAAATGTGGCTGTCTGGATATAGAATTGACTGGCTAAAAGAAGACAGAGAGTGGTAGTGGATGGAAAGCATTCCGCCTGGAGGTGGGTGACAGGACTCTTGACAGCGGAATCTTGGATCTTAGATCCCTCAAAGTTGCCACCCAAGTTGATAGGGTTGTTAAGAAGGTGTATGGTGTTTTGGCTATCATTAACAGGGGGATTGACTTTAAGAGCCACGAGGTTTTGCTGCAGCTCTATAAAACCCTGGTGAGACCACACTTGGAATAGAGTTGCCTCATTATAGAAAGTATGTAGATGTTTTAGAGATGGTGCAGAGGAGATTTACCAGGATACTGCCTGGCTTGGATGGCTTGTCTTATGAAGAGATGTTGAAGGAGCTCGGACATTTTACACTGGAGAGACGAAGGAAGAGAGGTGACTTGATAGAGGTGTACAAAGTAATAAGCATAGATAGAGTAGGTAGCCAGAGACCTTTCCCCAGAGCTGAAATGGCTGTCAGGAGGGGTCATAATTTTAAGGTGATTGGAGGAAGTTTTGGGGGAGATGTCAGAGGCAGGTTCTTTATGCAGAGAGTAGTGGGTGTGTGGAATGCACTGCCAGCGGTGGTAATAGAGCCAGTGACATTAGGGACATTTAAGTGACTGTTGAACAAGCACATGGACAGCAGTAAATTGAGGGTTGTGTAGGTTAGATTGAGCTTAGATTAGAATAAATGTTCAGCACAACATTGTGTGCCAAACGGCCTGTACTGTGCTGTACTGTTCTATTCCACACAAAAGCTGTGGCCTTTGCTGAGTCAACAGGCAGTCCCACCACGGCTTGGAGCCCAGCTCAGTCCAAGGTCTTGGCAAAACCTGACAGAGGTGGGGATCGAATTCAAGAATTAAAAGGGGAGAATATCTGGGAAGAGCACTTCCAATGTGCCCGGGGTCTTGCAGAGGATGACAGTAGCCTGCACACCTAAATCAAGCACCTACCATTGTGCAGAGCAGAGTGTCGTCAGGTGTGACAGGAAGGGCATCCCACATTTTAATAAAAACCATCTCTTAACCTATTGCAGACACAATACAGGCTGCCTGCATTCTGAAACACCAACAAAAGCCTTCTCCATGCCTTTAACTATGGTGAAGTCCCACAATAAGTACAAGAGAAAAGCCTGAAGTCTTTGCAAGAGTCACATGGTATCTTCTGCTTGGTTTGTTTCTCCCTTCGCCTTGCATCTTCCACTTTCTGCATTTCCCACTGCTCTCCTTTTCTCTCTCTGTATCCCCCTTTCCTCTCTCTGTATCCCCCTTTCCTCTCTCTGTATCCCCCTTTCCTCTCTCTGTATCCCCCTTTCCTCTCTCTGTATCCCCCTTTCCTCTCTCTGTATCCCCCTTTCCTCTCTCTGTATCCCCCTTTCCTCTCTCTGTATCCCCCTTTCCTCTCTCTGTATCCCCCTTTCCTCTCTCTGTATCCCCCTTTCCTCTCTCTGTATCCCCCTTTCCTCTCTCTGTATCCCCCTTTCCTCTCTCTGTATCCCCCTTTCCTCTCTCTGTATCCCCCTTTCCTCTCTCTGTATCCCCCTTTCCTCTCTCTGTATCCCCCTTTCCTCTCTCTGTATCCCCCTTTCCTCTCTCTGTATCCCCCTTTCCTCTCTCTGTATCCCCCTTTCCTCTCTCTGTATCCCCCTTTCCTCTCTCTGTATCCCCCTTTCCTCTCTCTTTTCTTCTTTCCTCTCTCTGTCCCCCTTTCCTCTCTCTGTATCCCCCTTTCCTCTCACTGTATCCCCCTTTCCTCTCTCTGTATCCTCCTTTCCTCTCTCTGTATCCCCCTTTCCTCTCTCAGTATCCCCCTTTCCTCT
>NC_057712.1:84782426-84873769 GCF_004010195.1 Chiloscyllium plagiosum | reverse complement strand
GCTAGCTATCTCCCCTGGTTTCCATTTTGCCTCTGCTTCACCCTTTCCTCGCTCTGTCCCCCTTTCCTCTCTCTGTTCCCCCTTTCCTCGCTCTGTCCCTCTTTCCTCTCTCTGTTCCCCCTTTCCTCGCTCTGTCCCCCTTTCCTTTCTCTGTCCTCCTTATGAAACAAAGTATGAGTTAAAGTAAAGTTGGGTTGAGGACGTATTCTCATCTGCAGTGTCTTAAGAACATGAATTCAGTTGATGTATCACGTGGTTGAAATCCTTAAATTCGCAAAGTATCTTGGTATTGATAAATTTCTTAATAGTTTAATTGCATTTGTGTGAATTAATTAAATTGTTTCAATTTATGAAAGAATGTTAACTTAACAGGAAACTGACTATCTACCTGAGTGAAAACAGGGTGGAGTGTTCTTAATACCACTGCTACAGTCCTACAAAGGGCTATTATGATTTGAAGAGATTTTCCACAATTACACACTGTGTACTGTGGGATATTGTACCAGGTGAGCAGAACAAAGATCTGTAGCACACAGATCGTGACAACTAATATAAGTGACTTTGCTTAATCGAGTTCATGATGTCTATGAAATAAATGTCACCTTTGGCAGCATTCCACTGTGATCATGCATTTGTTGTTAAAAGTGCTTTGTTATAGGTTGAGACCTTTTATCTCCAAAATGAGAATCTGAATAAATAGCTAAGCTGAAAGAGGTAAAAGTATCAGCTGCGGCAAAAAACACATTCCTTTGTTCAAAGAAAAAGAAGCCTTACTTACCTTGTACTGGCCATGACTCAAATACATTTAATTGTTTTATTTATAACTTTAAGTATTCTGTCTTATTTACAAGTTACTTATTTGGATAATGGTCTGCCTTTGTTTAATAAAATATATTTTTGTGACATATTTTGTTTCAAGACATGAAAATCTTCAAGCTGCATTAATTGATGTGTGATAAAATGGTCAAATGTCTTTTACTGGATTGAATTTGAATGCTCATGTCTTCTGGTCCTTTCTAGCTTTGTCATACAATTAGATTGTAATTGAAATATTATTGTTTTGCACATTCACAACCAGACAGATGGCACTGAGGAAAACTAGGTTGAATCTGGCCATAATTAATGTATAACTGGCCATAAGTAATGTATACAAGTTCCACTAAGATTAGAACAATTGGACCTATTTGCTTACGCGTTAAGTAGCTTATTTATAATAAAATATATAGCCAATAAAAGCAGAGTTCCATTCATCTGAATATGGTAATTAACAGTGCAAAATCAGCATTGAGCACGGTTAGCAGCATTACCCCTAGTTTTGTACTAAATGATGAGGTACAAGTGCTTACCACTGATGCTCACAAAGGTCGAGTAATTTCTGTGATAAGAATTTTCTCTTCCCCAATGTCAGTTTGAATTCAGCACTAAGTTAAAGCAGTTCCAACTTGTCCAATAAGGATGATGGCATCATATAGGGTAAGCAGTCAATCACTTTGAAGTGTTCCCACTATCAGTGGTAACAGGCAATGATTGTCCTTCCCTTTTTTTGAATATTATAGAGAGGAAAATAAATGATTAGACATGCATGGGATGGAGGTAGAAGCAAAATCCATTGTGTATATATTATTTTGAAGATGAGTTTTTTAAATCAGAAATTTGACATTCCTCAGATTTGAAACTGATTTTTCATGGTCACATAAAGTTTCCAGCATCAATTATGACTCTACTTTTTAGAAGCCTAATTTTTTTTAAAAATTTGATTGGGCGGGATGTGGGGATCATTGGAAAAGTGGGCATTAGTTACCCATTGCTTAGTGCTTTTGAAAATATGGTATTAGCCAGGTTCTTGAAGCATGGCAGTCCATGTGATGTTAATACATTCAAGTATTTTTAAGAAGAAAGTTGCAGGATTTTAACGCAATAGTGAAGGAATGACATGTGTAGCTTGGAGAAAACTTGCAGGTTGTGGTAGTGCCATGGAGCTGTGACACTTCTTGTTCTAAGCAGATGAGGACCTGGATTTGGAAGCAACCAATATTGTTCAAGTTTTACTGTTTGTGGTCAGAAGCATTGTGAATGGCACTGAATACACTGTGGAAACATCAGCAAACATCCCCAGTCTGGCCTTGTGCTGGTGGCAGTCAACAGGAGATTGTTGGGCCTAGGACAAAATCTTAAGGAGCTCCAGTAGTAATATCCCTAATGATGATTGCCTTAATCCAAACAAGGGGTCACTTTTGAAGCAGTTATTTACAGCGAGACTGTTAATATAAGAATGCAAGCTTTTGTCAATTCATTGTTTTCTACTTGTTGCAATCTGTGGGGTGTTCTATGGAGCACCTTAAGAAGAAACAAGTGCTAACTGCAACTTCTGGATTTCTACATATGACTCTATGATCAGACATGCAGCAACTCCAGAACTTGTTGTCAACTTCAGAGGAATGAAGAGAGCAAGTGCTGACTTTTTAACTAGCATTAAACTTCTGTAAAATGTAGGCCAATGCAGGTAGGTACAACAGAATTACATACATTCCAGAATCTGATACTAAGTTACATGCAAGTCAATTGAGAATGAAAGGACGAGTTCAGTTCATGTACAGGCTATGGTCACCATGAAGGCACCATTTTCTGAACCTCGCCCCTCACCTGAGGTGTGGTAACTACCAGTCATCTTTCTCTTAAACCTATGGTCCTCAGGGACTCTGGTCGTTTTCACTTTCAGTGCTTGTTCACTTTGCTATGTAAATTACCTGGGCACTAATGGCTGTTGATGCATTATTACCATATTGCTATACTTTACTCATTGTTTAATACATCATATGTTCAGGCAATGCAAGAACTCCATCCTGTTTTCCCAATTCCTCTACCTCCGCAGCATCTGCTTGAATGAGGAGACATTCAACTCCCATGCATCCCAGATGTCCACCCATTTGAACAATGTGTTTTTCTCCCCTCTGTCATCTGGACAGCCTTCCACAGCACTGTCTCCATTGCCCATTCCACTACTCTAACACCCCCACTCTAAACGCAATAAAGACAGGGTCCGCCTTGCCCTCACCTAACACCCCACCAGTCTCCGCATCCAACACATCATGCTCTAATTGGAGGACCCAACCACCAAGAACACCTTCCTTTCCCCTCTGCAATCCTCTCTGCCTTCTGCAAGGATCGTTCCCTTTGCCAAACCTCGATTCATGCCACTCGTCCACCCGCCCACCCCCACCTCCCAGATACCTTCTCCTGCAACCATTAAAGATGCAAAACCTGCCAGCACACTTCCCCCCTCACCTCCATCCAGGGTCCCAAACAGTCCTTCCAGGTGAGACAGAGGTTCACCTGCCTCTCCTCCAATCTAGTTTAACTGTATTAGGTGTTTTCGGTGTGGTGTTCCCTACATCGGGGAAACCAAATGCAAACTAAGGGAAAGTTGCGCTGAGCATCTCAGTTGTCCCACAGGGGCTGACCTAACCACCCAGTCCCTGCCTATTTTAATTCCCCTTCTCACTCCCTTTCCGACATGACTATCCTTGGCATCCTCCGTTGCCACAGTGAGTCAGACCTCAAATTCGAGGAACATTGCATCATCTTCTGCCTGGGCAGTCTACAGCCTGGAGAACTCAGCATTGAGGTTTCCAATTTCAAATAATCTCCCTTCTTATCACCTGTCTCCTTTCCCTGCCCCTCCCCCTCCCTTCCATTCCTCCCATCGACCAACCAGGTCATACCCCCTACCTTTGCTCACCTATCCCCACCTCACCATCACCCTGCGCCCTCACCCCTTTACCTGCAGCTCCCCTTACATCGGCCCCTAGTCCTGACGAAGGGGTACACCTGAAACGTTGTCTTCTCCACCTCCTGATGCTGCCTGGCTTGCTGTGTTCTTCCAGCCTCCTGTTTGTCTACCTTGGAATCCAGCATCTGCAGTTTTTGTCTCTAAATAAGGCTCAATCAGCATTCAGTTTGCAGTATATCTTAAACTTGGCCTGGAAGTGCTGGACATTGTGTATTTGCTGTACAAAAGGCTTATTAGGCTTTCAAAACCATGTACGTTATAGTCCTGTTACATGTTGTTCAGACCCATCTGAATCAGGTGCAGGAGGGAGCCCAGTTTGTTTGTGGTGATTGAATGCGGCTCTGCTTTGTCCCAACATTTGACATTTTCTATTTTTGGGCACAAACCCAAAGTTGTTTATATATGCATCCATTCAGTTGCTTCAGGGTGGAGCTTGATACAGTTAGTTTCTAAAAGTACAGCACATCCAGTATATCAGCTTGATCATATTAAATGGTGGTGTCGGCTGGACAGACTAAATGACATACTCCTGTTTCTGTATTCTGATATCAGTTAGTATGAATCATCTCTATGTCGGTCTCTCTCTGTTTTTAAAGTTGGAAAAGGTAGAGTGAATTTATAGGATGCTGTCACAGGCTATGTCACGATCAGAGGAATTGGGAATGCACTGAACACACTGGAATCATCAGCAAATATCCCCAGTTCTAGTCTGAGGGTCTAGGACGATACCTTAAGGAGTTCCAGCAGTAATGTTCTGAGGCTGAGGTGATTGTCTTCCCACAGTGTTACCTTTTAATAAGTAGTCTTAACCGTGAGACTAATAGGATAAGAAGGCAAGACAAATTTGTTTGCAGGTTATGATTTGGATGTGGACGTAGAAGGTATAGTTAGGCAGTTTGCAGATGACATCAACATTGAAGGTGTATGGACAGCAACGAAGGTTACCTCAGAGTACAATGGGTTCTTGATCAAATGGGCCAATGGGCCAAAGAGTGGCAGGTGGAGTTTAATTTAGATAAATGTGGATTTTGGAAAGGCAAATCAGGACACACTTCATGGGGAGTGTTGCTGAACAAAGAGACCTTGGAGTGCAGGTTCATAGTTCCTTGAAAGTGGAATTGCAGGTAGATAGGATAGTGAAGGAGGTGTTTGGTACGCTTTCCTTTAATGTTCAGTGCATTGAGTACAGGAGTTGGGAGGTCATGTTGCAGCTGTACAGGACATTGGTTAGGCCACTTTTAGAATACTGCATGCAGTTCTGGTCTCACTGCTATAGGAAGAATGTTGTGAAACTTGAAAAGGGTCTGAAAAGATTTACAAGGATGTTGCCAGGGTTGCAGGGTTTGAGTTATAGGGAGAGGCTGAATAGGTTATGGCTGTTTCCCCTGTAGTGTTGGAGGCTGAGGCCTTATCGACATTTACAAAGTCATGAGGGGCATGAATAGGGTAAATATACAAGGTCTTTTCCCTGGGGTCGGGGATTCCAGAACTAGAGGTGAGAACGGAAAGATTTAAAAGGGACCTAAGGGGCAACTTTTCACACAGAGGGTGATGTGTGTATGGAATGAGCTGCCAGAGGAAGTATTGGAGTCTGGTACAATTACAACATTTATTTGGCATCTAGATGGTAGATGAATAGGAAGGGTTGAGAGGGATATGGGCCAAATGCTGGCAAATGGGACTAGATTAATTCAGGAGATCTGGTTCGTATGAATGATTGGACCGAAGGGTCTGTTTCCTTGCTGTACATCTTTATGACTCTAAGTTATCAAACAGTTAGGACTTTCCTCTATGTCATTAAACTTGCAGCCGTGCAAAGACCTACTACTCAAGAGAATAAAGTTTTGGAGGGAACAGTTAAATAATTGTACATATTCTTGAAAACTAACCTCGAAGCTAATTGGATCTCTGAAATCCTTAGACTTTCCAGGGGTGTTATGTTGAGCTTCTTCAAAATACATAACGGCTTTTAAATAATGATTAAAAGTAACTTGCAAATCTCAACTTGCAGTGTACAACTGCACCGTGCAGGCAAGTCTTGCGTTTATTTGTTCAGTCTATTTAGTTCTTCTGTTTTTTTCTGGAAAACACACAAACCAAAAAGGCTAAAGAAAGAAAATGGAGAAAAGGATTGCAGTTATACTGTATCTTTCATAACTAGCAGATGCTCCAAAGTGTTTTCCAATCAGTAAAGCATTTTTGGAATGTTGTAATGGAGCCAATTTGTGCACAGCAGTCTCCCACAGTCAGTGATATAATAATGAGAAGTTAATCTGTTTTTGTGACATTGGTTGATGGATAAATATTGATTTGGGATTATCACCTCTGCTCCTTTCAAGGTAGTGGCTTGGGATCTTTTACATCCCAGCAGATGGAGTCTTCATTTAATGCAACCTCTATGGTCCCTCTGACAGTGCAGCCCTCCTATAGTACTGCTCTGAAGTGCCAACATAATTTTTTTGCACTCATGATTTGCAGATGCCGGTGTTGGGCTGGATGTACAAAAACTGCATGAATTAATGTAAGACTCTGTTAACTCATTTTTTAGATTATAATCAGTCTAAACATTATGGCACAGACAACAGAACACAGGGGGTTAACACCTTCCACATGTTAACATCTTATCTGGGCTGACACCAATTGTTAAAGTTAACCTGAGAATGTAACTTTTTAAAAAAAAGTTTTGTGATTTACATATGAAAGAAGTGAAACTAACATGGTCACTCTAACAGATAAGAGACTTAACAAACAAGCAAGGTATTTTTCAATGTATAATTTCAGTTACATCACACAGTAGACTTTTGCTATAAATTCTGTGTCTTATAATTGTGTAGTCCACAACCACCTGATGAAGGAGCAGCGCTCCGAAAGCTAGTGCTTCCAGTTAAACTTGTTGGACAATAACCTGGTGTTGTGTGATTTTTAACTTTTTGCACTCAAGTTCTGTAGCTTGAACCCACAATCTCCTGACTCAAAGTTTAGTGTGCTACCAAAAAAGCCTTGGCTATGCTTTCACCATTTTTATTGAATGAATGAGACCATGTAATTCATAAATCCAAATGTACCTCCTTTGTAACTGAAAAGTTATTTATCCCATTTCATGCTGTTGGATTCTGACGTTGGAAGTGAACGATACACTTTAATTCCTTCCTTCAAAGCCATCTGAATCAATTCCATTGGTGTTTGCAGCCTTTTGAATAAAATAATGCACACAGTGCTGTAGAAAAGCAATAAATTGGGTAGTAGGCCAGGCGCCACAGTTTGATATGGCTATAGTTTTTAAAACAACAATGCACCCCTCCCGAGTAATAAAATCTAAGATGTAATAATGATATATGATCATATTTAATTAGTAGTGTGACTTTTGTGGCTGAATGATGGAAGTGTTCTAGAATTATGAAACAATGGGCCTGGATAATTAGAAACAGACTGTTACCAAGTGTCAAGAGTCTGCAATGGTGAGCTACGGATACAAAATTAAATTCCTGAGGATAGAGGGTAAGAGAAATTATTTATGTCAGAAGTTGCAAGGTTGGGGACTTTGCTTCTAGGGTTGGTAGTTAAGACTGGGGCAAGTCAGAATTCAAGATTTCATCATAGGAGTCTGGGTTCACAGACAGGAAAAAATCTTTCAGAAGGTCTCTGCTTTAATGTGTGGCATTCTCTTCCACCAAATTTTATGGAGACTAGGTCATTGAATTATTTATACAAAACTAAGTTAAGGTAGACAAGGATGTCGAGAATTATGGGGTGTGGACAGGTATGTGACAGTGAGGCGACAATCAGATCAGCTATGATCTTACTGCATGGCAGAGCAGGCTGTAGTGAGAGTCTCGGGTAAGAGTGAGTGGAGCACTCTTTTTCTGTTCCATCTGCTTCACCCTGGTTAAAAAAAATGTAAATACCAGTCCAAGAGCTAATGGGAGTGGGCAGGCAACTGAGTTGAAGTGAAGACCAGCCATGATCATATTGAATGCTAAAGCAGGCTCAAGAATCAATATGATCTGCTCCTACTTCTGGTGTTCTTGTACAGATGGGATAAAAATAAAGGGAAAAATGATACATGTTTTCATACGCTGTATGGGCTGAATGGCCTGTTTCTTTATTGTGACTTCTGTGTATTTAACAAGACTCCACTCACTGTGCAAATGATGTTGATGCAACTGTTTGAGAGCAGTTTATCATAACCGTGACCCTCAGTAAAGGTTCACTCCTAATATTGGATCTTCCTGAATAAAACAGATCTGAACTGAAAAAAATCTATTGTGTAAAAAATTATAGGAATTGAAACATGTATTATCATTTTAAAAGTATTGCTTTGCAATGAATTAAAACATGTAATCAAGTTAGGAATGATAAGAAATTAAATAACATGCTTTAATCCTGCTCAGAATGTCCTGAATTGTGTTATTTTGTTTTTATACATAGGTTGCATTGTGAAGTATTGGCCATTGATATTGTCCACTTCAAAAGCTCAGCAGCTCTTGTTCCGCATCATTGATTGTCTGCTGTTGCCACATACAGTCTTCCAACAGAACAAAGAATTACCCACAGCAATGCTGTCTGCCATCCGAGATAACTTGTCTTTGTATCTCCAGGTGAGCACTGTCACTGTCATACTGCCGTTAGCTTTGGAATATCCTGAGGGTTTTTCTCTTCCCCTACTTCCCCACCCCCAGAAATGTTCATCTAATATTTTTGTTTCTATTTCCTGTATGGTTTCTGAATGTTATTTATTTTGTTCAAATCTCAATGTCCTTTATGTTATGTAGCAGTGAGTGATGTGGATGGATCCTTCATCCAGTGGTTAAATAAGTTGTGAGAAAGTAACTGAAAAGTTATTTATCCCATTTCATGCTGTTGGATTCTGACGTTGGAAGTGAAAGATACACTTTAATTCCTTCCTTCAAAGCCACCTGAATCAATTCCATTGGTGTTTGCAGCCTTTTGAATAAAATAATGCATACAGTGCTGTAGAAAAGCAATAAATTGGGTAGTAGGCCAGGCGCCACAGTTTGATATGGCTATCATATGATGCTGAATCAGCTTCAGGACAAAAGCTCCAAAGTCTATGGTGCTAAGTATTCGAACAGTCTGTAGTACCAATATTCTAGCTAATCATCATATTGCAATGAACTCTAACATTATGGAGTACCATGATTTGTTTTTCCATTCTGGCTTATACAATTTATTTTGGCAGATCAACAAGGACTCTTGTTAATACAAATAAAGCAAGCATAAACTGAGGAGAACAAGAATATATATTTTTAAATATTGCAGATAAAAGGTTGCAATCTAAGACTTATTTTTTGTAAGTTCATGTGAATGCATTCAATTGCAATGTGATTTGTGTTTTTCATAACATAATCCTCTAGCAATACTCAAATTTGATTACTTATATCAGCACTCATTGTACATCTTTTGATCTTGAAACTGTGACAGAACCACATTTCTGTGGCATGAATGTTACTCTGATAGACAGTTGGTTTTGGAAAGTTGAGTTGTACAGTGGATTGCAAGAGTGACTATGAGTAATGATGATAGTCCCATTAATTAGGAAAATGTCACAAGACTCTTACAAGCAACAGACCTTTCTCTTTGGGTAAATCAGTGAGGTGACTGAAATTCTGATTGACTTTTAAGAATGGGAAAGGCAGTGGAAGGGAATTATTCCAATGAATGTTGCCAAGATGAGAAGAAAGATCTTTTGTTAGTAGTGAACTGGAGGGAAATGGATGCATAGAGCATCAGGATAAAAATGAACATATCGTGATGAAACTGAAGATTTTCAACTCATCTTCAGCAAAACATTTGAGTGGATGATCCATGTCTGTCTCCTCCTGGGGTTCCCAACATCACAGATGCCAATATTTGGCTAATTCATTTCACTCCATGTGATAGCAAGAAATGCTTAGAGGAACTGGATACTGCAAAGGCTGTGGACCCTGATAAGGTCCAGAACTAACAACACCCAAGTCAAACTGTTTCAGTATAATGCAACACTAGCATCTATTTGACAATGTGGAAAATTTGTTTGAACAGCGATTTCATCCATGGGGCGGTGGGGTTGATTGGTGCAGGTCTATCCATCAGAGCTTTACATGCACTTCCACCAATGTCATTTATTGTATCCTTTGCTCTACATTGGGGAGACTGGACGCCTTCTCGCAGAGCACTTCAGGGAACATCTCCCGGACACCCGCACCAATCAACCCCACTGTCCCGTGGCCGAACATTTCAACTCCCCCTCCCACTCTGCCGAGGACATGCAGGTCCTGGGCCTCCTCCATCACCACTCCCTCACCAACCGAAGCCTGGAGGAAGAACACCTCATCTTCCGCATTGGGACCCTTCAACCCCAGGGTGTCAGTGTGGACTTCACCAGTTCCTCATTTCCCCTCCCCCCACCTTACCCCAGTTCCAATCTTCTAGCTCAGCACCGTCCCCATGACCTGTCCCACCTGCCAATCTTCTTTCCCACCTATCCGCTCCACTCTCCTCTCCGACCTATCACCTTCACCCCCACTTTCATCCACTCTCAGCTACCTTCTCCCCAGCATTTATCTCTCCACCCCCTCGGCTCCCACCCTCATTTCTGATTAAGGGCTCCCGCCCGAAACGTCGATTCTCCTGCTCCTTGGATGCTGCCTGACCTGCTGTGATTTTCTAGCACCACACTCTTGAATGTGGAAAAATTTCCAGGTATATTTATAGAAAAAGCTGGACAACTCCAACCTGGCTAATTAGCACTCCATCACTTAACTCAATTATCAGCAAAGTGATACAAGGTTGAATTGCTCAGCAATAACCTGCTCACTGATGCTTCGTTTGGGTTCCACCAGGGCCTTCAGGTTCTGAACTCTTTAGAACCTGGACCAAACATGAAAAAGAATTGAACTCAAGAGATGAGGTGACAATGACTGCAAGAATCTTTTGACCAGTGTGGCATCAAGAAATCCTAGCCAAACTGAAGTCAATGGAAATCAATGGGAAAGTGCTGCACTAGTTTGAGCCATACTTAACCTGGCACAAATGAAGATGGCTGTGGTTGGAAGTCATCTCAGTCAAGGACATTGCTGCAGGAGTTCCTAAGGGTTGTGTCCTAGGCCTAACCATCTTCAGCTTCTTTATCAGTGACCTTCACCTCCTCAAAACTCTGAATGGAGGATGGTTGCTGATGGCTGCACAAATTTCAGCACCATTCGTGATTCTTCAGACACTAAAACGGTTATGCCCAGATGGACAAGATTCAGGCTTTGGCTGATTTATAGCAAGTAACATTCATGCCAAACACGTGCCATGCAATGACAAGAGAAAATCTAACCATTCACCCTTGATATTCAGTTGCATTACCATTGTTGAATCCTCCACTATGAGCATCCTGGGGCTGGGGGGTAGTGATTCAGAGTGAGCGGGTTTGGCCAAAAACTGGCCTGCATCAGCCAGATGAATACTGGGGCTACAAGAGCAAATCAGGGAAGTTTGGCAGCAAGCAAGTGGTCTCCCGACTCCCTAAAGCCTGTGCCATCCACAAAGCACATGTCACAGGACTCTTCATTTGTCAGGTTCTCAAGACGTTTGGCACCATCCGCAGCAAAGTAGTTTGCTTCACTGGAGTTACATGCACCAGCTTAAGATTCACTCCATCCATGTACAATGTGCACTGCTAAAATTCATTCGTCTTCCTTTGAGTGTGCCTTGCAAATCCTCAACCTCCATCACCTAGAAAGACCCGGGCAGCAGATAAATGGGAATACCAGCACCTGTAAGTTTTTCTGTAAGACACATATCATTCTGACTTCAAAGTGTGTGACTATTCTTTCACCTTCTCTTCCTAACAGCACTGAGGGCAAGCCTATTCCCCATGTACTACAGCAGTACAAATAGCTCACTATCCACTTTCTAGGGGGCAGTTGAAGATAGGCAAAATTAATGACCCTGCCAGTAGTAATGCCCATACAAATAAATTTTTACAGACGCAGGAATCTCAGCATGAAAAGAGGGCTCAGAGTTGGGATTGTATAAGTGAGTGTAGATGAGCCTCAATCAGTTCCTGTAGAGGAGTAATGGTTTTAAAAGGGAACTGAACAAAATTTGAAGTTCTGTGTTGATGAACAGTGACTACTGAAGGTTCAGGAATTAGGCAAGAGGGAAGAGTCATGTTTTAATGGAAAAGTCAGCTTGCAGAATCGGAGGAGAGATGTGTGACAAATTGAGGGAATGGATCAAAAAATTGTACATTTAATTTTGTCATAATATATAAGGGGTAATCATCATTTAGAATGTCAAGGATAATGCCTCAGCTTAATATATGTTGTCTCAGTTAATTTGTTATGATTAATCAACTCTACCACCTACAAGGACAGCAGATGCATGGGAATACCACCATCTGCAAGTTCCCATCCAAGCTACACATTATCCTGACTCAGAACTATGTCAATGTAACTTTACTGCTGGATCAAGATCTTAGAATGTGATTCCTAATGGTACTGAGCGTGTGCCTATACCTATATACTACAATGGTTCAAGAAGGCATCCACCAACACCTTCTCAAGGATGATTAGGTTGGCAATAAATGTTGAACTAGCTAGCAATGCCCACACCCTGTTAATGGAAAACTAACTTATTTGTCCAAGATGGTGAATTAAAGCATAAATATGCAGATTTGAAGCTCTTTGAATGTAAGGGAGCTATTAAACTGCATAATACAAAAGGTGTAGAACTTGAAAGAATTTATTAGCTTGCCCTTTTTCAAATTGCTGAATATCTGTGGGGTTTTCAAAAAGGCAAAAGATTGTCTGTCTGTTGTCTGGAAAATGAATTTGACTGAAATTTCTGAAGAGTGTTTCTAAACCAGACACTTATGTAATTGATAAGCTAAAGCAAAGAAAATGAACTGCATATTAAAAATTAATTATTAAATGTGTAGCTAATATCAAGTAATTTTACAGTAGTTAGCTTGTTATAGTTCATGTCTTTGTGCTATTTTAGAACCATTATTTGTTCAATTGCTGTTTAATACATTTATTAGGTAGTTAAGCCATGAAACATTGTTCTTTATGGTGTTATTCTACCACTTTCAAATGACAAAGCTGATCTTTCGATGGCTCACGATAGACCCAGCAGTTAACGCGCATTTCAAATTTAAAAAAAAAAGAAAATTAAATTATTTCTCTAACCTTATTACAGAATGTTTCTGGTAATCAGGGCAAGTGAAAACACAAGTAAGTGAATGAGGAAATAGAACAATATGAATCACTGAAGGAAACAACATTATCCAGAAGGAGGAAAGTAAAAGAAGCCCAAATAATAATGGAGATGGGTGGCAGAGGTAGTTGCAATGATGGCCTGAGTAGTTAAAATAACAATATGTAAACTGTTTACACTTGGGGTGAAAGATGGGGAAAGTTGGTGAGAGAACAGATGGAATATCTTTGTCCTCTAGGGTGAGCTGAACAAAGGAGCAAATTTTAAAAAACCTGCAATTTTAAAAAAAATGTTGAAAGGATGTGGATGTTGCTGGCTTGGTCAGTATTTATAACCAATCCCAAGATGCCGTGAAGAAGTGGTGAGCTGCATTTGTAATCCACTAGAGTCTTTGGTGTACCAGCACTCTCTCAATGCCATTCAGAATGGAGTTCCATCAGTGATGGTGAAGAAATGTGATTTAATTCCCAGTCAGGCTTCTGTGTGGCTTGAAAGGAAACTTGAAGGAGGTTCCCTTTGCATCTGCTGTGGTAGAGGTCATGAGTTTGAAAGGTACTGTTCAAAGAGGTTTGCTGAGTTACTGTAGTGCATATTATAGATGGTTCATGCAACTGTCACTGTGTATTAGAGGTGGAGGAAGTAAATATCAAAGATGCTAGATGGGATGCTAATCAAGCAGAATGTTTTGCGTTGGATGCTGATGTGCTTATTAAATTTTATTGGAGCTGTAAGTGAAGAGTATTCCAATACATTGATAATGATGTACTGCTCTTGGGGAGTCAGGAGATGAAAATCTTGACTGTTTTACTTTATGGGAGAGGAGCTGTTTTCATGCATTCATGGAATGTAGGCATCACTGGCCATGGCAGCATTTATTGTCCATCCCAAATTATTCTTGAGAGGGAGATGGTGATCAGTCTGTTTGAACCACTGGAGTGCATGTCGAGCAGAAAAGATTTATCAGGATGATACCTGGACTAGAAACCTTAGTTATAAGGAGAGACCGAGAGGCTGGTACCTTTTTCCCTGGAGCGTAGGAGACTGAGAGTGACCTTTATAGAGGTCTATAAAATCATGAGAGGCATAGATAAGGGAGATAGCCAACAGTTTTTCCTTATGGTAGGGGAGTCTAAAACTAGAGGGCATAGGTTTACGGTGAGTAGGAAGAGACAGAAAAGAGTCCAGAGAGGCAATTCTTTCACATGGCAGCTGGAATGGACTGCCAGAGGTAGTGGTGTAGGCGAGTACAATTTTGTCATTTAAGAAACATTTGGAAAGGTACGTGGATAGAAAGGTATGGAGGGACATGGACCATATGCGGGCAAGTGGGACTAGATTAATTTGTGAAAACTGGGCAGAAAAGGCAAGTTGAGGCGAAGGGCCTGTTTCCATGCTGTAAACCTCCATGACTCTGTATTGCAGGCATTTCACACGCCATTATCCATATCTTGGATTAAGCAGCAAACGACATTAAGATTAATGAAGGTATTATTGAAAATCTATAACATGGAACAAATATCAGTTCCCACCTTCCCTTTTGCTCACAAGAAGCCAATAGGGAAGGACTCAGCTCTCTGTTCAGACAATGACATACCTCCAGAGCAGATGAGACTTGAATCTTGGTCTTCTGGTCCACTGTCCCACTAGACCGAAGAGCTCAGCTCTTCAAGCAGACATGTTCCAGAGATATGTTTAAAACAAATGGGACTTAACTGAGACCTGAGTTCTGAAGAAGAGTCACTGCCTTTAATCATACAGTCATAGAGATGTACAGCACGGAAACAGACCCTTCGGTCCAACCCGTCCATGCTGACCAGCTATCCTAAATTAGTCTAGTACCATTTGTCAGTATTTGGCCCAAGTCCCTCTAACCCTTCCTATTCATATACCCGTCCAAATGCCTTTTAAATGTTGCAATTGTACCAGCTACCTCCACTTCCTCTGGCAGCTTGTTCCATATGTGCATCATCCTCTGCACGAAAAGGTTGCCCCTTAGGTCCCTTTTAAACCTTTTCCCTCTTAACTTAAACCACTGCCCTCTAGTTTTGGACTCCCCCACCCCGGATATCCTTCATGATTATATAAATCTCTAAAATGACATCCCTCAGCCTCCAATGCTCTGGAGAAAATAGCCGCAGCTTCTCCCTATAGATCAAACCTTCCAACCCTGTCAACATCCTTGTAAATCTTTGCTGAACACTTTCAAGTTTTGCAACATCCTTCTTATATCAAGGAGACCAGAATTGAATACAGTATTCCAAAAGTGGCCAAACAATGTCCTGTACAGCCACAACATATACTCAATGAAATTGTGTCATTTAAGAAATATTTGGATAGGAACATGAATGGGATAGATGTGGAGGGATGTGGACCAAACACAAGGAAATGGGATGAGATTAATTGTGAAAAGTGGGTAGCATGGACAAGTTGGGCTGAAGGGCCTGTGTCCATGCTGTAAAGCTCTATGACACCATGAGAGGTGTACAAAATAATGAGAGGAATAGATAGAGTCAATGGCCAGAGACTTTTCTCCAGGGCAGGACTGACTGGTATGAGAAGTCATAGTTTGAAGATATTAGGAGGAAGGTATAAAGGACACATCAGAGGTAGATTCTTTACGCAGAGAGTTGTGAATGCGTGTAATGCGTTGCCAGTTGAGGTGGTGGAAGCGAAGTCATTGGTGGACACTTAAGCGACTGCTGGACATACACATGGATAGCAGTGAGTTGAGGGTTGGGTAGGTTAAGTTACTATATCTTACGTTAGGATTAAGTCTCGGCACAACATTGTTGGCCAAGGGGCCTGTTCTATGCTGTACTTTTCTATGTTCTGTGACTCCATTATCCATAATTTAGATTGAGCAGCAAAAGACATTCGGGGATTTACTAAGGTCTTATTGAAAATCTACAGCTTGAAACAAATGCCTGTTCCCACTTTTCTCTTTGAACCCTTTGACCAGAAGCCAACACCCAATAGGGAAGGACTCAGCTTTTTCTGTACGCGCAGTGCTTTGATACACCTCTGGTGCAAAGACTTAACTCTTGGTCTTCTGATCCAGACTTAGAGACGTTACCACTGTGCCAACAGTCCCAAGAACTCAACTCTTCGTGCAGACATGTTATAACAAATCTCTGGAACAGTTGGGACTTGAATTGAGACCTGAGTTCTAAAGAAGGGTTACTGGACTTGAAGTATTAACTCTGCTTTCTTTCCCCAGATGCTGCCAGACCTGCTGAGTTTCTCCAGTTTCTGTTTTTGTTTGAACTGAGACCTTCTGGCCCAGCGTTAAGGAAACTACCAGTGCACCACAAGAACCTTTGAGCTCAGCATTTTTATTTTGTAGAATCCACCACAACCACCCAGCTTTTTTGTGTCAGACCGCTCACATCTCAACTGAAATGATTTAAGAATCACAAGCGCATCACTCCAGCAGCACTGCAACCTTAACAAAAGGACAGGTTAAGGGAAAAAGGAGGTGGATAAATCAAAATGGAGTCAGAGGGAGAAATATGCATGAAGAACTCAGCTTTCTCTTTTTAAATCTTCCACAAAACCGCTAGTAAATTGTTATCTTAACAAGCACTGCTTACCATGGACAGAACTCAGCTCTTTTGATTTTCAAATTAGCCTGTTCAGAGGTGTTATCACACACCACTGGAGCAGATTGGACGAGAATGCCATGTCTCTTTACTCAAAAGTAGGGACATTGCCACTGTATCACATGAGCAAAGTCTAATGAGCATCTCCTGCTCTTAATCAACTCTGGAGCTTATCTGTTTGACCCTTAGAGATTTGCATTTCTAGTTCTGACAGTGGACAGAAATGCTGTTAGGTAGGCTGTTCTAATCTTTGATCCAGCAGATTGAGGGAACGTAATATATTTCCAAATCAGAAAGGTTACTGGGAATGTGAAAGTGGAAGGAACTGGTATTAGATTTTTAAAAAGTAGTATTGGAGAAATTAATGCGCAGGAAAAGTTGTCAAAGCCCCGGTCCAGCTGAACTTTACCCTAGACTGTTGACAGGGATGGCTACAGAGATGGTGGGTTTATTGATGATCATCTTTCAAGTTTCTATTAATCCAGCGTGATGCCTGCAGAGTGGAAGGTTGCAAATGTAGCCTCACTGTTTGAGAAAGGAAGGAGAGAGAAAGTAAAGAATTAAAGACCTGTTGTCTGATGTCAGGAGAAGGGAAAATAGTCGAGCCTATTTCAGAGGATGTGTTTATTTAGAATAGCTCGAAAAATAATTGTTTGTTTAATCAGAGTCAACATGGATTTATGAAGATGAAATCATATTTGACAAACATACAAGCATAGATACAAACATATTCATTAGGAGCAGGGGGTAGGCCACCCAGCCATTATAGCCTTCTCTGCTTGTCAATAACATCATGGCTGATCTGATTTTAACCTTAATTCCACATTTGTGCCTATCTCTACCCCTTGAATTGTCAAGAATATATCTCTCTTTGCCTTAAATGAACCAAAGGTTCTGCATCCACGCCTTTGAGGAAGAGCATTCCAAAAACTCAGCAGCCTCTGAGGGAAGATATTTCTCCTTCTCTCCTTATCTGTTTTAATCCAGAAATATATGGATCACCACTTATTTTTAAACAATGACTCCCATTATGGATTCATCCACCAGAGGGAAATGCTTTCCATGTCCATGTGGCCAAATTTCCTCAGATGCTTCTAATTTTTAGTTACTCTTCTAAGCTCCAGCAGATACAAACCTAGCCTGTCTGTCCTTTCTTCATAAAATAACCGTCTAATCTAATAAACTTCCTCTGAACTGCTAAAATATTTTCTGATCCTTTTTTAAATATGGAAAATAATTTTGTACTCAGAACTTGCCCAATATGGTATAGAAATGAAGCATAACATACCTACTTGTGTATTCACCTCCACTCACAATAAGCAATAACATTCTATTTGCTTTCTAATGATTTGCTGTACCTGTATACTAATCTATTGGGATTCATGCACTCTGTCCATCTCAGAGCTCTGCAGTATCCCACCATTGAGATCATAACACGTGTTTCTTCAACGTGAATTGACTTTAATGCAATTGACGAATTTAGACCGTTATTTGCACAACGTGAACTTTCCTTACTTGTATTGGCTATAATGCGATTCCGGCCCCGTTGGTTTAAATGGTGTGGCTATTGCACGATTTTCTTATGACACAAAATCGCACAAGAACCGAACTATCGCGTTATATCAGAACCGACTGTATGTTATTTTTATTCTTCCTGCCAAAATGGACAATTCCTCATCCTAAATTATACCTGATTTACCAGACCTTTGCCCACTCATCCATCCAGATCCTTTTTTTAGCCTTCTTATGTCCTCTTCACAACTGACTTTCCTACCCAACCTTGTGTTATCTATACTGAAAACAGCAAATGCTGGAGATCTCAGCAGGTGAGACAGCATCTGGGGAGAGAGAGCAAGCTAACATTTCATGTCTAGATGACTCTTCATCAGAGCTGAAGTGAAGTGTGGAGGGGGCAGCATTTATGCTGTAGTGGGGGAGGAGATATGTTGTGGGGGTGATGGGGTGCAGAGTGCTGGGGGAGAAAGGATATTGATAGTTCAGATTAATTGATTGGAATGTGAAGATGGCAAAACAATGGTTTGTCTAACTATTAGACTGGAAAGAACAGACAGTCCGACTGTGGGGGAGGGGAGGGGGGGAGGACAGAGGACACGATGACAGAGAATGTAACAAGTAAAGCAAAAAAAGGGAAGAAATGGGAGTTGGTTCACAATTCAAAGATATTTAACTTTAAGTCCAAAAGGCTATAAAGTGCCTAGTCTGAAGATGAGATCAGCAGTTACTTTTCTACCTAACCTTGTGTTATCAGTAGATTTGACAACACTAACTTGCAACCCTTCATCCAAAACATTTGTATAAGTTGTAAGTAATTGATATGCCAGCACTGATCCCTGTAGCACACAACAAATTATGTCTTGCCAACCAGAAAGTGACCTACTTCTGCCTACTTTCTGTCTTATAAGCCATTAATATTAAGTTAGCCTGGAGCAGTGTTTTTTTTTAGAGCAATAAGACGGTGCTATTTTCTGGGTGTGCAGATTGTGAAGGAGCAAGATTGCCTTTCATAGAGTGATATGTTCATCTTGTCAGATGTGGGAGTTTAGGGAGAGTTTACATGTTACTGAGGATTATGTCTGCAGGAAATGTCTTTGGTGGTGAATCCTATCAGATCAAATGGATCGGTTGGAGCGACAGTTGGAGGCAATGAGAAATTTGCAAGAGCAAGGGGTTGTGATGGATGGCAGTTATAGGAAGGGAGTAAATCCAGTCAGGTAGATGGGTTAACTCCAAGAAAGGTAGGAAAGGTAGGCAGGTAGTGCAGGAGTCTTCTGTGGCTATCCCCATTTCAAACAAGAATGCTGTTTTGGAAAATGTAGGTGGTGATGGATTCTCAGGGGAATGTAGCATGAACAGCCAAGTTTCTGGTATCAAGACAGACTCTAATGTAATGAGGGGCACGTCGGGTTCCAAGCAATCAATTGTGATAGGGGACTCTCTAATCAGAGGCATAGACAGATGTTTGTGCGGCCAGCAGCGAAAAATCAGGGTAGTGTGTTGCCTCTCTGGTGCCAGTATCAGAATATCTCAGAGAGGGTATTCTCAAAAGGGAGGGGGACCAGCAGGTGGTCATTGTACACATTGCAACCAACAACAAAGAAAGAGGAAAGGATCAGATTCTGAAGAGAGAATATCGAAAGTTAGGCAGGAATTTTAAAAGGAGGTCCTCAAGGGTCATAATATCCAGATTAATACCAGTGCTACGAGCTAGTGAGGGTAAGAATAGGAGGATAGAGCAAATGAATGCATGGCTGAGGAGCCAATGCATGGAAGAAGGATTCGTATTTTTAGATCAGTGGGATTTCTGCTGGGGTACAAGTGACCTGTACAGGAAGGACAGACTGCATCTGAATTAGAAGGGGACTAATATACTGGCAGGGAGATTTTCTGGAGCTGCTCGCGAGGATTTAAACTAGTAAGGTGGGAGGGTGCGACCCAGGGAGATAGTGAGGAAAGAGATCAATCTGAGACTGGTACAGTTGGGAAAGGGACTCAGTCAAACAGCCAGGGCAGGAAGGAACAAAGCAGAGAACAAGGTAGGACTGATAAATTAAACTGCATTTATTTCAATGCAAGAGGCCAAACAGGGAAGGCAGATGAACTCAGGGCATGGTTAGGAACATGGGACTGGGATATCATAGCAATTAAAGAAACGTGGCTCAGGGATAGACAGGACTGGCAGCTTAATGTTCCAGAATACAAATGGTAGAGGGAGGATAGAAAATGGAGGGGGAATAGAGTTTTGATAATTGATAGCATCATACCTGTACTTAGGGAGGATATTCCTGGGAATACATCTCAGGTATCACCTTATTGGGATAGTATTATAAACCCCCTAATAGTCAGCAGGAAATTGAGAAACAAATTTGTCAGGAGATTTCAGCTATCTGTAAGAATAATAGGGTGGTTATGGTAGGTGATTTTAACTTCCCAAACATAACCTGCCATAGTATTAAGGGTTTAGATGGAAAGGAATTTGTTAAGTGTGTACAAGAAAATTTCTGATCAGTATGTGAGTGCACCTATTCGAGAAGATGCAAAACTTGACCTAATCTTGGGAAATAAGGCAGGGCAGGTGACTGAGGTGTCAGTGGGGGAGCACTTTGGGGCCAGTGACAATAATTCTATTTGTTTTAAAATAAAGATGGAAAAGATTGACCGGATCCAAAAGTTGAAGTTCTAAATTGGAGGAAGGCTAATTTGACGATATTAGGCAAGAACTTTCAAAAGTTAATTGGGGGTAGATGTTCGCAGGTAAAGGGACGGCTGGAAAATGGGAAGCCTTCAGAAATGAGATAACAAGAAAGACAGTATATCCTTGTTAGGGTGAAAGGAAAGGCTGGTAGGTATAGGGAATGCTGGATGACTAGAGAAATTGAGGGTTTGATTAAGAAAAAGAAGGAACCATATGTCAGGTATGGACAGGAGAGAATGGGTGAATTCTTAGAGTATAAGGGCAGTAGAAGTATACTTAAGAGGGAAATCAGGAGGACAAAAAGGGGACATGGGATAGCTTTGCCAAATAGGGTTAAGGAGAATCCAAAGGGTTTTCATGAATACGTTAAGGACAAAAGGGTAACTAGAGAGACAGTAGGGCAAGGCAGCCTATGTGTGGAGCCGCATGAGATGGGGAAGATACTAAACGAATATTTTATGTCAGTGTTTACTGTAAAAACAGACATGGAAGGTATAGAATGTAGGGAAATGGATCGTGACATCTTGAAAAATGTCCACATTACAGAGGAGGAGGTGCTGGATGTCTTGAAACACATAAAAGTGGATAAATTCCCAGGACCTGATCAGCTGCACCCCCAGAACTCTGTGGGAAGCCAGGGAAGTGATTGCTGGGCCCGTTGCTGAGATATTTGTGTCATTGATAGTCACAGGTGAGGTGTCGGAATACTGGAGTTTGGCTAACATGGTTCCACTGTTTAAGTAAGATGGTAAGGAAAAGCCAGGGAACTATAGAACCAGTGAGCCTGATGTTGGTGGTGGTCAAGTTGTTGGAAGGAATCCTGAGGTACAGAATTTACATGTATTTGGAAAGGCAAGGACAATTACGGATAGTCAACATGGCTTTGTGCATGGGAAATCATGTCTCATGAACTTGATTGAGTCTTTTGAAGAAGTAACAAAGAGGATTGATATGGGCAGGTCAATGGATGTTGTCTATATGAACTTCAGTAAGGTGTTCGACAAGGTTCTCCATGAAAGACTGGTTAGTAAGGTTAGATCTCATGGAATACAGGGAGAACTAGCCATTTGGCTTGAAGGTAGGAGAAAGAGGATGTTGGTGGAGGGTTGTTTTTCAGACTGGAGGCCTGTGACCAGTGGAGTGCCACAGGATGGGTGCTGGGTCCACTATTTTTCATAATTTATATAAATGGTTTGGATGTGAATATAGGAGGTATAGTTAGTAAGTTTGCAGATGACACCAAAATTAGAGGTGTAGTAGGCAGCGAAGAAGGTTAACTCAGAGTATAACAGGATCGTGATCAAATGTGTCAATGGGCTGAGGAGTGGTAGATGGAGTTTAATTCAGATAAATGTGAGGTGCTGCATTTTGGAAAAGCCAATCTTAGCAGGACTTATACACTTAATGGTAAGGTCCAAGGGAGTGTTCCTGAACAAAGAGACCTTGGCGTGCAGGCTCATAGTTCCTTGAAAGTGGAGTCGCAGGTAGATAGGATAGTGAAGAAGGCGTTTTGATCCTTTATTGGTCAGAGCATTGAGTTGGGAGGTCATATTGCGGCTGTATAGGACGATGGTTAGGCCACTTTTGGAATATTGCGTGCAATTCTGGTCTCCTTTCTATCAGAAGCATATTGTGAAACTTCAAAGGGTTCAGAAAAGATTTACAAGGATGTACCAGGGTTGGAGAATTTGAGAGGTTGAATAGGCTGGGGCTGTTTTCCCTGAGTGTCGGAGGCTGAGGGGTGACCTTGCAGAGATTTATAACATCATAAGGGAGATAGATAGGATAAATAGACCAAGTTTTTCCCTGGAGTGGGGGAGTCCAGAACTGGAGGGCATAGGTTTAGGGTGAGAGGGGAAAGATATAAAAGGAACCTAAGGGGCAACATTTTCACGCAGAAGGTGGTGCGTGTGTGGAATGAGCTGCCAGAGGATGTGGGGGAGGCTGGTACAATTACATTTAAAAGGCATCGGGATGGGTATTTGAATAGGAAGGGTTTGGAGGGATATGGGCCGGGTGCTGGCAAATGGGACTAGATTAAGTTAGGATATCTGGTCAGCATGGAAGAGTTGGACCAAAGAGATGCTGTACATGTACAGCTTACCAAACTCCTATCACCCACTACATTAACCTCTATGTCATGTATGCTCCGCAATAATGTTTGACGAGCCACTTTACCAAATGTCTTGAAAATCTAAGTACAGTAAATCCCAATGGTTCCCCTTCATTGACAGTACATGTTATTTCTTGAAATAATTGAAATACCCCAGTTAAACATGTTTTATCTTTCACAAAACCGTGCCTGATTACCTTGAATTTATGGATATGGAAAGAGCACAGTAATATACCTTTGAATATATGATCAGCCACGATCTAGAATGGTGAACCAGACTTGAGTTGATGAATGGCTTACTGTTGTCTCAATGTACCTGACTAGGAGGGTCATTTGTATGTGGTGATGCTTTGAAGTATCTATTGCCCTTGTACATCTGAAAAGGAATGAAAGAAAGAACTACATTTGTGTAGAGCCTTTAATGACCTCAGAATGTCCCAACTCATTTTAAACAGAAAGGAAGTATTTCTAAAGTGCAATCACTGTTGTAATGTAGAAAATGTGGAAAACAATAACGTGTCAGAAGTATTTGTATGTGCACCTGAGATACCAAGGCATATTAGGCGATGGGCCAAGTGCTGGAAAACGGGATTAGAATAGTTGGCTGCTTCTTTTTGACTGGCAAAAACCTTTTTGCTGTCCTGTCAACTTCTATGACTATGACTCAATAGCAATTTGCATGTAGCAATCTCCAATAAGTAGCAAGGTGATAATGATCACATTATCTGTTTTCATGGTGTTGGTTGAGTAATAAATATTGACCAGGCTTCCATTGTTCTTTGTCAAAACATTGCCCTGAAGTCTTTTACTTCCACCTGAAAGCATAACTGGGTCTTGGTTTAATATCTCATCCTGAAGACAGCACTGATGACAGAGTGGAACCCCATCAGGTGCGACACTTGCGTGATAGTCTTGACCTTTTTTTTAAACTCATGTCCAATGGTGTGACCTGAATATAAATCTTTGAGACATGAAGGCTGGGTGCTGCTGAGCCTTGGCTGACACTGAAAGACATCCTTGGAGGTGAAGGATTTGAGTTTGTGAAGTGCTGTAGAAAAGCCTCGGAGTATTACCGTGCGATGTCTTGTAAATGATACATGTTAACGTTGCTGTGGTGAAAGTGAATGTTTAAGGTGCTGGATTGTTACCAAGTAAGCAGTTGCTTTTTCCTGGATTGTATCAAGTTTCTTGAATATTATTGGAGCTGCCCTCATCCTGCCAAGTGGTGAGTATTCCATTACATTCCTCACTTCTGCCACATGGGTAGTCACAAGTTGAGTCCTTCAATGTAGAATTCTCAGCCTTTGACCTGCTTTACATTAGGTCAAATTATTAGTCACAGTATCTAATTGATTAGTCCATTTAAGTTTCTCATTAATGATGATATCTGGAGTGTTGATGATTGGAGGATGTTATGGGGAGATGGTTAGATTCTACCTAGTTGTGTATGGTATTATTTCCTACCTGTGTAGTGCAAATTTTACTTGATCCTCATCAGCTAACTGCTTTTACCAGCCTGGGCTTGTTGCGTGTTGGCATAGATTGCTTTATTATCTGAGGAGTTATCGATGGAATGGAACTTGGTAGAATATTCAGCAAATTTCCTCATTTTTAAATTTACAGAGAATGAGATCTAGAGATCACCCCAGCTAGACCTCCGATACTTCCCTGGGGAACTTCTCCAACAATTTTCTGCAGTTGAGATGATTTTTGTAATGTAGAAAATTTGTAAGACAATAACATTTAAGAAGTATTTTGATGTGCACTCATGAGGCCAAGGCATATAAAGCTAAGGACCAAGTGCAACAAACGTTACCAATGGAGCAATTTGCTCCTCATTCACATTGATTCAAGTCTTACCATGGCTTCTTGATTCCAAACCTGGTCAAATGCTACCTTGATGTCAAGGCTAGATGGTATTTCGTTTATTTGTTCACATTTGAACCAAGGTTGTAATGAGCTCTGGAGTGGAATGGTTCTGTCAAGCCTAATCTGAACTTTATGATTGATGCTGTTTTGATTTCACAATAAGCTTTACATAAATTAACATTTTTTTACGCTTCTGTTGTGCTTACTATTATTTTTCTTCACAGCTTTTTAAACAAAAGCAGTTCTTTCTTTCATAATAAGTCCTTCACTTTGAGCCACATCTGTGACCTGAAAATGTTTTTCTAACTTGTCTCTGAACAATAAACTTTCTATCTTGGCGACATTGTCTTGGCTGCATTGTCAGACAGAATGTAGAGCAGACCTGTAGCAAGCAACCTGTAGCCATCTTGGCATCTGCTGTTACTAAGCCGGACCAAAAGCGACATAGCTTGACAAGCCAATCATAAGTTAGATTTCATTTGAGTGTCCTGAAATTCTCTTTGCAGGGACTGTCAGCTATCATTGGACAAACTACAGTTCAGACTACATATGTTAAACAACAGCTGCGAAATATTATTCAGCAATATTTTGGTCGCTTTCTTCCATCATCTCCTACTGGTTCGGGCATTGTGAATCATCCAATCTTACTTGCACTTTGCGAATCCATAGCAATGCCTCAAGGTCAGACTCTGAGGAAGGCCGTTCTTCTTGTTATAACGTAAGAAATTTTTAAATCCTCTTAAGATCAATGTTTTCTTATCTCAGCAGCTGAGTGTATTTGTCAAATTGTAAAATAGCTTACCAATGACTCGAAAAGTTGATTTCCATCAATTTATTGTTTATGTATTTTCAGCCAGCTTCAGTGAATATTGGCAGTAAATCAGAAAATATTTAACTTTGTCTTAGTAACATTCTTTTGTGGTCCTATAAGTCCTATGTCAATCATCAGCCTTCAATAAAAAGGGCCTGAACGATCTTGTCATAATTATTAGCAGCGTCATACCTGATCATTAATGTCTGCTTGCTGCAGGAGTCTATTTAAAGAGTAATCAAAGCAATGGTTAATGATATATAGATAATGGATGGAGTGAGACGTAAAATGAAATACTCACTGATACCTTCCACTTTTAGATCAAGTGAACTTTATACTGAAGTCACAGGAAGTACAATTGAACTTGAATTATACATTCTCAACAATTTATTTTGGATGTCTTTAAAATGAACGTTCTTAATTCATAAGAATTTTGTTACATACTTTTAGATTTCTTGTCACTCGTCTGTAGAGTTTGCGAGGATTAAAGATGTTGTAGAGAGTATTTAGTTTCATGAAACATTGTGATATTCTGTTATTTTGGTATTGGATTGGGTACCTTCAAAAACAAATCGTCCATGCTTTCAATGCTGTCTATTAAAAAAAATGTGCACAGTCTCATTGTGTCATTCAACACTTTCAAAAGCAACACGCAATTTGCTCCATTAACATGCTTTTTCATAAAAAAAATGGTGAAATTTGCCTTCAAACGTGAAATAGTCCCACCCATTAATATTGAAAAATAAAATTGCTTGTAAGGCATTCTGTCATCCCAGACATACTGGGCCAAGCACTGTCCAGTGGAAGAAATTTCACAATGCTTCTTTTTTGAATATCTTCAATATCAAACAGCTCATTAGCCATATTCTGGAAATGGCTATCCTTTTTGTGATACAATCTCTTTAACAAATGATTACCACAAGTGAGAATGTTATGGCTTTGTAGTAATTTACATAGATATTCAACATTAAGATTAGATTACTTAGTGTGGAAACAGGCCCTTCGGCCCAACAAGTCCACATCGACCCTCTGAAGAGCAACCCACCCAGACCTATTCCCCTACATTTACCCCTTCACCTAACACTACGGGCAATTTAGCATGGCCAATTCACCTAACCTGCACATTTTTGGACTGTGGGAGGAAACCGGAGCACCCGGAGGAAACCCATGCAGACACGGGGAGAATGTGTAAACTCCACACAGACAGTTGCCTGAGGCGGGAATTGAACCCAGATCTCTGGCGCTGTGAGGCAGCAGTGCTAACCACTGTGCTACCCATAATAGAATAGAATCCCTACAGTGTGGAAACAGGCCCTTCGGCCCAAAAAGTCCACACCGACTCTCCGAAGAGTAACCCATCCAGACCGATATCCTACTATTCTACATTTACCCCTTACTAATGCACCTAACCTACACATCCCTGAACACTATGGACAATTTAGCAAGACCAAATCACCTAACCTGCACATCTTTGGATTACGGGTGGAAACCGAAGCACCTAGAGGAAACCCACACAGACACAGGGAGAATGTGCAAACTCCACACAGAGAGTCGCCAGAGGCTGGAATTGAACCTGGGTCCCTGGCGCTGTGAGGCAGCAATGCTAGCCACTGAGCCACCGTGTCACCAATACTTACAGAGTGCATGGGCAGTTTCTGCAACTCCTGAACTTTTTGTCATATCTTATTCCCTGCAGTGAAAACTATATGCAGTTCAGAGCTCATGCTCCTCCTCCTCGGTTAGCAGCGGTCTTGTCATTCATCCATGAACTGTTCAGAAGAAACCAAAGTAGTGATGCAGCCAGTGAGGCAAAGTTACTCCTGCCTATTGTTCTGAAATGTTTAATATTTGTGAACGAACCACAAGGTATGTTTTCTCACGAACTCCTATTGACAATTGATTTTGTCTTAATGTTTCTGTCCTTCGTCTACAAACAAAACAAATGCATTTGCTAGACCATATCGTTGTTTCTTAGTGTAGGAAACCAGCAGTTAAATAGCAAATGTTTCTGTAACACCAATGTTGTTGCATTCAGTTGACTCTCTGAAGTTCTCAAAAGATGGAAATAATAGAGGACAGAAAAGTATGTACGGTTTCTGCTTTGGGACAGTTGACAATTTTGCTATAAATTGTACCTAAAATTGTGTTTTCTTTTGAAAAAAATCTTTTCCCTCTTTTTCTCTCAAATGTGTTTCCAAGGATCTAACTTAATTATTTTCCTCTTTTTAATTTTATTTAACTTGGTAAAGTTTGACCTGGACAATAGAAAATGGAACTCTCACCTTTTGAATCACAGTGTCAAATGACCATCTGTGAATAGCCTGATTTTAATTTACTGAAAATAAAGTTTAAAAAGCCATGAAACTGTTTACTGGTTAGGTTGGAGACCAATGTTGATATGCAGCGTCCAGGCTGTGGCTGATAGTTGGAGGTAACTTTTGTATCACAGAAATGCCAGGCAATGGCCAGCTTTAACGCAATAGGGTCTGTACATCTGCAACTAACCATCTCTTAATGTTCTATGATATTACCATCACTAAATCTTCCACATCCATATCCTGATGGTTACCATTCACCAAAGACAGAACTGGAAAAAACAAATATTTTAGCTACAAGAACACATCAGAGGCTAGATTTGTGCTTTGAGGAAATCACTTACCCATTCCCCAAAGTCTTATCGGCCTTTAACAAAGCAGAAATGAGGAATTGATTAAATACTGTCCAGCTGCCTGGATGGATCAGCTCCAAGAAGTTCAGTATGATTCAAGACAACACAGCTCACTTCAGTGGGACCTGCATGCACCACCTTCACCCTTCAATCACTCCACCATCACTGATGTACAGTTGTAGCAGTGTGAACCAGCTACAAGATGTACTGCACTAACTCCCCCAGTTTTCTTCAGCATTGCCTTCCGTACCCACAACCGTACCCACAATTTCCCCTTGAAGTCACAGCTGTCCTGATTTTGGTTCACACCACCCTTCCTCTGCTGCGATTAGGTCAAAATCCAAGAACTCCCTCATGGACTGTAATAGCACAAGTTGACTGCTCTCCCATGACATTCTCAAGGCCAGTCACGGATGGGCAATAATTGCAGCAGTCTTCACACACAGGTCATTCCTCTGTAACGTGACAGTTGTGTTCCTCTGCAACCTTGCACTATGGAAAACTGCTAGAGAAAATCACTCTGCCGAAGATTGCTAATAGAAAATGATATGCCTGTTCCGTAGAAAGTTCGCGTTATCCAAACCGTGTCCACAATTCGTCAAATCACATTATAGCCAATTTGCACTGATGGGAACACGCATTTTAACAAAACGACCTGTACCATGAGTTTTTTAAAAAAAATTAGTGAGTTTATTAGTAAATTATAAAAATTCACGATTTTAAAAATATTCACGTAACACAAAACTCAACTTTCTAAATAATATAATTTGAACTTAAAATACCATCATCTTCAGTGCCTGCTTCATCAATTCCAATTGGAGGTCCCCTGAAAAAGCCAGAGGAATGAAGTGGAAGCTCCTGGGCTTGGTGTCTAGTTCATTCGCCTGAAGTGAAGTTTGCAACTTGTATGTAACATTTGAACTGTGGAGTTTTAATCACTAGACTTTAGCCGAAGAAATGAAAAATAAAGGATCCACAACTAGAGAGTTAAGTTGAGTCTTAAATTGAAGATGTAAAACATATAACTGTAGGATAACCTTAACTCATGTCAAGTAGATTTACTTTGTCCTTTCATCTCCCAAGATAAGATGCTGTGCTGTCATAATGTATCTAACATGCCCAGCTGGGCAATGACTGCTTTGCAGTTGTGTGGCAGGCAGTCAGACCTGTTGGCAATCAGTGTTTCTTTTGTTTACATTCCAACAGGGAAAATGGTGCATCACTGACCTTTTTCTATTGCCTTCACACTTGTAGATGAAGAATGATAGACTCATCTAAAGCTGGAGTCGCCTGTTTTTGGGGTGTGCTGGCCTAATTATGTTACAGTAAGGATTTTTTTAAGAACTTAAACAGTATTCCCAGGAGAGAAAAAACACTCGAGTTTTTAAATGTAGCGTTTGTAGCATATAGCTATTTAAAATTTTGAAAATGATGCCATTTCCTTTGTCACATCATGACATTATTGGATACCATCTGAGCTAAGGCAGACTAACAGTCAATGCTGAACCTACTCACATGTTCTAAAATGAAATAAAGCAAAAATAAATAATGAGAATTTTATGGGAATTTTTTTATCTGATTCAGTTTGTATTACAGTCATTCATTTTGGTCAAGTATTTTTAATTCTTGTCAGATATTTTTGATCATTGCAACATAGATTAATTAAGCTTTGCAAATCAGGCTAAGTGCTGGGGCATATCTTAGATATTCGGCATTGAAAATCACATAAGCTACCGTTCTTAGAATACACTGAAGTGAAATACAGAACTAGATTATCTGCCCATTCAATTTACACAATGTGCAGTTTTTGTTTCCTACCTAATCTAATTTGACTAGACTGTGCATTTGGTGCCTCCTGTTCTATAAGGTTAGATATAAAATCCTGTATGTCAAATTAAGTAACCACACTGTGTCTCGTATTCCTGAAGCAGAAAAAACACATAGTTAAATAACGAAGCTTGCATCATATTTCTGTATTGCTTAGGCCTTTCCTTTATTTCTTTTTAAAGAAATAACCACCATGACAGCTGTTTGAAGTGACTGTTTTAGTTGAAGATGTTTGAATCGTGGCTTCATGCTAATCTCCAGTTCAGGTTCAAAGGTCATAGGAGCAAAAATTTAAATTTTTTTCCTAATCATAAGCAAGAGAGTTGATGAGGTCACTGTAGTAGTTGTGAATAATAAATATCCAGCAACAGATTTTGGATTATGTGTGTGTCATGGTTGTTGCCATTTTTTACAGATTGTGTCCTGGTGACTGAACTTCCATTTGAATTTAGAGCTAAAGATGCTATGAAGTCTTTCATTTCTTCAAAAAGATTTCAGACACTATTATGAATTTCTGTTATACTGTGGACGAAAGAAAGAATAGGCAACTGTCTAGAACCCTAAAGCAGTTCACAGATTTTTCTTTTTTTAAATTTAATCGTGGGGCATGGGATTGCTGTCTGCGCCAGCATTGATTGCTCATTCTTATCTGCCCTGGAGAAGTTGGTAGTGAGCTGCATTCTTGAACTGCTGCAGTTCATTTGGTGTAGGTGCACCCACGATGCTGTTAGGGATGGTTCCGGGATTTTGACCTAGCGACACAAAAGGTATGGCGATATATTTCCAAGACAAAATGGTGAGTGGCTTGCAGGGGAACTTGCAGTTGGTGGTTTTCCTCTGCAAATGCAATAATTCCTTCAAACTGAAGTTGTAGCTGAGATTGTGTTCAGCTTCCAGCAGCAGAGTTTAAATCTTCCTTAGATTCAAGATTGCATAAGCAAATGTGCACTCTAAAACTCGTTGGACAGTCATGTGTCCATTGTGATTTTTCTGCATTAATTAGTGATTAGCAGGCTGTGGGGACTGGGCGCTGCTGGGAAACATCCTCAGTCACCAGAAGTGTAAGTCTGTTGCCCTTGTTCGCTGAGATGGAAGTGGTTGTGAGTTCAGTAGATGCTGCTCTGAGGAGCTTTATAATTTTCTGCAATACATCTTCCAGATGATGCACACTGCTGCTACAGGGCATCAGTGGTAATGGGAGAGGATGGCTGTGGATGTGGGCTGCTTTTTTCCTGGATGGTGATTTCCTAGAGCTTTATTGGAACTGCACTCATCCAGGGAAGCAATCAGTATTCCATCCATGATGGACAGCACTTGTAGATGGTGGACAGGCTTTGCAGAGTGAAATACTGGCTGCCGGATTCCTAGTTTCTGACCTGCTGTAGTAGCCACAGTATTCATATGGGTTGTCTAATTCAGTTTCTGGTCATTGGTAACCCTCAAGATTTTTACAGTGGAGAATTTGTGATGGTAATGCAATTGAATGTCAAGGAGAGGTGATTAGATACTCACTCATTGGAGAGGATTTTTGCTTGGCATTTGTGTGGGTCAAACATTACTTGTCACTTACCACCCCAAACAAACAAAATACTCTTGAAGTAGAGTCACTGACATACTCTTGAAGTAGAGTTAGTGAAATACAGGAAGATATGCCAGCTAATCTTTCCACAGCAAGGTCCCACATGACAAGATAACATGAAGGATATGCATTGACTAACACTCTGGGAGAACACAACTGTTTTCCTGCAAATTGTGCCATAAAATAGGATAAATAGACAAAGTCTCATCCCTGGAATGGGGAATCCAGAACTAGAGGGCATAGGTTGAGGGTGAGAGGGGAAGGATATAAAAGGGACCCAAGGGGGCAACCTTTCCACGCAGAGGGTGGAACGTGTATGGAATGAGCTGCCAGAGGAAGTGGTGGAGGCTAGTGCAATTGCAACATTTAAAAGGTATCTGGATGGGTATATGAATAGGAAGGGTTTAGAGGGATATGGGCTGGGGCAGGCAAGTGGGACTAGATTAGGTTAGGATATATGGCCCGCATGGACGATTTGGACCGAATGGTCTGTTTCCGTGCTGTACATCTCTGGCTCTAAGATCTTGAACATGTATCTGAACAGGCAGCTTGGGCCTATGTCCGTTGTCTCATCCAAAAGGTGGGACCTCTGTAAATGCTGTAACTCCTTCATATTGAAGTTGCAGTTTAGATTATGGGTTCCAGCAGCAGAGTTTGAACTTTCCTTAGATTCAGGAGTGCATGAGTAAGCATGCACTCTAAAACTTGCCGGACAGTCACGTATCCATTATGTTTTTCTGCATTAATTAGTGAAGTAGCAGAATGTGGGAACTGGGCGCTGCTGAGAAATATCCTCAGCCACCAGAAGTGAAAATCTAAGAACTGCACCTTAAATAACGTTTCCTTTTGCACATTGTGTAATTCTTGTCATATCCTTTTCTTTTCAGTGAAGAAGTTGACCTCTGAGGTCATGCGGTGTATAATAGAAAATTGTCAGTCATCAACTTCATGTCAAGTTTGCCCTCACTTGACCTCTCTGCTAAGGTTGGTATTATATTGGGTCTTTCCTGGATATGATCTATTATTTTAAAGTGCACAACCAAGAGTGGATGAACTAATTCTGTCAGAAGTGTGGCGTACTGTCCATTATTTAGTTATTCTGTGACACAGTCTGAATTTGAAGTGATAGAGTTCATTTGAGATCTGTACTGGACATTCAATGCCTTTTGCATGTATCCTTCTGAAGTATTTTAGGCAGCTGAAAAGCATGCAGTTAAGTCAGCAGCAAATGATTATTCGAGGGATGGATTTACTATACAGATTAACCACAATAAGGTAATTTAAGTGTAATTCATGTAACTACAGACTCTTCAAGATCAAAAGATACAGTAGAGGTATCTTGGAAATACCCTCCACAGGCTGGGCAGCATCTGCGGAGAGATATAGAGTAAGCACTTCAAGTCAATGACCTGAGATGTAATAGGTTTTGAGCAAGGAATGGATGAGGCAAGAATAAAAAAAATCTGTGGGAAACAGAAGGAACTGAATGGCATCCAGGACCAAAGGAAATGGTGATAAGACAAGAAAAGAAACAAATAAAACATAGGATGAATCTGCAACAGATACTGCTGTCTGCAAAATGCTCAGAAAGGAAACAAAATGTAGGTCAAATTTTATATTCTGGGAAAGAATTAAGTGCAGGTACTATTGCCACCACTGAAGAAATAATATTGGGCAAATTAATGACCCTAAAGACAGGTAGGTCCTTTGTCCCTGAAGCCTTGCATCCTAGGCTCCTAAAAGAAGTAGCTACAGAGATAGTAGACACATTGGTTGTAATTTTTCAAAAATCCTTGGATTCTGGAGCCATACCAAAGGATTGGTAAACTAGAGTTTGACAAAGTACTGCACAGAAGGGTAAGTCAAAACGCAAGAGACCATGATGTTGGAGTTAGTATGGTAGTGTGGAGAGAGATGTGGTTGATGGGCAGGAAACAGTGAGTAGAGATAAAGGGTTTTTTTTCAGATTGGCAACATTGGGGCTCCACAGGGATCAGTGCTGGGATTGCAGCTGTTTACAATATATATTAATGACTTGGAAGAAGAAAGCAGATGAAGTATAGGTAAATTTGCAGACAATAGGAATATAGAAAGACAAGTTGTGAGAAGTTTACAGAGATATTAATAGGTTACATAAATGGGCAGAAAGTTGGCAAATGAAGTATAATGTGGGTGAATGTGAAGTTGGTCCTTTTGGAAGGGAGAACAAAAGCGTATTATTTAAATGAAGAAAAATTGCAGAAAGCTGCAGCAAAAGGAACATGGGGGTACAAGTGGGTGAAATGCAGAAAGCTAGCACATATGCGGCAAGTAATCAGGAATGCTAATGAATGCTGGCCCGTATTTCAAGGACATTGGAGTATAAGAGTAGGGGTTCTTACTGTAACTGCACAAGGTGCTGGTGAGACCACATCTGGAGTACTGAAAGCTGTTTTGATCTCCTTATTTAAGCTATTGGTTTATTGGAGATGGTTCAGAGATGGTTTTCTAGGATGCTCCTCTATATGGACGGATTGTCCCTATGAGCAAAGATAAAGGTTAAACAAGTTTGGACTCTAAGTCGGATTCCCTACAGTGTGGAAACAGGCCCTTCGGTCCAACAAGTCCACACCAACCCTCTGAAGACTAACCCACCCAGACCCATTCCCCTACCCTATATTTACCTCTGACTAATGCTATGAACAACTTAGCATGGCCAATCCATCTGACTTGCACATCTTTTGGATCATGGGAGGAAACCAGAGCACCCAGAGCAAACCCACGCAGAAGCCCGAGGCAGGAATCGAAACCGGATCCCTGGCACTGTGCAGCAGCAGTGCTAGCCACTGTGCTATCCGACAATGCTGCTCTACTCACTGGGGTTTAGAAGAATTAAGGTTGATCCTGTTGAAACATAAAGGGCATTGAAGGGGCTTGACAGGTTAAATGCTGAGAGCTTTGTTTTCCTTCATGAGAGTGTTTAAGACCATAGGGGTATCAGAACAAAGGGGTATCAATTTAAGACTGAGATGAAGAATTTTGTCTCTCAGAGGGTTGTGAACCTTTGGAGCTCCTTGCCACAGAGAGCTGTGGGGGCACAGTCCTTATTTTATTTCAGGCTGAGATAGACCAATTCTTGATCAATAGGGAAATCAAAGGTTATAGGGAAAACGCAGGAAAGGGGATGTGAGGAGTGTTGGATCAGCCATGATCCTATTGAATGGCAGAACAGGCTCGAGGGGCCAATTGACGTACTCCTGTTCCTATTTCTTGTGGTATTATGTTGAATTCAGAACACTGTTTCATGAAGCACTTGACAATGAGTTTATGTTGAGTCTTGTTGGCAGACTGAGGACAGAGATGTCAGCTTTAGACCAAAATGGAGAAGTGATTGGATGCATAGAGTCACGCTTAGGAACTGAAAAGAGATATTCTGCATTGTGGTCACACCCAGTTTGTATTTGGATGTCCATTGTAGATAAGAGTACATTGTGAGCAGTGAATACAGTGTATGAAATTGAAAGAAACACACTTACTACGCCTTTTCACCTGAAAATCTTCTGCTTTTGCACAGAATTGTGTTACATTGGTCATAATGCTGGAATTGCTCAACTTTTTTTGATTAACCTTCTGATGCAGTGGCTGACAAGCTTTCTCGGACTCAGGCTCACATTCTAAACCTGGCTATTGCTGATACATTCCTTTTGTTATTTTCCTGTGGTGGGAGAAATGTCCATCTGACTACATCTACATGTAGCAGTTCCCAGTAAGCATTTTAATACATTGTAAGCATTCTGATGGAAGGTCACACACCCAAAATATTAACTCCTGTTTTTTGTTCCAAAAATACCACTAGATCTGCTGATCTATTTCCAGCAATTTCTCTTTTAATTTCAGATCTCTAACATCCTCAGTATTTTGCTTTTGAACAAATAAAGCTGTTGTTTAACTGTTTAAGACTATGGCGTTTTAAGCCTTTGCCAAGTCATTTGCTTTTAAGACACAACACTTATCCTTAATTCATTTCCACGTCAATTCCATAAACACCAAACAAAATTCCTGAAGTGTACAATATGGTCTGACCAGTGCAATTAGCTATAAAACTTTAATAGATTTTCTTGTCATTCCATTTGAGTTCCTAACATATTGACGGAAACTGTTGAATCTTCTCCAGACAGTTCATCCAGGAATATTTTGGGATCTATGATCAGCAGGTGTACAGCATCATGGAGATGATAACAGCCTTGAATTGCAACTTGGTTATTAACCTCATTCCCACATTAAGTCAGACACTCAAGGACACTGAACATAAGCGAGGATTGGGCAGGAACAATTCACAAAGGTAAGCCAAGTTCTCAGTACTATCTTAGGCCTAGTTTCATCATAGATAGACTATTCATCCAGAGACCCAGGTAAAGTTCTGGAGACCTGGGTTCGAATCCTGCCCTGGCAGATGGTATTCATTTTTTTAAAAATCTGGAATTAAGAGTCCAATGATGACTATGAAATCGTTGTCAATTGTTGAGGAAACACTCATCTAGTTCGCGAATATCCTTTAGGAAAGGAAGCTGCCATCCTAACCTGGTCTGACTTACATGTTACTCCATACCCTCAGCAATGTAGTTGACTCTGAACTGCCCTCAGGCAATTAAGGTTGGACAATAAATGCCCACATTTTATGAACGAATAATGATAAAGGTTATATCAATGGCTTCAATTAAAACTGGTTTGTTACTTTGGAAAAAAACTTGAACGAGGAAACACATTGTGATTCCAATGGTTATACGGGTAATGTACTGCATACCTAGGAGCAGAGTCTTTGAATATTTTTAAGGTAGAGATAAATGGATTCTTGTTCAGGAAGGAGTTAAAAGGTTATCAAGGGTAAGCAGAAATAAGATTTTGAGGTTACAATCAGATTAACCATGATCTTACTGAATGATGATGGGCTGAATTGCCTACTTCTAGCTTGTATGGCAACCACAGAATTACTCTGTAGAGTTCAGTTTAATGCCAACCATAAATTAAAAGGTACATTAGATTTGTACAAAATAAATATTTAGACTTCCTTATCCAAGAAACTATGTGCACTCAGTCCTTGGAAGTAGAAATAATGAAAGCTTCAGATCTTCATCGCCAAGATCTGAAAGTGTTCTAAGAACATGCTATATTGTTTCAGAGTGAAAAGGGAATATTCCTGAACATGAGTAACTTGCTGTGGCCATCCACAAAGCAAAATCCCGATATTTGAAATGTTTAGCAATGCTTTATATAATGAAAGCGCATGTACCTAATGTATTGTGTAGTCTTGTATTTTGATATAGAACAATTTAAATTTTAATTCCTTTGAAAATTAAAAGCTTCAGTCTTCTTTGCTGAATCAGTAATTACATGCATTGTCCTGTACATCACTTCATATTAGCTGGAGCTTGTTATACCATTTCCTGTGTATTCATATTTGGTCAGGCTGAGGAGCGTACTTTCCCAAGATTTCCTCACACTGAATGCTATCCATTGTCCCCTCTTGGAAATTACACTTGCACAAGTTTGCAAAATACTTTGCTCAAGTATTGTGCTTGGAAATACATGTATTTTCTCTTTCTTGACTCAGTCAATGCACAAAACTAAAACTTCCTCCCACAACACCATTTCTCTGAGAAATGCTATAGGATCAATCTTGAAGTAGCAGCTAGTATCCTTGATTTTTCTGATGTTTTAACTGGTAAACACACTGTGTAGGGCTCAATGGATTCATACAGTCTGGTAGATTTCAATGAAAATCATGCTGGGTCGTGATGCTACTGGTCAAAAAGCCCGCTAACTCTCATTCCTTAGGGTCCTGTATAAAGAATGAGCACTTCAGGGAGGTACCAAGCAGGTGACAAATAGTCCCTCCTGTGTACAAGAAGAGAAAAAAGGATTTTACACACTTGGTTCAAATTCCTTAATTTATAAGACAAAAAAAAATTTAGAGTATAAAGTATCAGCATTTGGTTTAAAGAAGTATGCTACCTTTTAATCTGAAACTTGAATCCTAATGAGTACAGGCATCTTTCAGTAAGCAAGGGGCACGAATTTGTTGTACAAGAAATTTGTGTTCAACAGTACAACTTGTTAGTGATGCCCAAGAGATTTCTCAGCATCTGTAAAGAAAATGTGCAACTTAATGTTTTAGCTATATTCATCAGAAGGGAATAAATGTACTCCAACATGATGAGTGGCATTTAAAAAAGTGACCAAGCGTGCAAATCTACCATTGGTTAGATAATTGAAAAACGACTGCATTGAAAAAACTCTGATGTCTTTTCTATTATTAATTGTGTAAAGGAAATAGCACTTTGATTCGCAACCACAGAATTTGTTTAAAAGCTCACTGTATTCTTTCCTCCATGAAAGAAAGTAATCTGCACCATGACAGTCACATCTAGAACTAAAATCAAAATATTGGAGAAATGCAACAGATCTGGTAATGTCTGTGGAGAGAAAACACAAGAAAAATCATATTGTAGTGAACACGTTAAGTCTGTTTTTCTCTGTACAGATTGTGCCAGTCCTGCTGAGTTTCTTCAGCACTTTTATTTCTGATCTCTGGCATTGACAATATTTTGCTTTTGTTTAGTCATGTTCTGTTTGGTTGTATCATCTGATCCTGAAAGTATATTCTCTCAATGTATTACAGGGAGGCCTACAGAAGATTGTTGGTCCTTCTAGGGGAGGAAGGACAAGCTGAAATCATCAACTTGGAAAAAGTATCTGACAAAGCCTAAGACAGATGTGGTTTGTGAAAGCTTCCTGGGTGCACTTGAAGAATTGTTGAAATAATCTGTAAAACATTTTAAAATATGTGTGGATGCTTAAATGTGTTATACTTTTTTTTGTGACGTATCAACTGAGATAAAAGTTTTTTAAGCAAAGCTTTTGAATTCCACTTTTGGCTGCCTTCAGAACTCTGCTCGACAAAGTTGATTTCAATCATATTTACAAATCAAAAGCAGACAAATGTAAATATACAGCAGTTGTGGGAATGAATCAGTGTCGAGATTTCTTGGAGTTTTATTGAAATTGATTGTGTATTGTATTCATGAATATTGGACATAAATTCATGCAGTGGAAATGGATTTGTGTTGCCTAATTTGAGCTCAGAATCAACTCGACGAATTAAAGGGAATAAATCCAGAAGTAACACTTTCAGCTTGAGAATTCTCATCTACCCTTCACTCAAGTTTTTTTTTGCCCCGAGCAGTATATGTCCCTTAAAACTATGCTCTGAAATCAGACGTTTCATCATTACTTAGCCTTTATGAGTATGTCATGCTCCTGTCACAAGTCCTATCTATATTTCAAATTTATTAAAATAAAATGTGAACTTTAGGTTTGTGTGCATACAACATGACACTATAGACCTCTGGTGTTATTGGAAGCCTTTGTTAATAAAGCCTAGCACATACTTGCATCTGGGAAAATAATTTCAGTATAATCACTACAATAGGTGATCTGAACTAATTTGTACTTACCGTACTGTGCTGATGTAGAACATGGCATTACAATGAATGGGCTCAACTGTAGAAGAGGATGTTGAAAATGGAACCAAGATGATTATTCACAGGAAACACAAAGTTTGCCCATACCTTTATGGCACAGTGGCTCAGTGGTTAGTACTGCTGCCTTACAGCACCAGAGACCCGGGTTCAATTCCAGTCTCAGGTGACTGTGTGGGGTTTGTACATTCTCCACGTGTTTGCATGGTTTCCTCCGGGTGCTCCGGTTTCCTCCCACAATCCAATGATGTGCAGATCAGGTGAATTGGCCAGGCTAAATTGCCCATAGTGTTAGGTGCATTAGTCAGAGGGAAATGGGTCTGGATGGATTACTCTTCGGAGAGAATTTAAACTAAAGAAATTACTGTATTCTACTAACAAACAGTATAGATTAAAGATCAATCAACCTGTCTAAATGAGTGTTTGGAATTCGAGGCCCAGTAAGCATTTAAGGAATCTAACAATGGGCAAGTCATTTTGTGGTTATTTTCCATGAATCATTGGGCTGAATTTTACATCTTTCAACAGGATGAGTGAACTGAAATGGAAACTGAGGGGTCCATTTAGTCCTGTGCCCAGCAGCTCAACTGTTTAGTCCTATCCAGTGAGGGGGCCAAACAAAGGAGGATCTATGGTCAATTGGGAGTCTGGGCCAGCACTTCATGCAATAGACGGGTAGTACAGAGAACAGGAAGTCCTTTATGTCTACAAGCTGAAAGGCATCCTGTTCTCATAAAACTTTTTTTGAAGTTATTAATTAGACTTATAACAGCTAAGAAACAAGTTCTGTGCATTCCACCTTTACCAGCAGAATCTCTTCCATTCAGACATGTTCCTGGTAGTTGGCTTTCTTTACCACACTTGTGCACCGTTATAGAAGACCCCAAATCTCTTCATGTCCGATGCCCAGAAAATGCGGCAAGTAATGAAAAGTTGCAGAGGATTAGATTGTTAATGAGCTCAATGGCTTGTTACTTAGTAATTTCAAAAGGGCAGGCAGACTGCCAGTTGCTGTGCCCGCTTGCCTTCTGTAATTTTGGAGACTGACTGTGTGATGTCTAATTGCCAACCCATTGTTATCACACCCTATTCCACATTTGCATGGAGGCAGCCCGCAATTGTGACAAAATTTGTGCTTGATATCCTTCCACTTCCTAATAGACCATGATACTTTCTCAACTTCCTTTCAAATAATTTAGTTGATTTCTAAAGTCACATTGCCAGTCACCTCCAGAAATGTACAGAAGTTATTGTACACAACCTACTTTTATAACCAACCTGTACAGAAATGTTATTACACACGTCGGAGTGGGTAGGCTGTGAACCTGACCGTCCCAGTCCAGTAGTAGGGACACTATCGCTGCACAGAAAAGGACCCCTTATTCTATTTATGCTGTCTACATTTCGAAGTTGCAAGAACTCTTAGAAGAAGCTTTACTGAATCCATAAGATATAGGAGTCATTTAGACTATTGAGTCTGCTCTGCCATTCATGGCTGATCTGATAATCCTCAACTCCACTATCCTACCTTTTCTGAAAACCCCGATTCTCTTAGTGATTAAAAGTCTGTCTATCTTTGGCTTGAATCTACTTAATGACGCAGTCTTGCCAGCCTCTGTGGTAAAGAATTTCACAGATTCACTACTGTCTAAGAAGAAATTCCTTCTCATTTCTGTTCTAACTGGGTGACCCATTACTCAGATTATGCCCTCTGTCTTACTTACTGTATTTATTTCCTCTCCTTTTTGCCCCTTGATTAGTTAGGTATTTTTGGAATGCTATTTTGAATATTGCATTCAGTTTTGGTCACCACATTTACCTTAAGGATATGGATGCTTTGGAGAGGGTGCAGAGATATTTTACTGGGATGTTGCCTGGTTTGGAGGATTTTAGTTTTGAAGAGAGGTGGGATTGTTTTCACTGGAAAGATGGAAGCTGAAGGGTGACCTGATAGAGATCTACAAAGTTATGGGAGGCATAGATAGGGTAGATAATCAGAAGCTTTTTCCCGGGGGGAAAGGACAACTACAAGAGGGCGCTGTTTCAAGGTGAGAGGGGAAATGTTTAAGGGAGAAGTGCAGGGAAAATGTTTTGCCCTTAAAGTGGGGTGGGTGTCTAGACTGCATTGCCAGTGGAGTTGGTGAAAACAGACATGTTAGCAACGTTTAAGGCATATCTTTGTAGACCCATGAACAGAGAGTGAACAGAGGAATAGAAACCACATATAGGCAATAAGTAGAAGGTCTAAATAAGGAATAGGAATCGGTGAGGTTTGGAGGGCCAAAGCCCCTGTTCTTGCACTGAATTGGATTCTATCATTGTATTGGTGTTTTCTAATCTGAAATCTGATGCAAAGTATTTGTGCAACTCCTGTGCCATTTTTACGCTCCTTATTATTCCCCCCTATTTCATTCTAAGGGGTCTTTGTTCACTTTAGCCTATCTCTTTTATATATTTAAAGAAGCTCCTCCTGTCTGTTTTGATTTTATTTGCTAGTTTACCCCAAAAGTTACTTTCTCTGTCTTTTATTTGGGGTCATTCTTTGTTGGCTTTTAAAAGTTTTCCAGTCCTCTGATTTACCACTAATTTTCATCACATTTTTTTCCTTTCAATTTGATACTATCCTTAACTTGCTTGGTTATCTGTGGTTGGTTTATATCCTTCCTCAAAATCTTTTTCCTCAGTGAACTATATCTTTGGTGCAAGTCATGAACTATTATATTCAATGTGTGTCATTTTTCCTCAAGCGTTTTTCTGCTAAACTCCATTCCCAATACATTCCAGCTAACTCTGTCCTCATTTCCTTGTAATGTAAATCCCTACTGGTGTACTTCCGCTGTAGATTTGATTGATGATGCATTTGTGTAAATGCTGATTTTGGGCCATTCACAATGATGTCCACATCCTGTCATCCTTTGTATTTGGTAGCAGCATATAACTAAACAATGAAAGTACCTATCAAACGAATTCTAAAGGTTAAAAAAGATTTTTTATTTGAAATCTAGAAGAACTTTTAGATTGCTGAATATATTGAAGCCTTGTTATCATTCCTGGGATAATGTCAGTGGCCCAAAGGCAAAGTTATTCTTAAAACTGGAAGATGCGATATTATTTGGGGGATGCAATGAAAGCTGTTATGACAGGTCAAGAATCTGACAATATAACAAATGATTGAATCATTGATAAAACAAATATAGCTGTCACTTTGTAAAGTGCCCAGAACCCCCACCAATCTAGGATTGCCTTCAAGGTAAGAGACATTATTGCACCAATAATAAAAAAATGGTAGTACTGTTATAGTGTCGTCACAGACTTGGTCCAGCACAGACTGAGGCTGATCAGTCGTGGTTGTGCTGGTTCTTCCAACAAGCATCATTACTAAATGCCCATCTCCTGTTTTATTCCCCAGACTCTTGTACGCTATTTAGCCAATCCCGTTCTTAATGCCCTGTGTGAACCTGCCTGACCCTGACTACCCACTGTGTGGAAAAGTTTTTCTCATATCGTGTTTGCTTCTTTTGATATCACTTTAATGTTTAAGGGAATCTGCTATGTCAGCTCTCATTACAGTTTTTTTTCCTCTTCTTTCCTTTATCCCCACACTACTGCCTAACAGTGGTAGTGCATATGTTTTCCCCATCACCCATGTGTGTGTGTGTAGGCGTGAGACACCGTGAAAGACAACAGGTGTGCAAATCGCATTACAGTTTAAACAGTGGATCCTTAGCAGGATAGTTTAGTCTGCATTAACACCCTCAAATATATATCAAAGAGATAGCCTAGACCCACATTGTATCTTATTTAAAGTCACATCTAAGACACTGTGATCCAGATGTAATTCAATGGATCAAACTACTAGGCTTTAAGCAAAACACATTTTATTCTTACACTATATTTAAAATACAAAAAAAAAGAATTGGCATAACTTTAATTCTATTAAAAGACTTTAAAAAGTGTAATTACTGCTCATCAACTGTTCCAATATAGTAGCTTCCCTTGGCAAAGACAAATTCAGCAAAACAGTTTTATTCACTTGCTTCCTCCCTCAGTGCATGAGAAAAGAAAAACTGAAAGAATGAATCTAGCAGTGGAGAGAGCTCAAGCCTTTTTTTGCAGAAGTAGAGAGAGCTGCATCTAGCAGTTTCAACTCCAAAAAAAACCCAACTTCACAAAGGTCTTTGTGAGCCTAACTCCACCCACTCTTGCTTCCTTAATCAAAATAAAAATAACCCCAACGCTATTTACTTTGCTTTCCATGGAGCAGACAGCTTGGCACCAGGTTTCAAGACCCCTCTTCAAGAGAAATAGGACAGAACAAATCCCTCTTAAAGGCAGATCTCATCACAGAAAGAAAATGAGAATGTCAAAATAACCAACTGGGAAACATCGGTTCTCAAGGAAATTAAGGCAGTGGAAGATCCTGGAAAAGAAGAAAATCTTCTAAATGATAAGTCTTTCTATCTCTGACCCTTACCATACCCATCAATCCGAAGTCCTCACATAGATTTAATGGAATATTCCAGAACTGGAAATCGACGACTTCAGTAATACAGTATTCTAGAACTGGGAACCCAGGACCCCAGTAATACGGTATTCTAGAACTGGAAACCTAGGACTCTAGTAATACAGTATTCCAGAACTGGGAACCCAGGACCCCAGTAGTACAGTATTCCAGAACTGGAAACCTAGGACTTCAGTAATACAGTATTCCAGAACTGGGAACCCAGGACCCCAGTAATACAGTATTCCAGAACTGGAAACCTAGGACTTCAGTAATACAGTATTCCAGAACTGGGAACCCAGGACCCCAGTAATGCAGTATTCCAGAACTGGAAACCCAGGACTCCAGTAATACAGTATTCCAGAACTGGGAACCCAGGACCCCAGTAGTACAGTATTCCAGAACTGGAAACCTAGGACTTCAGTAATACAGTATTCCAGAACTGGGACCCCAGGACCCCAGTAATGCAGTATTCCAGAACTGGGACCCCAGTAAAACAGTATTCCAGAACTGGGAACCCAGGACCCCAGTAAAACAGTATTCCAGAACTGGGACCCCAGGACCACAGTAATGCAGTATTCCAGAACTGGGACCCCAGTAAAACAGTATTCCAGAACTGGAAACCTAGGACTCCAGAAATGGAGCAAGCACAATAACGAAGAAAGGAACTTACTCTAAAGCCAACTGACAAACTTTGAGATGACCCTTCCTGATGCCACAGAAGTCAATAAAATGACACAATTTAGTTTGAGGATGTTGGACATGGGCAAAACTGTAACTCACCTGAATCCAGATCTGAAGGTTTCATGTTCAAATCGCACAAGCCTGACGGTATTTCACTGCATCTGAAGTACCTGAATGTACATCAGGTCAGTGTCTATTATGTGCACATTATTGATAGTGCAAGTTCAGTGATGGTAATGTCATTGGCTGTCAAGGGTTATAGATTGATTCTCTCTTGTTGGAGATGGTCATTCTCTGACACTTGTGTGGCGCAAACGTTACTTGCCACTTGTCAGCCCAAACATGGGTATTGTCCGAATGAATGTTGTCCAAATCTTGTTGCATTTGAACATGGATTGTTTCAGTATCTGAAGAGTCTTAAATGGGGCTGAAAAATGTACAATTATTAATGAACATCGACCCTCTGACCTTATGATGGAGGGAACGTCATTAATGAAGTAGTTGAAGATGGTTGGGCCTTGAGGGCATTGAGGAATTCCTCCAGAGATGTGCTGGAGCTGAGATAACTGACTTCCAAAAACCATAACCATCTTCCTTTGTGCCGGGTGTGACTCCAACCAGTGGAATGTTTGCCTGTGGTTCCTATGGACTCCAGTTATGTTATAGCTCCTTAATGCCACACTAAGTCAAAAGACAGCTTGATATCAAGGATGTCACTCTCATATCACCTCTGGAATTCAGTACTTTTGTCCCTATTTGAACCAAGGCTGTAATGAGGTCAGGAGCTGAGTGGCCCTGGCAGAACCTGAACTGGGTGTCACTGAACAGGTTATTGCTGAACAGGTACTGCCTTCCATCACTTTACTGATGATCAAGAGGAGACTAATGGGGAGGCAAATGGCTGGGTTGGATTTGCCCCACTTTTTGTGTCCAGGGCATAGCTGGCAATTTTCCACATTGTCGGTAGATGCCAGTGTTGTAGATATGATGGAACAGCTTGAGAAGGGACACAGCAAATCCTGAAGCACTAGTCTTCAGTACTAGCCTGAATGTTGTCAGGGCCCATAGCCTTTACAGTCTCCAATGACAACAACCATTTCTTGATATCATATGGAATGAATCAATTTACCCTGAACTGGCATCTGTGATGCTGTGGGTCTCTGGATGAGGCTGACTTCAGAGCTTAAGTCTGATCCATTAGTTGTAGAGTTGTTTAGTTCTATCAATCAATTTCTGGTTATGCTGCATGTCACACAAGCAGTCCTGTCCAAGCTGTTATGATTTCTACTTCTTCATAGCCAGGCAAATACAATTAGATTCATTGTCCATTTCTAGCCTTACAAAAAAAACTAACTATCCAACCATTGGTTTGTTGAATTCAGTGATTTATTGTCACTTGTATTTTTACAGTGTAAAGTACAGTGATAAGCTTCAACTGTCATCACAAACTGGGGCCATATTGAATAATTTAAGAATAAAAAGATGTAGCTGAGAGTCCATCTTCGTTCCTCTGCCAGCTCATCAATGACCCCGTGGCCCCACCCCTCCACTGCATCGCTGCTACCAATGCAGGAGTTGCCACTCTTTAGGCACCATCTCTTCGCTGCTGGGCCTATCTCAGGCCGGGTCCCATGCTGAACCCTCACCCTCCCTGCTGTCAGGAATCCCGCTACCACCTCACCGGTAACCGGGTGTTCCCAGCTCTGGGCCTAACGTAAACACAGTCCCTGGAACTGCTGCTGCCTTGATGACGGGCATGCCACACTGCCGCCCCTGACCCCCCTCCCCACTCCCCCTTCTGGGTCTACTGCAACCAGGAGACCCTGGCTCTGCTGCTAGGCCAGGCCGCCGCCTAACCAAGAGTCCTGCTCCAAATGCCCTCCTCTAAGATGTCACCTTGCCACCATTTTTAAACATCTACTGCTGCTGCCTCTCATTGCCGGCTGGAAACGTGTCCGCTACCACCATCCACAACTGCTGGGAGGCTGCTGCCATTTCACGTGCGTTCTGCTCTCACTGCTGTACTGATCCCGCTTTACAAAATAAAAGAACAAAAGGTGGGAGAGTCCAGAACTAGAGGGCATAGGTTTAGGGTGAGAGGGGAAAGATATAAAAGAGACCTAAGGGCCGACTTTTTCATGCACAGGGTGGTACATGTATGGAATGAACTGCCAAAGGAAGTGGTGGAGGCTGGTATAATTGCAACATTTAAAAGGCATCTAGATTGGTATATGAATAGGAAGGGTTTGGAGGGATATGTGTCAGGTGCTGGCAGTTGGGACTAGATTGGGCTTGGGATATCTGGTCAGCATGGATTGGTTGGACGGAAGGGTCTGTTTCTGTGATGTACACGTCTGTGACTCTAAAAAGAGTAGAAGGAAAAAGGAAAAAATAGAAAACAGACGGTCGCGGGTGAGCTCCAGGCTCCAGGGCCCACACACAGCTCTGCTAATCTGTCACCATCTTGAATACTGAAATGTCTGGCACAAGCAAATGTAGCTGTGCTATATAACTCCCAGCAACAACGGTCTGCTCCAGTGATCAATAAGCTATCACATAGGATTTCAGGCAGCTGCCCAGAATCAAAATGATCCTGTATTTGTTGTAAAACTCGAATGCAAATTTAAGTCAATAGCTGCATGGCTTCTAAAAGACAATTTCTAACATTTGTCTTACTTCCAACACTGCCTGATCCATGGTCCTTAAAGGATCTGGTGGTAGCTCACGAGGAACAACATAATGGGATCTTTTTGCCTATAATCATCATCACTCACTTCAAACGTGAAAAATGGCATGTAATACTGAATTTAAGTTTCCTGGAAGCCAGCAGTTGGTCTTCCAGGAAGACACTAAAATACTTCTGTATGGTACTGTGGTCAGACTGAATCATAACAAAGATTCAAAACAATCAAAAATAGGCCAGAGTGATGGAAGGGTGGGGTGGAGACTCATTCTAGACTTTAGTTTGAAGGAGATCCAAATAAGTTAGAAACAATTTGGGAGTAGAAATTCAATTACAATGTCAATGAACTTCAAAATAATAAGGAAATTAAAATAATGAATTGCATTCATATCACAACTTTCACATCTTGAAGCTGTCCAAAAGCACTTCACAGCCAGTTCAGTAATGAAATGTTCACTTCCAAATGTAACCTTTTGTGGGAACTTGCTATGTAGAAACTGTCTGATGCAAGCCAACATAAAAACAATTGTTTTTATGTTGGCTTGCATCAGACAGTTTCTACATAGCAAGTTCCCACAAAAGGTGATGAGATAAGTAATCAGTTAAACTCTTTCTGGTAGTTAGCTAAGGAATAAATGCTGGTCTGTATGACCAGAAACATCCCAGGTATTTTTTCTAAATATTTCTGTTTGCATTTATCTAAACAGGTGGGCTTAATATCTCATTCAACGAGTAGCCTTCCTCAGTGAAATGTGGAAAGACCGAGTATGAGTTCACATTAACACTAGTTATGAAGTAAGGGTGCTACAATTCAGCCAAACTGGTAATTATTATCAAATTGGCATTCTGGGAACTTTAGCTGATCATAGGGGGTGCAAGAGTGTAAATTATTCAATTTAGTGGCTTAAATTTTAATAAGCTTCCAAATGCAATAAAAAAACATCTTCAGGAGCAAGGATTTTACTGAAAATGATGCAATTAACTTTTTTTCTATTATATCTATCATTCCATATGAACATACAATAAAATATTCTGAAAAAGCCTAAAGTAGCCTTTCATGCAACATGCCCAGAACCCCAAATAGTCAAAGTTTAGAATAATATGTCCAAACATGCATTAAAATGTGCTGTTGCACAGACCATGTTTAACATCTTGTCTGTGAAAATGACATTGAGCAAGTTTGGAAAATTACACATAATTTATTTTGAAAAGTATCATAATTGGGCATGTTTATGGAAGCAGGCTTGCTATTTATCAAAAATAGAAAGGTCTGAATGCACGTGAACCAGTTGTAATTTAGTCAGTTACAATTTGTTAATTGTTACCAATTACCACAATCGGTGTGTTCTGCTCTGCTTAGGAATGTAGGAACAAATTATCAGTTCACTTAATCAACCTTCATTACTTACCGAAATGTAGTAGCTAAAAGCCTCTGTAGACCACTTATGGGCCCAGAACAGTAAGATCCTCTTTCAATGTGAACGTGACATATGAACTTGTTCTGTAACTACTTGTAAAGCATAGACACCTGGGATAGGTTTTATATATCCCCTGAGCACTAGCTATGTCTGAAAGCTTGAATGCATAAAGTCTGATTTATTCAGATGTCTTGGTAATTTGAGTGCTTGTGATGAAGCAGAGATAGCAGAGCAGATGCCTGCGGTATCACATCCTGAATTTAGGCCACAAGTAAATTCTGCATTTTCCAACAGTTACATCCGTAGAGATTGGTGAGAATTGTCTTTTTGTTGATCTGCATATACAGACCAGCAGTTTGCAAGGTGACACCATTATATAAAATAGTGAAGAGACTGTGATTTTATTTTGACAATGTATTTATTTATGGGGGGTTTTTAGGTATCATTTACAGCAACAACCAACCTGCAGCAAATGAATGGCTTGCTTTGTTCAACCTTATCTCTGATTTACGACAACCACGACTGTTGAACTAAGGCATTTCAGATTGTCAGTGTTTGAGCCTTGACGGTCTGTGCTGTAGTCACCTCTGGAGAGTTTGTGTTTGTTAGTTGATGTTAGCTTTTGTGGGCTAACACTGTGGGGGTGGCACGATGGCTCAGTGGTTAGCACTGCTGCCTCACAGTGCCAGGAGACCCAAGTTCAATTCCAGCCTTGGGCAACTGTCTGTGAGGAGTTTGCACGGTCTCCCCTTGTCTGCGTGGGTTTCCTCCGGGTGCTCCGGTTTCTTCTCACAATCACAAAGATGTGCAAATTGGGTGAATTGTATAGTTTAGTGCATTAGTCAGGGGTAAATACAGGATAATAGGTTAGCGGGATATATCTGGGTGGGTTACTCTTCAGAGGGTCGGTGTAGACCTGTTGGGCTGAAGGGACTGTTTGCACACTGTAGGGATTCAATTCTAAACTGAGGGAGATTGGAGCTAATGGGCTGTTTTAAGTTTTATATAATTTCAGAGTTATTTACAAAAGAAAACAAGATTAGATGTCATCAAAATAATGAAAACCATATTCGCATTCCTCAGCTGAAAATGTGGACAATATTTAAATGAAATCAGAAAATGTGATGCAAATTTCACAGTGAACATTTTAAAAAATCTGGGAATGTGGTGTCAGGTTTAGGCATCATCTATTTCAAGCTCTAATGATATATTAACATTAGGAAACATGCCCAAGAAAGAATTCTGTGAAGATCCACATTGAACGGCCTGGTGCAGTGGGTGGCACGTGGCACAGTGGCTAGCAATGCTGCCTCACAGCGCCAGAGACCCGGGTTCAATTCCCTCCTGAGGTGACTGACTGTGGAGAGTTTGCACATTCTCCCCGTGTTTGCGTGGATTTTCTCTGGGTGCTCCGGTTTCCTCCCACAGTCCAAAAATGTGCAGGTTAGGTGAATTGGCCATGCTAAATTGCCCACAGTGTTAGGTGAAGGGGTAAATGTAGGGGTATGGGTAGGTTGCGCTTCGGTGGGTCGGTGTGGACTTGTTGGGCCGAAGGGCCTGTTTCCACACTGTAAGTAATCTAATCTAATTTGAAGAACACCCCTTTTAATCCCACACAAATCATAGAGGAATCATAGAATGAAAATGGCAGGTCTTCTTATGAACAGTGAATTTTCTGAATAGATATGAGCGTGATATAAAATGGTAAGACCAGGAGCAGAAGTGGCTAGTTTGAGGCTGCTCTGCCATTCAATGGCTGATCTGATAATCTTTAATTTTGCTTTCCTGCCTTTTTCCTATAATTCCTGATTCCCTTATTTAGTAATAATCTGTCTATCTCAGTCTTGAATTGACTTAATGACCAGTCTCAACAGCTCTCTACAGTAAAGAGCTCTGTGGATTCACATTCCTCTGAGAGAAGAAATGCTCATCATCTCTCTTATTCAATAATTCTGAGATTATACCCTCTGGTTTTAGACTTTCCCACAAGGGGAAACAACCTTTTCACATCTACCTGACAAGTCCTCGAAGAACCTTGTATAATTAGGTCATTTTTCATTCTTCTAAATTCCACTGAACGCTGGCCTAATCTATTCAACCTCTCCTCATAAGTTAGTCCCTCCATACCTGGTATTGGCTTGGTGAACCTTCTCTGGACTGCCTCCAATGCCAGTATATCATTGCTTAGATAAGGAATACAAAACTATTCACAGTATTCCAGCCATGGTCTGACTCGTGCCTTGTACAATTTTTGCAAAACCTCACTAGTTTTATACTCCATTCCCTTTGAAAAAAAGGCCAATTTTCCACTTGCCTTCCTTATCACCCAGTGAACTTCGATGTTAGATTTTTATGATTTTTGGGCAAAGACTACCAAATACCACTGTTCTGTAGATTTCTGCAGTCTTTCTCCATTTAAATAATATTTGGCTCCTCTATTCTTTCTGGCAAAATGCATAACCTCACATTTTATTCTATCTGCCAAGTTCAGTCACTTAACCTGTCTATATCATTTTGCAGACTCTTTGTGTCTTCCTCACCACTTGTCAGCTACCTATTCTGTCATCTGCACATTTGGAGATATTACATTCACTTTCCTCATTCATGTCATTAATATATTTTATAAATAATTGCGGCCCCAGCACTGAGCCCTTTGGCACACTTAGTCCCAAACTGCACCCCTACCCCCCCCCCCCTCCCCCCCCACTTATTCCCACTCTGTGTCTTCTATTAGTCAGCTAATACTTTATCCATGCTGATACACTACTTCCAACACAATGGCTCTTATCTTATTAGGTAGTCTCATGTATGATACTTATTAAATGCCTTCTGAAAATCCAAATATGTTACATCCACTGCTCACCTTTATCTATTGTACTTGTTACTCAAATAATTCAAGTAAATTTGTCAGGCATGTTTTCCCCTTTGTGAAGTTATGCTGACTCTACTTCATCATATTATGCATTTTTACATGCTCTGTGATTACATCCTTTACAATAGACTACAATTTTTCCAATCACAGATGTTAAATTAACTGGCCTATAGTTGCTGGTGTCCTTCCCTTTTTAAATGAAGTTGTTCCATTGGCTGGTTTCCAATCTTCTAAGTCTTTTTCAGAATCTAAGGTTTCCTGGAGAATTACCAGTGCATCAGTATTTCTGTAGCTACCTCCTTTAATATCCTAGAATGCACACCATTAGGTCCAGGAGACTAATTGGTCTTTAGCCCCATTAGTTTCCCTAGCGCTTTTTTCACTAATGTCTGTTACTGTATTTATTTCCTTTTCTGCTTTTGCCCCTTAAACATTTAGTAATTCGCTGTTTTTGTCTTCTGTAAGGATTGAGCATCTCTACTTGAAAAGATGTGCATATTCTTGATTGTATTTCTCCCATTATATTCCGATTTTGCTTCTTCCTTCATTACTTCACTTCCACTGCCTCGAGATATACAACAAACAAAACAGTCGCACCATACAACTGGTATTAAATCATAAAATATTGAACTTTGCTAGCAAGAAATCCTGAAAAGTCAGATTTGTGATGCAATAAAATTATTGATATTCAATGGAATTTATTTTAGACTAGTACATAATGTATACAAATGAAAAACGGGTGAAATTAGGCATTTTATCCTGGTTTGTGGGTTAGCAATATCTTTATATTAGTGCTGGAACCTGTTATCCAGAATTCCCTTGCACGCTAGAACAGCAGTTCAGTCCTTCTAAGAATCCCCCCTACAGTGTATGTTTCCCCTCTAAGGTATACCTAATTAAAAGAGATTCAACCAACTTAATCGCTTATGATATTATGACAACAATTTGTGAATGAAAAATATTGTTTTCATCTTGCCTCTGTTTTTTTTGTCAATTGCCCTAAATCTGTGTCCTTGAGATATTAACCCTGCTGCCAGTGGTAATAATTTTACACAATTGTACGGTCTCAAACTTGGCTTTGAAGTAAACATTTTGTTTGCTGTTTTTGCATTTGGGCAAAGAAACATGCCAAATATTTTGGAGGAATATTTGTGTAATATGGAGCCCACACAGCTTGCAACCAAATCCTCTGTTCGTGACAAAACCCATCACGCAGATTTGTCCCAGTCTTGAACACAGGTAAAAAAATCTTGTTTCAATTTAACACAGTAAGTGACAGCTATTTGCTGATTTATCTTTCAGTGCAATGTTTTGATCAATCAGAATCAATCTGCTGGATAAAATTTAAGCAAAACCTGGCTGTTAGCTGTCAATCAACATTAATAGATGCACTCTGCAATTACAATACCTCTACTAATCAGAGTGCACTTGCCAACCAAACTCCATCGTGCAGGTTATATTTTGACTTTCTCCATGAATTGGTATTCTTGTGAAATGTCTTAATGAATACAAGACAAAAACTTTAAGCAAAATGTATCTTTTTATGTAACATTAAAGTATTTATTTGAATAAGATATCTTATTAATGTATTAATCTCTTCATAGTTTTGATAAAATACTTGATCTTTTACATGTAATTTTTCCATTGAAAACAAACCCTAAAAACAGGTAAAATACTACAGATGGCAGAGATCTAACATAAAAACAGTGCTGGAGAAACTCAATGGATCTGGAAGCAACTGTGGAGCAGGAAACCGAGTTATCCTTTCAAGTACAGTATAACTCTTCTTTGGAATTGAAATGGGTAGAAATAGCAAAGAGCTGTATACTGGGGATAAAGGTGAGGGGCAAGTAGAAAAAAAGAGATTAAGCACTGACTGGAGGTGTTTCCACCAACAGTCACCCAGACTGTGTTTGGTCTCTTAATGTATAGGAGAGACATTGTAAGCAGTGAATGCGAGAGACCATTAGAAAGAAGCATAAGTAAATCACTGTCTCACCTGAAAGTTGTATTTAGGATCTTGGGCAGCGAGGAGTGAGGAGATAAAAGCGCAAGTGTTGCATCTCCTGCTATTGCATGGGAAGGTACCATGGAGGACATAAAATCTTGAAGGTGATGGAATAGCAAACCAATGTATTGCAAAGTGAGCAATACTTTCAGAACTCTGGGAGGGAGGGGGAGATGCATTTGATATTGGCACATGCTACAGGTGATGGAAATGGGGAAGGATAATTCTTTGAATATGCCGGCTGGTGGGAGGGGGTGGTGGTGGTGGTGGGGGAGGGGGGGAGCATAATGAAACATGCTGCCAGGAGAAACCCTATTGTGTTTCTTGGAGAGGAGAAGGTGTGAAATCAGTGTGGCAGAAATGGGATTGGACAAGTTGATAACCCTATCCACTACAGTCGGGGAAGTTCTCAGGGGAGGAAAAAGAAAGCCATGTCAGAAACACCTCGTGAGAGGTGATATCATCAGAACAAACGTGACAGAGCTGTAGAAACTGGGAGAATAGAATTCTTACAGAAAGCAGGAATTAAGGAGGTGCCTGGAACCACCATAAAGAATACACAACGTTGCAAATGGTAAAAGAAAAGATGTTCATGTTATATCTATGAACTCCCCCATAAGTCATGCTGAGACTGAAGAACCCATGGGATTTCAGAGCCCTATTGTTTCAATTGACTTCCAGTTTTATTTATTAACTTAGAATTATGTACTTTGAGGAGATATATATTGTTATTTTGAACTACAAAGAGCAACATTTCCAGTTTTTTCATTGCTGAGAAATGCCCACTCATTGTAAAATATATGAGCTTGCAGTCAGACATCATATTTCCACAAAGATGTCCAATCGGTAAACAAAACAGTAACTTCGTTCATAATTTTCTCCGTCCACTTAAGTTTCTCATGGCTTCACATCCCAATGTAGTTTGCATCAGCTTATCTGTTTTGTGTGATATGTGTAAGGAGGGAATCCTTGCTTGTTCCTAATCTTTCCCACTTTACGAAGCAGGTATCTGATTTAACTTGGTGTCCATGCAGTCAGTTTGGAGAATAAAACTTGGTACGGTTTCCACTACAGTCAGTTTATTAGAAACGGAGGACTGTTTTTTGCTACTGAACGACACTGCTTTATCTACCTGAGATTGAACAGTCTGAGGTGGTTGATATGACAAGGGTGAGCAACACATGCAGGTAAAATTGATAATGAGTGGGATCTATTACAGAAAAGATGCACCCATCGCATGACATGACAGACCAGTTATAGCTGCCAGGTGAAAGATGTGTGACAAGGATACCTGAGCACTAGTGTTCTACCTGGACAACAACTGCTTCTGAGACGGTCATAAAAAATCATGTCAAATTATATTTACTGTTTTAAAGTCTGTCATGTCTCAGGATATCTATATAGGTTTACATTTGACACTGACAACAATTCAATATTCAGGAAAATATCTAGTTCTGTCAGCAATCTATGTTGTGTTTGTTGATCTTAAATAGAAGGGGGATTGGGTCTGTAACAGTTTGCTGAACTGTTAACTGAAAGACAGCAGGGTGTAAATATCCAGGATTCTCGTTCCTGAATATGATTCAGTGTTCCTAGTGAATTATGTTTCTGTGTAGACATTGGATAGGAAAATAATTGGGCATCTTTTCCACATCCCTGTGGTTGATATCCTACCAATATTTATAATGTGGGTTCCTACATGAATCATAAATACAAGTTGAAGTATAGCTTGTGCAGATGCCACAGTATGAGTCAATGCATTCAGTAGTGAAACAGTCAGCATTAGGGAAACCAGCGTTTCACAACATTGAGGCATTGTAGGTATTTGTGCTGTGACAGCATAATTTGAGGAAATAAGTCTAAAAGTGGCAATTGAAATGTGACATGAATAAAAAAAGATTATTCTCCTATTATTGAATAATGGATATTTGATACTGCATGCTAGCAAAGATAGTTAAAGATAAAAGTTAGTAACTTTGCTAATTGAAGTTAGGTAAATATCTGTTTAGCAGCAGACATTAAAATAAATAGAAAGTAGCAGCTAAGGTCAAACACCTTTGTGGAACATGAGGCCATTTTAATCAGAAAGCCATTTGCAAATATTTCAAATACGGTAGTTATTCTGATGTTCTACCAAACTAACCACAGGAGTTCAAAAAGGAATTCTGTGGCAATAAATTCAATGAGAAAGCTAGTTTGGATCAAATCTGACACAATTTGTACCTCGTTTATGGAGGGAATGGGCTTAATGGGGCAAAAAGCATTTGATGTCACAAACATTTCTACATTCTCTTCAGAGTTTGGGCCATTGTTCGTTTTCTCCTTGTAGTTTTGGGATACAGCTTACAGGTTAGGTCTTGGTTGATGGGACTAATGGAAAGAGGCTGCCTATCCATTTTGTTTGTATCCAATTTTGTTTTCTTGTTTCAGTGGTGGATTTTGTTTTCTTGAAGTTCATCGATAGAGTGTTCACTAATGAGGCTTCAAATCTCTTCCTAATAATGGTGACATATGACACAAACATTAATATACTGGAGGTGATGTACGTGCTATGGGCTAGAAAGGCAGGAAAGCAAAAATGTTGAAATGATTCTAATTAAGAAAAACAAAATACTTTTAAAACTCTATTAGATAATTTCACACAAATGTAAAACAAAATGTTGTTGATAAAAAATTAATTTTGACAAAGAGGCTCAAATGCACCAGGTCACATTGTTTATTCTTTCCACTGAAACTGTTAACCTTGATGCATAGAAATTTGTTAACTGAAACCTAGACTCATGAAGAACATTAACAATTGAACAATTCCATTAACCAACTGCAATTATGAATCCCAATCAATTCCTGGATAGAATGAAAGATGCATGAATACATGATCAATACTGTGAGCTAAACACCCATCACCATGAGGGGAGCTATGTCACCTTTCTGATGAATAACAGCAGGAATTGGCCCTTACTTTGTAGTCCCATAGCTTGGGAGATTGAAAGACCAAGATAAAAGGTTATGGAAGACTAGGTGATCCTGCAAACTGTGGACTGAATATAGTTCTCAGGCTTGGGTGTGAGATAGTGTGACTGGGAGACTACAAAAAAGGACACTATTGAAGATTCAGGATTGTTATCATGTGATGAAAGGATAGGGACTGGTTATCTTTAGACTAAGGGATTAGCAATCAGGGTACATGAGTGACTGTAAGTTTCATTTAAATCATATAGGGATTTGCATTATGTTTTTGTTGATTTAATGAACTGAAAATGGTCAGTGGCCTAGTTGGACCGAAGGGCCTGTTTCTATGACTATATGGAAGTATATTTTCTGAAATTAAGGACTCTTACAAATTTTACTAAATGTTGGCTTTGGTGCACTATTCTGAGAAGGTTAACAAATTTCTCAAACAAATAAAGTTCACAAACCCCAAATTCCTGAATTTCACGTGGTAATGCTTCCAAAAGCTCAAATTTGGAGCGGGACCCCATTTCCTTGGATGTCTGCCTCTATATCACAAGGTAATTTCTGAAAAGAGGTTGAAGGATCACAAAACAGCCCCTTCCAACCTGACATCAATAGAAGAGGTGAGACTGACAAGAATATTTTCATCAAGTGAAAAATTGTAGCTTTGCCATTTTTATGATCTTGAGAAAGTATATTTATATGATACAAAGTTAAAAATCACACAACACCAAGTTATAGTCCAACAGATTTAATTGGAAGCACACTAGCTTTCGGAGCGACGCTCCTTCATCCTGGTGTTGTGTGATTTTTAACTTTGTACACCCCAGTCCAACACCGGCATCTCCGAATCATGATATGATACAAGTATTTTTAATTTACAAAACAGGAAATGTTGACTATGTCTGTTTCTGAATCCTGCTCTACCTCCTGAATTGATGGCTATAACCTTTAATCTATCCACAGTTACCAAGAGAGTATAATTACAGTCATCAAGAACTACTTTCAAAGGTCAATATTACAGAAACTTTGCAGATTTCAAATTGACAAGCAAATGCTACTAGTATAAGATAAAACTAGACTTTTTGGCTGTTCCTGTATTGAAGCTATTCCAGTGATATTGTATCTTAAGATTTTAAAAGCATCTGCACCTCAACAACTGCTTTACAAATGTATCTTGCTGATCACTTTAATTTGACATAGCTCTTAAAAGGTTCATATGCATGACTCAAACTTGTGCCAGTTCATATTCTGAAATTCAATTCAGATGTCTCAAGTTGGGGAATGTATCCAAAACTCAGGAACTTATTTCTGTAGTAAAAATCTTGAAAAATCAATCTTTGATTTCAGCTCATGGGTAATAGACAGTCACCAATGCCTAATAATTAGAAATCAGCTGCTTGCACAATGAGGGATTAAGAAGCAATGTTTAAAATTTATTTTATTACATTTATTTATGTAAACCTTTGTACAGGCACCAAACAATGTGCATTATAGATAGCTTTTCTCCTGATGTTTTTTTTGTTAAGGAAGCCCATAGTAAAAATATTTCATGTCAGGTAAAGCTTTGCTTGAAGGTCTGATTGATGTTATTTCTATTCCACCAGAAAAAATTATTGAATAGTAGAACTCAGTTTAAATAACTAGACTGATATAACTGCACTGATACAGTCCTGATTGGTCAAATGTCAAATTGGTGCATTTTCAAACTGAGCTTCAATGCAATGTTGGACTTAATCCTTACAGTACTGATATTTCTTATTACCTGCAGTATACAGTTTTATATCTTTATAATTACCAGGAATGAACACATTGAAGTTGAATGAGAATAAAACACATATTCTACAAAACGCATGGTAAATAATGAGGCTATGTTTAGACTATTTCACCGAGGTTGGTGAATTTCAGATTAATGAGTGTCTTATTATGAATGTAAAACTTATGAGTCACAAATACCATAACACAAGGGAAACATGATGGCCTTTTGTACAACAGATGGAACTTGAACAGTATATTAACAATGAAGCAACATAGGATATATTACATGGGTGGTCTTTGAATCGTGTTCTGAAACACATCATGTAATCTAGACAAATGATACTCAACTCCATTAACTAGCTTTAATCTTTATATTCTTGAGTAGGATTGTAACAACTCTGCGATAAAAATGTAATATTTTAACTTTCAACACTTAAGCACAAGATACAGACTATATTTGGGGTTCGCAATACTGTTATTTTGTTTTGATTCTTACAGCAGTCAATAAAGTGATAGTAAGGTAATGTGAAAAGGTAAAGCAACTTCCCGACTCTCCAAATGTTTAATAAATATCTCACCACATGAAAGCCCATTCTACTTTATTTCAATGAACAGCCTAAGCAGGAAACCAAAGAATAGCATTTTGCAGTCATTATAGAATCAGGCCAATTTCCATTCCAATGAAACCAGGACTTTTTGCCATGGGCAATTAATCTGCCCCATCAGTTCATTACCTGGATGGTGAGGACCAATATCTAACCACACATTCCTATTACAGACCATGTTTTACAGCTTTTTTGCAACCAGATTGAAAGAAGTGGTTCTGCCTTAAATGCACGATTAAAATGAATGTTAAATTTCAGCCAATTCTTTAAATGCTGTGAAGGATTTAGATTTTTGAAAACAATTCTGTAATGATGTGATCAAACTCTATACATTCCTCCAATAAAATACACCAGTTCTATACACTGAATGGTGCATTATCAGACACTTTAAAAATTGTTGAGAATCCTTGATTACACTCCTTTTGAACTGAAGAAAACAAGATGCCACACATGCACTGAAACATTTGCTGGCGAATTTCACTCATTAGCCTCTTGATTGTTGAAATTTAGGGTCCCTTTAAATCTGTGTTTATTTAGTATTCCACATTCAGTGTTTCCTGTGTAGCATTTAACTGTGTTACAGTAATAACTAGCCTTCCAGGAGCATAAGCAAAAATGTATGGGTGCCACATTATCCTAATATCAGTGCAATTTTTCAAAAATAAGGTTTTGTTCTTGAAGGAATGAACCTTCAAAAGGAGGTGGGCAAGGGTACAACAGTTAGCTGACATCATGAGTAGCTGTCCAATGGCCATTGGCCAAAAGGATTCGAAGCTCCTTGGATGCTGCCTGAACTGCTGAGCTCTTCCAGCACCACTAATCCAAAAGGATTCAGATGATTGATTGTCACAGAATAAGCTATCTGCCCCTAGAAATATGGTACATCAGCAAGTGCTCAGGGGCAGAGGATAATTCTTATTGTGTCATCTTCAATAGGCAGATCTTTTAGGCAGCAGACCTCAACTGATGGTCCTCAAATCGCAGTCATCAAAGAGCCAATTTTTCCAGATGGAAGAATAGGGGGAAGATCCAGGGCAGAGTTTCTAATATCTCAACTAATGAGCAGGATGCTTCCTAAATAACTTCAATGAGACTAACCCTTTTCATGCCAACAGTCTGTTTGTCTTCAGGTAAGAGTGAACCATCCACAACTGTCACAATTTTATACTTTGCTTTATCATATTAGCTAATGTTTCATATCTAAGCTGCTGTTGCTTTAACTCAATAAACTGTCAGAACATTGCTACAAATTATCGACTGCCTATATTAGGTAATTGTTATCACAAAACATCCAAAGTTATATCTGTGAACTCTCAAGTCAAAGAGCTGATGGGATAGTCAGCTTTTTCCTTTTATGATAGACAAAGACATGTAAGTGGCCACCTGAGTTCCTAAACATTTGCAATTTGCAGAGTTAGCTGTGTGATAATTCTTCAAGATCACTTGCAAATGACTTCTCAATTTGCACTTATTGTTCAAATCTAGCTGGCCTGGTGATGTTGGTGAGCTAACCTCTTGAACTACTGCATTCCTTCTGCTGATGTACTCCTGCAGGAATGTGGGTAATGATTTTCGGATTTTTAACCGAGGAACAATAAAGGCATTTCAATATACTTTTCAAGTCAGGTTAGCTTTTTTTACTTACTCGTGAGACGTGAGCGTCACTGGCTAGGCCACTGTTTGCTGCCTATCCTTAATCTGCTGCCTTTGTCACTCTAGAAATGCAGGGTTGGAAGATGGTTTAAATAAGTCTTGGCAAGTACTCTGTTGCACCTTGTAAAAAGTACTTAGGTTGCCACTGTGCATCAGTGATGCATGACATAATTGTAACTATCCATTAATTTAAACATTTCAGTATGTGTCAAGCCACAGTATTTATATGGCTGAAAATGTGTTGCTGGAAAAGCGCAGCAGGTCAGGCAGCATCCAAGGAACAGGAGAATCGACGTTTCGGGCATAAGCCCTGAAGAAGGGCTTATGCCCGAAACGTCGATTCTCCTGTTCCTTGGATGCTGCCTGACCTGCTGCACTTTTCCAGCAACACATTTTCAGCTCTGATCTCCAGCATCTGCAGCCCTCACTTTCTCCTCCTATTTATATGGCTGGTCCAGCGTAGATTATGGTCAATGGTAACCCCAGGATGTTGATGGAGAGGAATTCAGAGAAATTCCATTAATTATCAAGAAGGGATAGTTACATTCTCTCTTGTTGTAAATGGTAATTGCCGGGCACTTCAGTGAAATAACTATAGTTGCCAATTATCAGCCCAAGCTTGAATATTTATCCAAGTGTTGATGCATGTGGACGTGGTTTGCTATGGTATAAAGATAATAGTGAAAGCTACTAAATGCAATATAAACATTAGCAAACATCTCCACATCTGACCTTGTATTGGAGGGAAGATCATTGATGAAGCAACTGAAAATGGTTGGGCCTAAGACACTACCCTTCCTGCAATTATTGCTTGGGTTTGAAATGATTGGCCTTCGAGAACCACACTACTTTTCTGTGTGCTAGATATTGCCCCAACCAGTGGAGAATTTCTTTGGTTCCCAGTGACTTCAATTTTCCAATCACAACATCCTTGGTACCAATCAGTCAAGTGCTACCTTGATGTCAAGGCAGTCATCATGACAGAAGAACTTAGCTCTTTTTATTCATCACTGCAACAAGGCTGGAATGAGCTTTGGAGCTGAGTGGACTTGGCAGGACCCAGACTGAGCATCAGTGAGTTGGTTGTGATGAGTAAGTACTGAGTGTCTAAACTGCTGAATACTTCAGGAAATGTTTTTATTGCTGCTTGATAGTGGTACTAATGCCACACCCTATCATTTTGTTGATGATTGAGAGTAGACTGATAAGTTAGTAATTGCTGGATTTGCCCTGTTTTCTGTTGATAGGATTTTCTGGACAAATTGTCCATATTTCCAGGTAGATGCCAGTGTAGTAGCTTTAGTAATATCACCAGTGTTGTTAGGGACCAGAGCCTTTGCACTACCTAGTGCTTTCAGCCTCCTCTTGACATCATGTTGAATTTACAAACTGGCTGAGAACTTGCATTTATGATAGTGGCAACCTCAGGTGGAGGCCAAGTTGGATCATTCACTGCTGGTTGGTTGTTCCAAATGCTTCAACCTCGTCTTTTGTACCTACATGTCAGGCTTCCTCATCATTGATGAAGGGGAATGTTTGTGGCCCCTCTTCCTAGGAAGGGAACTTGAAGGACGTGCAGTATTCCCATACACCTGCTGCCCTCGTCCTTCAAGGTAGTAGAGATCATACAAGCGTACAAAATTGGAGCAGAAGTAGATGATTTCTGGACTGACCCACAAAAGAAAACACCCTTTCGACATCCAATTTGCCGAGACTAATCTTGTGGAAATCTTGACTATGCATAACATCCTTATGTTTACCTTCACTTCCTGTCATAACAAAGGACAGCATCCCATTAGCCCTCTTAATTACTTGGTGTACCTGCATGTTAACTTTAAGTAACTCATTCACTTGAACACCTAGATTCTTCTGCAACTTGGAATTCTGCAGTCATTATCCATTTAATAATCTGCTTTCTTATTTGTCCTGTCAAACTTCAAATGTTTCCACATTATGCTCCATCTGCCAGATTTTTGCCCACTCACTCAAGGCTCTCTATGTATAGGTTCTCCTTGTGTACTCTTCAAAACAAACTTTCCTACTATGTTTGTATCATCTGCAAGTTTAGCTGGGATGCCCTCTCTTACAAAATATCAAACATGAGTTCCCAGTACAGGTCCCTGTCGGACCCCACTCTTCACAGATGTGGATGGTACCCAAGTTAGAAGCTGCAGTGCACCTTGCAGATTGTAAACAATAGACCTCCATAATGATATAAAATGACTGACTTTTGTGAAATCAGCATTATTATTATTATAATGAGAGTTATACATTGTGAATGATTGCACTGCGTTAATTCCAAATGTGTGATATAATATTTTCATTTGGAATTTCTGTAGAGGGTCATAAGTAAGTATTGGCTTTGAAGTTTTATTACAAAATACATTCATCTCTGAGATCCAAAACACATAGCTAATACTGCAATTCACATTAATATGCTTTAGAAACATTGAAGGACATGCAACATTTAAGCTGTGACAGTTTTCTGGAAAAAGCTGTTCAGTCTAGCAAATAATCGTTATTTATAAAACTATTAAGATTATAACCCATAATTTCAATAAGATGCCTTTGAAAAGGTACTATTCATTTTATATTGTTTTATAATCTTGACAACCAGGATTAGAAGACTTAATGAAACTAGTGCAAGATTTTCTTGGCCGTTTTCCTCCTTCCCTAGCCTCCTGATGAAACTATTAGAATTCACTGCCAAGGGAAAGCATTAAGGTGATACTGGAATTATGGTCAGTGTCTAGAAGACTTCCATTTCAACCAACAGAACATCCTTGGACAAAATACAATTCTGTAGCAAGGAAGATATAGCATCACCCTCAATGTTCATAAAATCAGAATTCATTTTTTGACTATCTTGAATGGAAAATCTGATAGAACGTGGGAGCTTGTATGAGGATTTAGACACTGAAGAATAAGATGATGCACTTGTACAGTTAAGAAAGCAGTAGATCAGACACATCAATGTTTGCTTTGACAAGCACTGTAAACAGGAAGAGTTTCATGATTCCAAAGCATTTAGTCAAGTTCTGGACACAGAAAACTTTACAATCATTTATTGTCCATCTTTAATTCCCCATGAGATGGTGGTGATGAGTTGCCTTCTTCAACTACTGTAGTCCTTGTGGTGTAAGTACACCTACAATGCTGTTAGAGAGGGATTTCCAGGATTTTGACTTAGTGAATTGTATCAGAACAGCAATACAGTTCTAAGTTAGGATGGAGTGCAACTTAGTGAGGAACATGTGGGTGGTGGTGGGGCTATTTAGCTCCTTGTTCTGCTGGACAGCAGAAATGTAAGGTGCTAAAGACAGAGGTGTTAGGCCTAGATCAGCAAAGGGGATGGGGGTTGTCAAATCCAGAGAGGTGGTCAGGTAGATGGGGAGGTGCTGTCTGGACTGCAGCAGGAAAGGGTGTTTGGGTCATAGAGGTCAGGGGTGGGTTTCAATTCCAGAGCAAATGAAGTGGGTGTTGGGTCTGAAATGGAAAGGGAGCATCAGATCCAGAACAGGGGGAAGGGATGTCTGATCAGGAGTAGGGATAAGAGTTTAGGGCTGGCAGTAAGAGGAGGGTCTGTCAGTGGGGAAAGGTGTTGTCAGGTCCTACTCAGAGAGTGATGGTGTCTGGTCTGGTGTCAAAGGTAGAGGGTGTGTTGTGTTAGTGCCGGTAGGGTGTAAAGGATCTGGCATGGTGTAGGTATCTAGTTGAGGGTGTGTGAGGTAATTTGAGGGTCAGTTTAATAGCTACGAAGTGTTAGACTAGGTATTTAATCGGTTAACTTTCCTATGTAATTCATTCCTTCGCTCCAGAACTACCTTCTAAATTATACAATTTAAAAGATATTTTCACAGAGTTAAGGAGATCCACAGCACGGAAACTGACCCTTTGGTCTGACTTGTCCATGCCAACCAGATATCTGATATAAATGTAGTCCCATTTGGCCCATATCCCTCTAAACCTTTCCTATCTATATACGCATCCAGATGCCTTTTAAACGTTGTAGGTTTAGAGTTAATTGCCCAGCAGAATCTTCAATATCCCAGTATGCTACTCCCATGCTTCAGAAAGGGTGAGCGGGTCATTAGAAAAACTGGGCTATTAATTAAAGGATGTCAAGAGAGATATGCTTAGGCTGCGAGAAGTTCAAGCGAAGAAAGATGAAGGATAAACAAAGGAAAATAGTATTGATTCGAATGAATTATTTGGGCAGTGATTAGATTTGAATTTGTGAATCAGTGAAAATGCAGCACATGAATTAGAAGTAATTCTTAGAACGTAGGTTTACAGGGGTGTGTTTCAAAAGAGATTCTGATGTTCATAACACTGTGACACTTGTATTTTTTTTTCCCAGGGCATTCATGGTTTAAGGAGGGTGCCAGGCAGATTTCTCTGAAAACTCACCTCCATGACATTACAACAAAGACAGGAACTTGGTTTCAGTCATGGTGAAACTGGACACTGGGACACTTCTCTTAGGAGAAATTGAAAAGTGAAAACGTATTTACAAGTACAGAAGTTTTTAAGAACACACATACAGCTAAGGAAAATCAGGTTTTCAGAATGTCTCATGGTGCCAGGGACCTGGATTCAATTCCCGCCTCTGTGTGGAGTTTGCACATTCTCCCCGTGTCTGCGTGTATTTCCTCTGGGTGCTCCGGTTTCCTCCCACAATCCAAAGATGTGCAGGTCAGGTGAATTGGCCATGCCAAATTGCCAAATAGGTGTGTTAGTTGGGGTAAATATAGGCTAGGGAATGGGTCTGGGAGGGTTACTCTTCAGAGTGTCGGTGTGGACTAGTTGGGCCAAAGGGCCTGTTTCCATATTGTAGGGAATCTAATCTAATCTAATCTAATCAAAATTGATGTTTAGCCAAATTGCAATTGAGGAATTTTGGATGTTGGGAGCTCACAACAAATCTTCTGAACAGCAAGGAACAATGCAAGGGTGACATCTTTAGGGAATGTTGAGAATAGCAATGGGAATGGAACTCTAGGTCATTTTTTTCATCTTTTCTAAATTAGATTGGTTAAGAAAGATTTTGTGGTCAAAAAGAGGAGGGATTCTTAGAATGCATGCATATTTGAATACAATACTTGCAAATAATCTGGTCCAGAATAATTGGAAAAATATCAGATCAAACAGTGCAAGACATTTAAATGTGAAATGGACAAAGTACAGATAAATCTTCGAGGAGAAAGTGAGGACTGCAGATGCTGGAGATCAGAGCTGAAAATGTGTTGCAGGAAAAGCGCAGCAGGTCAGGCAGCATCCAAGGAAGGTGGCAGCCTTATCAGTGGACCATTTCATCACTATGCTGGAATATCAACTTTATTTTTCTACTCATGACCTGGATGGTACAGAAAGAAAGCCACAAAAATAGTTCCAGGCATGAAGGATTTTAGCTACAAAGATAGATATGAGAAATTGTAATTGTTTTCCTTGGAGAATATTGAAAGGTAATTTGATAGAGATTTTCAAAATCATGACAGCTCTGGACAGAGTAAATAGGGAAAAAAGTTCTTATTGTAAAAGGATGAGAATAGGCGGGTGCAAGTTTAAGTTAATTGGTTAGATGAGGAAAAAAATTTATCATGTGACTCTTAATCCCTTGTGTGGGGATGGCAGTATTATGGAAGGAAATCTTGCAGGTTCATTAGAAAGGAAAATAGCAAAGGCTTTTATGAGTACAAAAGTAGGACAAAAACGGATGAGCTCATTTGGAACCACAAGGAAGCATACATGCTAAGAGAACAAAAGAACGGTTTAACAAATGTTTTGCACAAGACTTTACAAAGGAATGCAACAGTAGGATTGCTGGTGGGATGTTTTCATTTTTTATAATAATTATATTTGGTTACTCAAGCCAAACAATTTTTGGCAAAGCAAGAAATAATTTTCTTATCTCAGAGTGGAACAAATTATGTTAGAGTAATTAGGTATGAAAGGCACATTCTAAAATGATCAAATTAAAGTGACTGCATAAACTGAGGTGACTGTTGTGGATTCTGAGGTTCCTGTATTGGTGAATGACAAAGTGGGGCTACCCTGGACTCTCAAAGGAGCTAGGGAGTACTTGTATGCAAATGCTGATGAATTAAGTCCTTTGAGGGCTTTTGCCCGAAACGTCGATTCTGCTGCTCGTCGGATGCTGCCTGAATTGCTGTGTTCTTCCAGCACCACTGATCCAGTGTCAAGTCTATGGTACAACCAGTTACACTTCATAATATAAGCAAAGCAGGAAAACCATCCGGCAGATACCTTTCACTGTTATGATGCGATGCTCTATGCTAGTGATAACAGGCAACAACAGATAGCCAGTAAGCACATAGGCAGCAAGGTTTTCTAGAATTGCTTGAGGTCTTCCTTCAAAGCCATGGCAGTTTTAACTCAAAGTCAGCAGCCATCCATCAGTCATGCTGCAATGACTGGAATAGCACTGTGTCAGAGCACCAGCCCATATGAAGGCATACAGTTGGCAAGCATTAAGAAAAAGTTGCTTATTTGACCATGTGTTCTGTATAGAATGATTTTATCTATTAAATTTGAAATTTTATCTCATTTTGGCTTTTGTTTTTGCAAAACAGGATCTTGTCAATTGCAGGGAAGACAAACTATCTGATATGGTACCATTTAAACTTATGTCCCCAGAACATTAGTCTGGGGTTCTGGATTGCCAGTTCAGTGACATTCCCATTATATCTACTCCCAAGCTCTATCGTAATTTGTCTGACAGTACAGATTTCATTATATGCATACTGTGCAATATGCATGGGTTACACACCAGAGACATCAGGCATATCATCAGTAAATGCATAACAAATGTGGGATTTTATAATGTTATGTCTTAAGATGGCTTTTTTCAATTTTAAGTGAAATGGAATGAAATAAAATGGTGAGCTTCTCATAAACTTCTGCCTGGAGACAGGCCCATGTGATCTTGTTGCCATCTACAATAATGTCTGGGCCAAAAAAACAAATGAAAATCAAGAGGCAAGTTTCAGACCTTGAGAAAGGACGGTCAGTTGGTATGTGAACCCAAACAGCGACAAGAACAGGAGAGATATAACCTTTAACTACACTGAAAAGCAGAAGGACAGACTACTTCAATTTCAGTTAGCAACCAAGTAGGCTGTTTATGATAGGTGGTGCGCTAGTTGAAGAGACAGAACTTTTAGAAATTTAAGGACCAAGGATGGGTTTTGCTACTTGAATTTGTTTTAGGTATACTCTGGAGACTGTGTGGAATGAAGTTCAAAGGACAATGGAAAATTTATCCTGGCAGGAGATTGCAATTAACTGTGAAACTAGGAGGGGTTTAAAACGTAATTTTTAAGGCTACGTATGTGCTACGAGCATGATATAAAATTAAAATTCATCAAAGTATTTTAGGTGTGTTAGTTAATAGAGAAATACTTCTTTTAAAAAAAATTGTTAGTTGCTTGTTAACTTTTTTTGTCTATGTTAAATCTGGTTGGTTTGTGACAGTTTTAAATTATGTTGCAAGTCAGTAATTACTCTGTGTTACAATGTCAGCTCAAATGCAATGGAACAAGCAATTGTCACAGAATGAAGGCATTACTGCCAGGACACCACCACATTTACTTGCTTGATTTACTGCCCCTCAAGATGTTGAGGGACTAGAATCTCTTTCGGTACCAATAATGAGACATGATGCTCAAAAGCCATGCACCAGTGAAAAGCCTGGAATCCTAACAAAGCATGTGTTCACTTCAGCTGCTTCTCTTTGACAAGAGCGATTGGCGAGAGGGTATCTGTTGCTCCTCTTACTCAACAGTGGATGGCAAACTGCAAGATGCTGCAAATATCTCCAGCTCCAGCTATTGCCATTGACAATGATATATTTTTCCTACTCTCAGATTTTGGGTTGTCGCAGATTTCAGTGACGAGTACTATAATCAAAGGAAATCAGCATGCAATTTCCTCCCGAGAGGGGTGAAGGAAAGAGAACTGCTTACAGAGTCCCTGGGCAGACCTCCTGCTGAGGCCCTTTCCTCATCTCCTACTTGCGTCCTACAGCTTCTCATGCTCTGCTTTTGACCTCTGTTCATTCTTACAGTCATGTTATATTCCAAGGAAAATGTCTATTAGTGCATCCGTGTCTAGTAGCAACTGGTTCATATAAAAACTTTGAAGTTAGCAACATTCCTCCTTCTAAACCTTGGAACTTTAAACAACTATAAAAAGTACCAAGCATTTGTAGAATTCATAACTCAACCGACAACTAGCCCATAAACAGTCAATGATATCTTGCATCTGCTGAAAGAGAGCTCAATTTGTGAGATTTAGACAGGGCATTAGCTGGAATGCTGAGCTCCAAAATGGTATGTTTGATGTTAAAACACTGTTGTATGCTACCTGCCCTGCACATCTCTGCTGGGTGTACATTGTGCACACACCAATACCCTCACAAATATGGCACCTGACATGATTCACCCACAAAATGCGCAGTGCTACCAACCACTTTTGATCCATACAATCAATAACAAAAACTATCAGTCCCAATTTTACATGACTTGTTTTCTGTAGGCAGCAGTTGTCACAGTACTTTATATATATTGAATAGCCAATCTCAAGGAGAACTTAAATTATTTATAATAGATTGATGAAAATGCAGGCTTCCTGTGTGTAATCTTGACTAAATATATGCAATTGGATTTAGGTTTTGGACTACACATGGAAAATGGTGAAAATATCAAAACCACTGTAGTTGTCACCTGTAACCACTTCCATTCACATTACACATAGATCCTATAAGTTTGATGCTCTCACACAGCACCTATCCTGTGGTGAGGCACTTGAAGTGTCTGAAGATTAGGGCAAGTAAAGTAAGGGGCAGGGAGAAAGCATCCTGCTATTCCATTGGAAGCAAATGGTAGTGTTGGACCATAAAACATTTCTTCCTTGCCTTCTGTACTGACATCCAGTACCTAAAACAAAAAAAAGGGAATTACATTTATGTTTCACATATTTATAAACATACATATTTAATCCCAAATCTCTTTTGAAATGTTCTTCTTGAAATTAACCATCTTCACTTATTTATTATTTATTCAATCTAGACTTATTATTAAGTGCAATTTATTATGAATTTTCTAAAATCTAAACTTAACATATATCCATGTAATATTATTGAGTCAAGTTTGTATGGTACAGCTTCTACAACTAAGTAACCTACAGATTTACTTAATTATAGTTGAATTTCTTATTTAAACTAGTGAACATTTCTTAATTGATATGTGTACTTAATGCATTCTGTAATATCTTGAAGAATAGACAAAGAAATTAATAATTTCCTTTCCTCATAGGTTAACTGGTACTCTTTTAAATAAAGCCTGAAGAAAGAGATAAACCAAGACACTCACCTGGATACATGCTAATGGCTCATTGGTCCAGATGGAGTATCCACCAACAAGATAAATTCTTCCATTGTGCACAGCTACACCAGATTCATTTTGGCCTTTTGTGAAAAAATGCAAGGCATTAATTAAATAGCTTACTCAAGTGATTATTTATAACTTTGTTTAAATATCTTGATGTTTAAGTTTCATTCAAAGATATTTTCCTGACCAATGAGTAAGATGCTGTACTAAAGTGAAGTTTCAGCCAATTATTTTTCAATAGACTATTTAGAATAGAGATGAATAGATTTCTGACTATTAAGGAAATGGGAATAGAGCATGAAAGTGGAGCTGAGATGAATGGTCAACTGCAATGAATAGCAGAATAGATTTGATGTGCTAAATAATCAACGTCAACTTCTATTCGCTGATGATCTTATTGGTTCTTAACACTTTCTTTAACTTTACTGCATCACCTCTGGGGTATCTCTTTTGTATTTACTGTCACATATAAAGTAATAAATTTGTTAACTTAATAGAACAGAGAACAAAAGATTCCATTGTTGCTTTGTAGCGAAACCATTACAGCTTCCCAGTCTAGTATATTACAGTGTGACTAGATTTCAAAAAAATTGGGTTTAACAAGGTTTGGGATATCCACATGTCATAGAGATATATAAATGCAAAGCTTTTATTTTTAACCAGTCATTTGATATCTAACCCTGTAAAATTAGCATTGTTTAAAACAAATATCTGCTACATCGTTGTAGAAGAAGTCCTGATCTGTGTATAAATATCCTCCATTAAATCATCAGGAATTTAATGACGCAGCCATTCATTTTGTATCTAGACTTGTTTAGATAAACGCTACCAAACTACTACAATCTTGGGAAAACCACTCTTCCAAACTATTATCGAGATCTTTCTTAATCAACCTGTTCAGTGATGTTGTGACATACTTCTAGAGCAGGTGAGACTTGAAACCAGGCCTCCTGCCTCAGAGGTAGGGTCATGACTACTGCAGATACTTTGAACCACTCCATTCCATTGAGTTGCAACACACCTCTGGAGCAGGTGTGAGTCAGGCTCAGAGGTTCTGGCTCAGAGGAAGGGACAGTACAACTTTGCCACCAGAATCCTACAACCTTTTCATTTAGTCCATTAAATCCAATACCTTGACACCTGGAAGCCATTTAATATTTGAAGGTTCCAATCACTGTTACGAAAAGAAAATTAATCAATCATAAAATCAGCAATAGTTGAAATATTTCTTTTCTTTCAGCATTATATCCCAATATCCCCTTCAAAAAAAAAAGGAGAATTTTTCTGGTGGGCTTGGTTGACCTATTGAGTTTTTAAGAGGAATGCTAGGACTGATGCTGGTAGTTGATAGGGTAAGAAAGTCTAAATCTTTTTATACAGGGGGATAGAAGAGATGAACAGAGGAGTGGATTTTAAAGTTTGTGGGGGTAGAAAGGAAGAGTGCATATCACCATGCTCCACAACTAGCTGCACCTTCTATCCAAACTGCTTCAGTACAGTTATAACATTGGCAGCCACTCAGTAATGTGGAAAATTGCCCTGTCTACGAAAAGCAAGAAAGATGCAATGTTGGCTAATTGCCAACCTATCAGGTGACTTTCAATCATCAGCAAAACTATGGAAAGTGCCATTGATAGAGCTACTACACAGAACTTGATCAACAATAAGGTGAGGTGAGAGTGATAGCCCTTGACATCAAGTCTGCGTTTGACAGAGCGTGGCATCAAGGAGCCTGAGCAAAGCAGGAGTCAATAGAAATTGGGGTAAAATTCTACATTGGTTAGAGTCACACCTGCAAAACCAGGAAATAGTTATGTCTGTGGTTGTTTGAGGTCAGTCATCTTAACTACAGGACATCTCTGCAAGAGTTCCTCAGGGCAGTGTCCAACCATCTTCAGCAGGTTCATTAATATCCTACCCTCCATCATAAGGTCAAAATGGGGGTGTTCACCAATGACTGTCCAAATGTTCAACATCATTCGTGACTCCTCAGATATTGAAGTATGTCCAAATGCAACAAGAACAGAACAACATCCAGGCTAGGACTGATAAGTGGCAAATAACATTTGAGCCACACAAATGTCAGGTCATGACCATCACCAATCAGAGACAATCTAACTATCGCATCTTGACATTCAATGATATTACCATCATTGAATCCACCACTATCAATATCCTAGGAGTTATCATTGACCAGAAAATGGATTCATTATACAAATACAGTGGCTACAACAGTGCATCAGAGGCTAGAAATACTGACGATCAGTAGCAGCAGTGTGTACTATCTACAAGATGCACTGCAGGAGTTTGCCAAAGATTGTTCGACAGCACCTTCCAAACCCTAGAAGGACATAGGCAGCAAATATATGGAAACACCACCACTTGTCAGTTCCAATTCAAGTCACTCACCATCCTGACTTGGAAATATATTGACATTCCTTCACATTCACTGGGTCAAAATCCTGGAAATTCCTTTCTAGTGGCATTGTGGGTCAGCCTATAGCACATGGGCCTGCAGTGCTTCAAGAAGAATTCCACCACAAGGGACAGGCAATAAATCCTGGCCCAGCTAGCAATGCCCATTTCCCATGAGTAAAGAAAACAAAAGCTCACCTTCACTAATTTTGGATGCCACTTGGCTTTTCAGCTTTTAATCTGATTATAGGCTTGGTCTGAACATGGACAAAAGCGGAAGTGAGGGTGACTGCCCTTGACGTCAAGGCAGCATTTCAGTGTGTGACAGCTAGGAGTCATAGAATTCCTACGGTGTGGAAACAGGCCCTTCAGCCCAACCAATCCACACCAACCCTCTGAAGAGTAACCCATCTTCCTACTCTATTACCCTACATTTACAGCTGACTAATGCACCTGACCTACACATTCCTGAACACTATGGGCAATTTAGTGTGGCCAGTTCACTTAACCTGCACATCTTTGGATTGAGGGAGGAAACCGGAGCATCCAGAGGGAACCCAGGCAGACACAGGCAGTATGGGCAAACTCCACACAAATAGTCACCTGAGGCTAGAATCGAACCTTGGTCCCTGGTGCTGGGAGGCAGCAGTGCTAACCACAGAGCCGTGTCCTTGCAAAACTAAAATCAATGAAAATTTGGGGTGGTACAGCAGGCGAATTTCTCTCCTAATTGGGTAGTGTCATGCCAATCATAAAGGAATTTGGTTGTAGTCATTGGAAGTCAATTACCTAAATTCTGGGACATCACCAAAAATGATCATCCCTCCAACATACCACCAGAGGTGCAGATGTGTGCTGATGATTGCACAATATTCAGCACCATCTGCAGTGACTCAGATACTGAAACAGTCCATGTCCAATGCAACAAACCATGTATAATATGCAGATTTGGGCTGTTAGCTGGCAAGTGATGTTTGCAACATACAAACACCGGGAAATAAACATCTCCAAAAACAGAGAATCAATGAAACTCCAACAACACTTGAAGCTTGACACCATCCAGGAAAAATAAACTTGCCTGGAAGGTATCCCATCTAATCCCTTCAACATTCATTCTCTCCACCATTGATGCCCACGAATTTCAATGTGTACCATCTGCATTTTGACAACTCAACATTCCTTCAAAAGTACCCTCTAAACCCTCCTAGAAGGACAAAGGTAATAGATACATGAAATACCAGCTGAAAGTACCCCCCCAAGACACACATCATCCTGAATTGGAACTACATTGTTGTCCCTTTACGACCGCTGGGTCGAAATGCTGACACTTCCTTCCCAGCACCACTTTGGGTGTATGTTTACCTCAAGGACTGCAGTGGTCCAAGAGAACAGCTCACCGCTATCTTTGAGGACAATTAGGAATGGCCAATAAGTGTTGGCCTAGCCAGCAATACCCTCATCTTGTGAATGTTTCTTAACAAAGCTATCTTCTCTCCATTTTAAAGAAATATTTTCAAGTTTTGTGTAAGGATTTGTAACATTCCTACAACTACATCAAATATTTTGTTTTCCATTCTTTCTGTCCAAGTAAACACTATTACTTCTGTTGTTTCTTGGTAGAGGCAGGTTGCGTTTTAAAAACGCTGTTGATTTGACCACTTATTTCATTACTTGTTAGACTGCACAGCTGACCACATTCTCTATCTAAAACTTGTTCCGAAAAGTGAGCTGACTATTTATTGGGTCCAATCATTGCCAGGATCTTCTGTACCATGGGACCATGAGCAAACGAGCACTGCATTATTGGAAAAACCTACTGCAGCTTGAACAGGAGGTCCACTGAGTTTACAGAAGTAAAATTAGTAAATCCATAACCTACAGTAAAATACTTCTGTACACTTGAATATTAAAACTGATTAAACTGGGATACTTTGACTGCATTCTGCAGTTCCTGTGGCAGAGGTGTGTTTTACAAATCAAGTATTTCAGGCAGTGCAATAATGTTGATTACAGCTGGAAGAAAAATGTAAAGGGATTTGAATAAAAGTACAATTCTCAGAAATTTGTTCAATTCATTAATATTATTTAATATGAGAAACTCCTATGTTCTCCAGCACGCAAGTACTGATGAACTTTATTTTCCTAAGGTTACTCCCAATTCACTGCAATTCATGCTGTGGCATATAGGAATTTTTTATTTCCTCAACAAATTGTGCTGTCAGTTCACCACTGGCAAACAGAACGACCTTACCCATGATGCACATGGACAACACTTGTCACTATCAAGAATTGCAATCAACGTATCAAAATACTGGTACAAATAAATCAGCATAAAATCATTACAGGAGTGATAATATAAATTTGTAGTTAATGAGTTATATTTAATTTCTCCAGCATACTTGACAAGAAACTTGATCAAACTTAGTTAATGGAGAATTCTCAAAAAGGAAACCTAAAAACACCTACCTGTGAGTAGATTGAAATGGCAACGTACCCACTGGTCAGTGTCTATGTTGTAACAGTCAATTTGACGAACTAAAATCCGATCATTGTTGTAGTCCAAATCATTTCCTCCAAGAACATAAAGTTTTCTCTTGACAGCTGCCATAACATGATATACCCGCCTCTGTAACATTGGACTGCGGCTGATCCATTTATTCTGAGAGTCAGGAAGATATTAAAAATTACACAGAGTTCAGTGTAAGTTATTTTTAGTCACTTGCAGACCACTCCGCGCAATTGCTCTCCAGATGACAGGACATTTAAGAAGCCCGAACTACTACCATAGGCACATGGTAGGCCCTGTTCTTGTCAAAATGAGGCGTTTTTGAGTTCCAATCTGATGAGCTATTGGCAGCTGGTGAGCTGCTAAATGGACATTCTGCTGTAGCACTGCAATTGAGAAATCAGGCAGGGTCAATGCTAGCATGATGACTTGGGAAGGAATAACCTAAAAGGAGGCATAGAGTGGCAGGCAGAATGCTGAAGCTCATGTGTGAACTGAGGAGAAGCTGCCAGATAAAAAAAAAGTTCAAAGAACCAGCCACTGGAACATGTTTTCAAAACTGCTTGTACAAAAGGTGCTGGAAACGCACAGCTGGTCAGGCAGCATCTGAGGAGCAGGATAGTCGATGGTTCGGGCATAAGCTCTTCATCGGGAATGATTGTACAACAGTGTCATGTTTATTGATGGGGCAGCACAGTTGCATAGTGGTTAGCACTGCTACCTCACAGCGCCAGGGACCTGGGTTCGATTCAAGCATTGGGCGACTGTCTGTGTGGAGTTTGCACATTCTCCCTGTGTCTGTGTGGGTTTTCTCTGGTTTCGTCCCACAGTCCAAGATGTGCAGATCAGGTGAATTGGCCAGGCTAAATTGCCCATTATGCTAGATGCATTAATCAGGAGTAAAGATAGGCTATGGGAATGGGTCTGGGTGGGTTACTCTTCGGAGTGTCGGTATGGACTTGTTGGGCCAAAGGGCCTGTTTCCATACTGTAGAGATTCTAATCTATCTTTAGAAATCTTTAATTGAAATCTGCAGTAAATGTAGGAAAGAGGCTAAAACCTATAATACAAATGTGTCCTCATTGGTTCATTTCTAAATGGCATATTCAAAGTCACCATGTATATCTTGCAGGCTCCCTCTGATTTTCCCTTCCTCCATAATCTGTAAGTACAGAGGATTGACTGTAAAGAGATTCAGAACTGGATACTAAAACATTCTTCACCTCTACAAATTATTGCTGAAAAGTGTGCAGTATAGCCTTCAGAAACCTTTTCCAAATATTCAACTATTTCATTTATTCATTTATTTCATTTTCATTTACTCGAACCAATGCAGCTCTAACAGCAATCTAACTTTAATAAAAACCAAAAGAACAAGGCTTCCTGGCCATGTCTGTGTTTTGTAGGGGCTAACCTATCGGGAGCTGCATTTGTTTCCTGGTCATGTCTGTTTTGTACGGGCTAAACCTATCAGGAGCTGTTTTTGTTTCCTATTGCTTGCACAGCCCTCAGGCCCTCATATCCAATCATAGAGACATCCTGGGCTTAATCTTAATGCCCGATACTGCATTGTGGGGCTCCACTTGCAAGCTGATTAGAGCAAATTAATTAAATAAATGATTAATAATAAGACTCAAACTGGGTCAGATTGTGTGCAAATATGTTTTAATAACTCACTGACTCATTACTGAAAACATCATGGTCTTGAAATTCAGTAGTGCCCAAAACTGAACATGCTGGGAACAGACTGCTGCTTGTTATATATGTCTATTTCATATTATCTCTGGCAGCACATCAAATTAGCCCAAAGACCTTATCATAATGTATCAAATGCTTGAGTATGTGCACCCAAGCCAGATATAGGGCATGCATGACATGAAAGAGTATGCATTGAATGGTAAGATGCTGGGAAGTACACAGGATCAGACAGACCGTGGTGTGCATGTTCATACATCCTTGAAAGCAGGTAGATAAGATGTTAAGAGCATATATGAGATACTTATCTTTATTAGTTGAGACATCAAATACAAGAGCAAGGAGAGGGTAGACAATGGCCTGTTGATATTATCAATAGGCTATTAATTCGGAGATCCAGCTAATGTTCTAAGGACGAGGATTCAAATCCAGCTATGGCGCATAGTAGAATTTGCATCAATAACAAATTCAATAACAGATCTGGAATTAATGGGCTAACGATGACCATGAAACCATTGCAATTGCCAGGGGAAAAAACATCGTGTTCATTAATGCCCTTTAGGGAAGGAAATCGGTCATCCTTACCCAGCCTGGCCTATATGTGACTCCAGACCTAAAGGCATGTGGGCTGATTCTTAAGTGCCCACTGGCAATTAGGAATGAACATTAAATGCTCACCTTGCCAGTGATGCCCACATCTCATGAATGAATTTTAAAAAAAGGTAGAGCTGTATAAACTTTGGTTAGGCCACAGCAGGAGTAGTGTGTATAGTTCTGGTCACTGCACTATCAGATGGATGTGATTGCAGTGGAGAAGGTGCAGAGGAGATTCACCAGGAAGTTGCCTGGGCAGGAGTACTCCTGCTATGAAGAGAGGGGTTGGGGTTGCTTTCCTTAGAGCACAGAAGGCTGAGGGGAAATTTGATTGTTATGCACAATTTTAAAAGGGGCATACATAGATTATCTGGAGAGAAAATGCTCCCTTAGTACAGGGGTCAATAACCAGGGGCTTAGTCAGGATTTGAGAAAAATGTTTTTCACCTAGGTGGTGGTAGGTATCTGGAGCTCACTGCCTAAAAGGGTGGTTGAGGCAAAGGATTCCTCCAAGAACTTTAAATATAAAGTTGAGCACTTGAAATACCATAGCATTTAAAACTACAAGCCAAATGCTGGAAATTGGGATTACAATATATAGGTGCTTGATGACTAGCATGAAAACAATGGCGTGAAGGGTCTCTTTCCATTCTGTAAAAAACCGAGACTCTAAAAGGCAGCCTTTCTTAAAACACAGATGCAGCAAAGCACACCCACTAAGGTTTTCAGTGATTCGTTGGGGGGGGGGGGCGGGGGGGGGGCACAGTCCAGGCAGTGAACAGAAGAGTGAGATCCTAATCCAACGGAGGAGAAAACTGTCCTTAAACAAATTGCACCAATGGGAAGAAATCATGAAGGAGATTAATTCCAAAAAATAGCTGGAATATAGAAAGAAACTCAATCACCTCAGCAAAGTTGTCAAGTTTTAAATACCATTCTTACACTCTGTACATGTCACCAACGCTGCAGGCCCGGTTCCCTATGTCCTCTGACAATCATTGCAACATCTCTTCACTATATGTCATTTTCTCCAAATCGCAAACTGTAACACAATTATAACCCCATGCTTCACATTCACCTCATCAAACACTCTGCATACTAGTCATTCAACCACAATAGACACATTCACAATACAGTAATCCCCCCTGTACCCATGGGGATACGTTCCCAACACCTACCGCGAAAGCCTGAAATCACAGGTAGGTGCAAACCCATTCATTTAAATGGGAAATTTACCTTCCCATCAGCCCTCTTGTCCCTGGTTCAGGATAGTTCCCTGTAATATGTTCGCGCCGCAGTTAACTGAAACAGCAGAAACTGGACTGCGAGTACAGTTTTGGTGATGAGTGGTGGGGGGGTTCACCCTGTATGTCATTAACATTCTTCCATCTTTTTCTTCTGCAGAATGAGACTAGGCATTTTCACTCAGAAGATAATCACCAGATGTTCAGTTTACTGACACACACTATCCCTCCTTAGAGAAAATGTGCTGATGATCATCGGAAGGGGCTGAGTTATGGTTTCAATGACTAGCATCATGTGAGGAGGCATTATACATTATTCATTAGTCTAACTCGTTATTATTCTCACTCCTAGATTATCCAATACATCATTCAACAAAGATTACAGATACTCCAATTTCTATGAGCATTTCTATTCTGTTCTCTTCCATCTTACGTGTTGATTCTCCTCTTCTTCCTCCTTCAGGGGCAGTTCATCCAGCCAAACTGGACTGCAATTTAACTGTTTTGAAAGCAACCATTATTAGAGCCATAAAGTCATAAAGGACAAAAACAGAAACTTCCGCGCACCAAGTCTGTGCTGACTATGTTTCCCAAACTAAACTAGTTCCATTTGTCTATATTTGGCCCATATCCTACTAAAAGGTTTAAACCTTTCTAATTCATGGAGTTCTAGTCCAGGATTTTCTAAAGGTAAACTTGCAGGTTGAGTCAGTGGTTAGGAAGGAAAATGCAGTGTTGACATTTATTTTGAGAGGACTTGAATATAAAAGCAGGGATGTACTTCTGAGTCTCTATAAGGCCCCATACCTCAGGATGTACTGGCCCTGGAGTGTGTTCAGACGAGGTCCTTGAGAATGGTCCCAGAAATGAACAGCTTAGCATATGAGGTACATTTGAGGACTCTGGGTTTATACTCGATGGCATTTAGAAGGATGAAGGGGATCTAATTGAAACATACAGAATACTGAATGACCTGACAGAGTAAATGTTGGAAAAATGTTTCCATTCATAGGAGAGGCGTGGACGAGAAGGCACAGCCTTAGAGTAAAGGGAAGACCTTTTACAACAGAGAGGAGGAGAAACTTCTTCAACCAGAGAGTGGTGAATCTATGGAATTCATTGCCACAGAAGACTGTGGAGGCCAGGTCATTGAGTATATTTAAGATTGAGGTAGATAGTTCTTAAGTATCGAGGGGATCAAGAATTCCAGGGAGAAAGCAGGAGAATAGGGTTGACAAATGTATCAGAGCTGAAAATGTGTTGCTGGAAAAGCACAGCAGGTCAGGCAGCACCCAAGGAGCAGGAGAATCGACGTTTCGGGCATGAGCCCTTTTTCAGGAACCTGTTTCTGAAGAAAGTTTCCTGAAGAAGGGCTCATGCCCGAAACGTCGATTCTCCTGCTCCTTGGATGCTGCCTGACCTGCTGCGCTTTTCCAGCAACACATTTTCAGCTCTGATCTCCAGCATCTGCAATCCTCACTTTCTCCTTGACAAATGTATCAGCCATGATTGAATGGCAGAGCAGACTCGATGGGCTGAATGGTCTAGTTTCTGCTCCTTTGTCTTATGGTCTTCATGTATCTGTCTAAATGTCTTTTAAATGTTGTAACTGTACCTGCATCTACCAATTCCTCTGGCAGTTCATTCAACATAAGAACAACCCTCTATGACAAAATTTTGTCCCTCAGGCCTCTTTCTTCTCTCACCTTAAAATATGCCCCCTAGTTTTGAACTCCCCCACTCTTAGCAAAAGACCTTTGCTATTCATCTTATCTAAGCCCCTCATGAGATTATAAACCTCTATAAAGTCATCCCTCAACTTCCTACAGTCCAGTGAAAAAGTCCCAGCCTATCCATATTAGCAGTGGTTAGCACTGCTGCCTCGCAGTGCCAGAGACCCGGGTTCAATTCCCGCTTCAGGCGACTGACTGTGTGGAGTTTGCACGTTCTCCCCGTGTCTGCGTGGGTTTCCTCCGGGTGCTCCGGTTTCCTCCCACAGTCCAAAGATGTGCAGGTCAGGTGAATTGGCCATGCTAAATTGCCCGTAGTGTTAGGTAAGGGGTAAATGTAGGGGTATGGGTGGGTTGCGCTTCGGCGGGGCGGTGTGGACTTGTTGGGCCGAAGGGCCTGTTTCCACACTGTAAGTAATCTGTAAGTAATCTAAAAAATATAATTCAAACGCTCCAGTCCGAGCAACATCTTGGTAAATCTTTTCCGAACCCTCTCCAATGTAATAATATCCTTCCTAAAGCCAGACAACTGGAGCTGTACACAGTACTCCAAAAGTGGCCTCACCAATGTCCTATACAACCTTAATATGACATCCCAATTCCTATACTTAGTGGTGAGTAAAGGAGAAAAGCATGTTAAATACCTTCTTAACCACTTTGTCTACCGGTGACTCAAACTTCAATTAACTATAGGGGTTCTATAACCCCTAGAACTTTCTGTTTGACATTGCTACTTTGGGCCCTACCATCAACTGTATAAGTCCTGCCCTTGTTTGTTTTACCAAAATGCAATACCTCGCGTTTATACAAATTAAACTCCATCTGCCATTCCTCAGACCACTGGCCCAATTGATCAAGATCCCTTTGTAATCTTAATAACTTTCTTCACTGTCAACTATACCACCATTTTTGGTGTCATCTGCGAACTTAATCACCATGCTTCCTAAATTCTCATCCAAATCAATTATATAAATGACAAAACAAAAGTGGACCCAGCACCGCACCGTTTGAAACACCACTTGTCACAGGCCTCTAGTCCAACAAGCAACCTTTTACCACCAGCCTCTGTTTCCTACCATCAAGTCAATTTTGTATCACTTGGCAAGCTCTCCCTGAATCCCATTTGATCTAACTTTACTAATTAGTCTATCATCTGGAACCTTGTCAAAGACTTTTGTAAAGTCCAGGTGGACAATGTCCACTGCTTTGCTCTCATCAATTTCTGGTTACATCCTCAGAAGATGCAATCAAGTTTGAGAGAGAGGATTTCCCACACACAAAGCCACGTTGACTGTCTCTAATCAGTCCTTGTCTTTCCAAACGCCTGTAAATTTGATCTCTCAGAATCCTCTCCAACAACTTACTGATGTCAAACTCATGGGTTTATAGTTCCTAGGCTTCTCCTTACAGCCTTTCTGAAATAAAGACACAGAATTACTCCCATGGCTGCAGATGATACAAATATCTCTGCTAGGGGCCCTGTAATTTCCTCCCCAATGTCCCAAAATGTGCTGGGATAGACTTGATCAGGTCCTGGAGATTTAACCACATTTATGTTTAAGACCTCCAGCACTTCCTCATCTACAATTTGGATTGTTTTCAAAAGATCAATATTTGTTTCCCGGAGTTCTCTAGCCTCCATTTCTTCCTCCATAGTAAAAAATATTATTTAGTTTCTCTCCCATCTCCTGTGGTTCCACACATAGATGACCACATTGATTGTTAAGAGGCCCTGTTTTATCCCTAGTAGCCCTTTTGCTCTTAATGTACTTGCAGAATCTCTTTGGATTATCCTTAACCTTACTTGCCAAGGGTATCTCAAATATCCTTTTTGCCCTCATGAATTTCCTCTTAACAATGCCCCCACACCCCTAATATTCTTCAAGAAATTCACTTGATCCCAGTGGTCCACACCTCATATGTAACTCCTTCTTATTCTTGACCAGAGCTCCAATATCTTTATTCATCCATTGTTCCTTACTCTTACCAGCCCTACCCTTCACTTTAGAGCCTCTGAACTCTTGTAATCTCACTTTCGAAACCCTCCCATTTACCAGTTGTTTGTTTACCTGCAAACAATCTACTCCAATCAATTTTTGAAAGTTCCAGTTTCGTACCATCAAAACTCTTATTCTAATTAAGAACTTTATTTTTTAATGCAAGGCCTATCCTTGTCCATAGATATTTTAATACTAATAGAATTATAATCCCAAAGTGCTCCCCCGCTAACACTTCAATTGCTTACTCTGCCTTATTTCCCAAGAAAAGGTCAAGTTTTACTCTCTCTTTCTCTCTCTCTAGTAGGTACATCTGCATATTGATAAAGAAAATTGTTTTGAACACATTTAACAAATTCCTCACTATCCAAGCCCTTAACACTATGACAGTCCCAGCAACATTTGGAAAGCTAAAATCCCCTACTATTATAAGTCTATTATTCTTACATATATCTGTGAACTCTCTAGAGGTTTGCTCATCAATTTCCCTCTGACTATTGAGGGTCTATAGTACAATCCCATCAAGGTGATCATTGTCTTCTTATTTCTGAGTTCAATTCCTATAGCGTCACTGGATGATCCCTCAGAGATATCCTAAGTCCAGCAGTAATGTTTTCCTGAATTAAAAATGCCACTGTTCCTCCACTCTTGCCTCCCTTTATATCCTTCCTATAGCTTCTAAACCCCATAACATTGAGCTGCTAGTCCTGTCCTTCCCTCAGCCATGTTTCTGTAATAGCTATCATGTCCCAGTCCCATGTTGTGATACATGCCAAATTCATCTGCCTCACCTGGAAGACTTCTTGCATTGAAGTAAATGGATTTTATTTCTTCAGAGTTACATCATTCTCTGAGTTACTCTTGCCTGCCTTTTCTAACTAACTTGTTTTGTTTTTAAAATTACGAACCTTATTCTTCTGTCTTTCTATTCTCAGAACAACTTAGGATCCCCCCCACTCCCTGCTGCCCCACTCTTGCCACAAGTTTAAAGGCTTCTGATTAGCACTCGCAAAACTCACCACCAGAATACTAGTCCCCTTCCAGTTCAGGTGAAACCCATCCATTTTGAATAGGTCTTTTCTGCTCCAGAGGAAATCCAAATGATCCAAAAATCTGAATCCTTACCCACTATACCATCTCCTCAGCCCTATCTTCTTATTCCTACTCTGATTAGCATTGGACTGGCACTGGAAGTCATCCAGAAATTAATACCTTTGAGGTTCTGCTTCTTAATCTCCTAGCTAACTACCAATATTAACTCTGCAAAGCCTCTCCTTCACCCTTTCTATACTGTTCTTACCATATTAGAAGTAAATGTGGAAGATGGTGTATTTCAGGCTCATAGTGAGCATGTGCACCACATCTGCTAGATGGTGAGCATGTGTATTATGTCTGCCAGATAGTGAGCATGGGCACCATGCCTACCAGTTAATGGGCACATGGACCATGCCTATGAGATACTAAGCACGTGCACCATGCCTACCAAACCATGTCTGCCAGATAGTATGACTGGCTTCTGATTATGGACCTGAGGACTGGATGCAGTAACATCAAATTTCTGGGCCACCACTTGTCCTGAATGAAATACATCTTTTTTTTTAATCAGAGTTTGAACCAATTAATAGTCCTTTATGAATAGCTACAGACAACATTTGTTTGCTATATAAGATTTAATTTGCTCTTCAATTAGATCTTCTTCAGGAGCAAAGTTTGGCAGGTGAGCTCCTGATCATCATAAGAAACTGAGACTCAATGGAATTGTGAGGGGTGGTTATTCCAAATCAATTCACAAGGCATCAACAATCAGAATAGAAGAAGGGGTCATTTCCTATGCCGGGTATTTGTGTGCTCTTCGGTTGGCAAATGGCATCTATTACTGCACTTGAGAATGTCCTGCAAATGAAACAAACTGAAATATCAAATGATAAAGTTATTGTAATTCAATGCCATACCCTTCCAACTGTTAGTCACTGTATTCAAACAAAATGCTATATGAATTTTAAAAGGCTGGTGTACATGTAAACCTGAAACAGACCTGATTAGAAAAACATGCACTCTTTGAACAGTGCAATAACTTTTTTTAAGAAAGCACATCTGCAAATAGTGGTCTGATTTATTAGCACTTTTAATTAAACAGCATAAAATGCAATTATGTCGGTTTACTACAGGTTTTCTTTGAGCTTTGAACAAAATTGGGTTTCGAATTGAAGGTTTATTTCTAAAACAAATTCATGAAAATCGATCGAGGCTCAAAGGATTATCATCTGGATAGATGTCATAGTCTACTCATTGTTTAACCTGGTCTCCTGTTTGAAAAAGTACCCACATTAGTATGCATACATAATTCTGAGTGGACTATTTTAGTATTGAAGCAATGAGTTTTTGTTCTTGACTATATTTGATGTAATTTAAGGGCAAAGTTAGTGAGACTGCATTCCTGGTTTGGAGCCAAGCTGGAAGGTGGAGCCACCTGGATAATGGTAACAAGACAGTAACCTTGATTCTCAAACTGACAATCCAGTGAGACTCTTTTTAGATGTGGAGTGTTTGGGAAATGTCTCTGTAATGTCTAATGAATTACATTTTCCAAATTGATGCAGCCACTAGATTAGTGATGAAGAGGCTGAAATTCCAGGTGGGATTGCATCAGTAGTGCATTTTGCATTTCTGGCACATCCAACTTGATGTTCTCAGGTTCATTAATGTTTCCTCCTCACATACCGGGAGCACTAAGACCAGTGCAATGAGCCATACTTCATGAGCCCATTAATGCTGCATCTGATGAAGATGTGAAAGGAAACAGAACAAGAAGGTAAAGACATAAAGTGATGTGCAAAAGTAGCAAGGGTGAGGAGAGAGAAATCTTTCTTTTAAACAAAGAAGTTAGGCTATTGAATGCACTGACTGGAAATGTGGTGGAGACATGTTAAGTAGATGCATTCAAGAGGGCATTGGATGAATATTTGGATAGAAGTGGTGTTCAGGGATATAGGGAAAAGGCAGGAGCTTGGCACTGGGTAACAGAACCAGTGCAGGCATGATGGGCTGAATAGCCTCCTTACAGCAATTATGTAATTTCGTAATATTGTTGCTGTTCAACAGGTTTAATTGGAAACACTAACTTTCGGAGCGCCATTCCTTCATTAGTTGGTTGTGGAGGAGCATCGCTCCGAAAACTAGTGCTTCCAAATAAACCTGTTGGACTATAGCCTGGTGGTGTGTGTGTTTTTTTAAACTTTGTCCATCCCAACCCAATACCAGCAACCTCTAAGTCATTATTGCAGTTGTTCATTTTCACCTTTTATTTCACTGTGAGATGCAGGGATAAACAAGTGGTCTGTGTGTTGCATGTGTAGGAAGAACAACTTCATTTAAGAACAGCTCAATTGGAGGGTAAAGAATGTGGACATGATGGGCATGATTCACAGCAAGTTGTGAGTAGTGTTGTGTCAGAAGAGATACTCTCAGAAGTATTCTTCTTGTGGTGGCTAAGTGATAGGATTAGAGTTTAGAGCAATTAACCAGGCCAGTAAAAGACCCCATAAGTAAACTCAATTTTGTGAGCATACCTTCTTTTCCATTGTAGAAAAAGTATAATTTTTAATGTAAGAATAAACAGCAAGAGTTAGAAATGTAGAGTCAGTAAAACACCCTGCTCTGCAAAGCGATATGGCAAAAATGCCCTGGACAACCCAGTTCTTGTTACAGGGGGTGATGGCTGACAACTGGAATTGGGATGCTGCCGATCCTTCCCACATCTCAAATCCCCCAATGCCCTTCTCCCGGCTAATACACACACCCACCCCAGAAGGTCTACAAAGTGTGGAGATAGAAGTTCATAAAATAATTAGGGGTTTAGATCGGATTAATTCCCCCTAGGATGGGGGATTTCAAGATTGGGGGCATATTTTTAATGGTGAAAGGAGTGAGATTTAAAAAAGACATGAGTGGAGTTTTTTTTAAACAGAGGGCAGTTCACGTGTGAACTGAACTTCCTGAGGAAGTGCTGGAATGAGTACAATTGCAATGTTTAAAAAGATATTTGGATGAGTACACGAATAGGAAATGTTTGGATAGATATGGGCCAGGAGCAGACAGGTGGGACTATTTTAGTTTGGGGTTATGTGATTACATGTTGGCATGGCCTGTTTGGACTGAAGGGGCTGCTTCCATGCTGTATTACTCTATGGGCTGAGGAGAATACCTGCATTGATAACCTTGAACTTCATTGCAGCAAACAAAATTGCCTTCCAATGCTCACGTGTATACCTTCTCAAACTCCCTATGTACCCACCTACACTGCCATGTTTTCTTGCATGTCCACATGTGTCCCTCTACTCAACCATGACCCCTCAAACCTCCATGCCAACCTATCCACTTCCACCTATAATCCATAGCCTCTTATAGCTCATATGACATCTCATGCTAGTACATGTCCCCCAACCACCACTCCTTGCCTTTCCATCCTTTATCCAATCCATCTAGTATTTACCCTTGTAAGACCTCAGGACTCGTGCTCAGATGAAATATAACAATGCTCTTCAATGTCTATTGAGGAATTTATTATTTTTAAAACAAAACACTTTAATACAAAAGTACTCATCAATTAAATTACTTCAACTACTCAGTCCTAGTAAAAAAAATTATGGATTCATAACCCCACTTTCAACGACTTTGCTAACATAGAGTTATAATCATAGAGATGTACAGCACAGAAACAGACCCTTTGGTCCAACTCATCCATGCTGACCTGATATCCCAACCCAATTTAGTTCCACCTGCCAGCACCTGGCCCATATTTCTCTAAACCCTCCCTATTCATATACTCATCCTGATGCCTTTTAAATGCTGCAATTGTACTAGCCTCCACCACTTCCTCTGGCAGCTCATTCTATACATGTACTACCCTCCATGTGAAAAAGTTGCCCCTTACATCTCTTTTATATCTTTCCCCTCTCACCCTAAACCTGAGGACTCCCCACCCCAGGGAAAAAGCTTTGCCTATTTATCCTACTATGCCCCTCATGATTTCATAAACCTCTAAGATCCCTCCTCAGCCTCCATCAGTCCAGGGAAAACAGCCCCAGCCTATTCAACCTCTCCCTATAGCTCAAATCCTCCAACCCTGGCAACATCCCTGTAAATCTTTTCTCAACCCTTTCAAGTTTCACAACATTTTTCTGATAGGAAAGCCAGAATTGCATTCAATATTCCAACAGTGGCCTAACCAATGTCCTGTACAGCCACAACATGAACTCCCAACTTCTGTACTCAATATTCTGACCAATAAAGGAAAGCATACCAAATAGGAGAAAGTGAGGACTGCAGATGCTGGAGATCAGAGCTGAAAATGTGTTGCTGGAAAAGCGCAGCAGGTCAGGCAACATTCAAGGAGCAGGAGAATCGACGTTTTGGGCATGAGCCTTTCTTTCCTGAAGAAGTGCTCATGCCCGAAACGTCGATTCTCCTGCTCCTTGGATGCTGTCTGATCTGCTGCGCTTTTCCAGCAAAGCATACCAAATGCCTTCTTCACTATCCTATCTACCTGCGACTCCACTTTCAAGGAGCTATGAACCTGCACTGCAAGGTCTCTTTGTTCAGCAACACTCCCCAGGACATTACCATTAAGTGTATAAGTCCTACTAAGTTTTGCTTACCCAAAATGCAGCACCTCACATTTATCTAAATTAAACTCCATCTGCCACTTCTCAGCCCATTAGCCCATCTGATCAAGATCTCATTGTAATCTGAGGTAACCTTCTTCACTGTCCACTACACCTCCAATTTTGGCATCATCTGCAAACTTACTAACCATACCTTTTATGCTCACATCCAAATCATTTGTATGAATAATGAAAAGTAGTGGACCCAGCACCGATCCTCGTGACACTCCACTGGTCACAGGCCTCCAGTCTGAAAATCAACCCTCCACTACCACCTCTGTCTTCTACCTTTGAGACAGTTCCATATCCAAATAGCTAATTCTCCTTGTATTCCATGAGATCTAACCTTGCTAACCAATCTCCCATGGGAAACTTTGTCGAACACCTTACTGAAGTCCATATAGATCGCATCTACAACTCTGCCCTCATCAATCCTCTTTGTTACTTCTTCAAAAAACTCAATCAAGTTTGTGAGACATGATTTCCACGCATTAAACCATGTTGACTTTCCCTAATCAGTCCTTGCCTTTCCAAATACATGTACATCCTGTCCCTTAGGAATGCCTCCAACAACTTGCCCACCACTGAGGTCAGGCTCGCTAGTCTATAGTTCCCTGGCTTGTCCTTATCACCTTTCTTAAACAGTGGCACCACATTAGCCACCCTCCAGTCTTCCAGCACCTCACCTGTGTCTATTGATGATACAAATATCTTAGCAAGAGGCCCTGTAATCACTTCCCTAGCTTCCCACAGAGTTCTTGGGTACACCTGATCAGGTCCTGGGGATTTATCCACTTTTATGCATTTCAAGACATCCAGCATTTCCTCCTCTGTAATATGGACATTTTTCAAGATGTCACCATCTATTTCCCTACAGTCTATATCTTCCACATCATTTTCGACAGTAAATACTGATGCAAAACACTGAGCTGCTAATCATATTTCGAACTGATTGCTACCAGCTGTGATAATGAAAATGTTGTGAAATCAGTTACACAGCACGCATTCTATTGATAGCCCTGAGGCTCGTGTCAACATACAAAGTAGAATAGCAAGCACTGATTTTTTTTGAAAAATTTACTCTTGCAGATTTTTTTTGCCAAAACATTTAAATGCTACGAGATTGTCCCCTTAACAGTCTGATAATTCCAAACAGTTTGGCAGCTCCATCAAATATAAATGGTAGAGGTAAGTACAGTTACAACATTCAAAAGGCATTTGGACATGTACATGAATAGGGAAGGTTCAGAGGAATATGAGCCAAACTCAGGCAAATGGGACTAGTTCAATTTGGGAAACCTGATCAGCATGGATGAGCTGGACCATGTTCTATGGCTCTGTGTATATTATACACCAAATTGTGTTTATTGAACAATATCAAAGAACACTCTTCCATATAGGCAATTTACCTCTTGCAAAGGTTTCCCTGGATCTATTAAATAGGGTACCCCACCTTTCCAAAGAATTCTGGCAGGCTTAGACTTTCCTCTGAAAGGTCTAAAGTCATGTTTTGGCATTCCACTGGTGAAAACTGTATTTCATTGAAGGCAGATACATTTATAATATGGACAGTTACCTCCATAAATCACATGTGTACAAATAGCAAATTGACTCCCTGGAAAAACTGGTGTGTCCTGAGTTTTGTGGCCAGACTTCCAGAATCCAGGCTCCAGTGACATTTTGGCTAGTGTGAAGACTTCCTCAGTCTCAACAAAACTTCAAGCATAAGATGAATGCAGTGAAATTTCACCACAATATAGGGATTAATATTAATGCCTACCTGACTTGGATCATACACCATAAGTCTGTTCTGGTACTGAGCAGTGTTGGTCACTCCACCTACCATGAGAAAAATAATATTAATTTGAGCTCATGGATGATTGAAGAAAATTTCAATGCATTGTTAACTTTCAATCCCTTTCTTCATACTTAGTGTTCATGTCCCACTTACTTTGTTGTTCCATAGCCAGCATATGATATTTGTACAATGAGACAATTACTACAGATTCAATAATGACTGTCCTATAATAAATCACCAAAGTTATTATTCACAGGCAAGTCTATACTTCCATGGTGAGCAGGCTATTCCAACATGGAGAAGACTCATTAGAGATAAGATTAATCTTAACTTCATTCAATATTCATACACTTCTCAATAGGGTGCGAAAGGTCTGTGATCCGCAGGCAGCAAGGGACTGTGACATGCAAGGGACCATAGGACCTTGACCTGCAGGGGAATAGTGATGGTGCATAGCAAGTGACCATAACCAGGAGGGCACCATAAGACAGTCCATAACAGGGGTCTGGAGTCTGTGACCTGCTGGGAAGGGCCAGAGGGCCGTGGCCAGCAGAGGTCAACGGAACTTGAAACTTTGACGGATGTTTGCTCTTCAAACCCAAGGTCATTTCTAACATTTGCATCACTTCTTTTTCTGAGATCAGATACATTGTAAACAGAATAAGAACCAAATCAGGAGCTTTACTTTGATCCATTTTGGCCAATGCACCAGTGGACCTGTGGGGACCAGAGGACCTTGAACTGTAGGAAGCTGAAGGTCTGTGCACAGCACAGGACCAGGGCATAGTCAATGGTTATCCAAATACAAACAATACAAAAGGATGGAGGGAAAGTTACAAGGTTGACACTTATTTGAAATATTCAGTGGGACGTGGGCCTCCTTCTGCTCTGGAACAACTGAGATTCTGTGATGCACACACCAACATATTGTTGGTATTCTACTTCTCACCTCTTACTGTCATTATATATACATTTTTAGTTGCCACATACTAACAAAGTTCTGAGAGGAATATTTACATAATAATACGATTGGCTAATCTACTTTGAAATACAATATTACTGGAAATCAAAGTGTAGTGATATAGCATTAGTTTAATGATAAAAATCTTTTCACCTATTAAAAGAGTTTGAGTTCAGTAAAAAAAAACACTATTTGCATAATGTTAAGTGGCCATTTAAATATACATTGGAATAAGTTTACAACCACACTAAACTGTAGATCTAATTTTTACCGAAGTGATATGTAATTTAACTTATTTTGAAGCCTGTTTCCAGTCTGCTTCGGCATTCAACATGATCTGAAGGAGATTGCAAACACTTCAGTCTTAAAAGAGCAAAGCAAAACACAAATTGTCAAACAGGCATCAAACAAGTTGCTCCCACAATGTACAATCTATTTGATCGCTTCTCGGCCTTTTGGCTAAGATCAAGTGTCTGTTCTTATCAGGACAGGGGTCGAGTTGCGAGTCATTAGAGCTAGTGGAGATCATCGCTGGATCGTGATTGGATGTTGGAAGATCGTTTGGTTGTGCTGACCTGCTATTGGTGGATCTTCATGCTGGCTTCGGCCTAACGCCAATTCAGGGACCAGCCAACCTCAGAGCTATGGCCTCAACAGCTGCCCCCAGCCCTGGGCAGGGGGTTTGAAACACCGTCCGGGGGACTGTGAAGATGATAGAGGATCGTACGCCGCTTGACCGCATGCTGTTTATCAAGAAAGTGCTGCTGGGATGCTGTGGGTTCGCTGCAGCGGATGTGTACTGCCTTGAGACCCTTCAGGAAAAGGAGAGGGCAGATCCTGTCGAGTGGTTCCCTGAGCAGACTGTCAAAGCCATTTGGCAGAATGCCTCATCGCCAGAACTTTCCAACAAGCACCAAGACATGGCTTGGCTGGTGGTGAGAAGGGCTCTCCCTGTGAGATCCTTTATGCACGCCCGGACTCTCAGCCGCACCGCACGCTGCCC